>NC_135764.1:24708888-24873980 GCF_052425735.1 Oculina patagonica
GAGTGTTCCAATGCACGTTTAAAATCATATCACTCTAATATTTTGCCTTCATTTGTGCTCTATTATTCGAATGATCCCTAAACATTTCATGATGATTTGTGAACAAAAATAGGGAACTAAAGAAATAACTCACCACGATCCTCACGGTATCCAGTTTTAAGTTTGTCATGTTCGTGATAGCGGGAATCAACCAAGTTTGGTTCCGTCAAATTCACCGGGTTGTTATAAAACACTTTGGGAAGCGCCAACTGACAGAGTCAAACTGATATGCTTCATAACAACTTAATGTTGGTTTGTGACATGTTGTGTGGGTGGGGGAAACCACCCTTCAAATTCGAAACATTCCTTTTGCCTTACTTCGTACTTTATTTCCATAATTAGCAGAATCGCCTTTTCTGTGCAAATTGATCAATTGGATTAATAATAAAAAAAACACTAGTTAGAAGGTAACCGATGATAGGCTTACAGATTTAAACATTTACTCTTTATAGTTATAATGTACAATGTTTGTTTCGTTATTAGCTACATGGACTTAAAATAACTGACAAGTCCCATTTAACCCAGTATTGACAACTATTTTTAAATACCGTTACATTTAACTAGCTTACGAACTAGCGAAGGAATGATCGAAACGATCGATTGAAACAACAAAGTAATAAATAAATGAAGAATAAATAAACGATCGTATAATAAATTGTAAACTTGTTTTTACAATTTAAAGTGCATACAATTACTTAGTAATACAATGATCTGTTTGCAGAAATCAAAAAACCCCTCAGTATGAACATAAACTAAGCCGGTTTCACTCACAAGAATTCATCAACCGAATTACGCGGAGCGAAAAGCCACTTACAACTGAGACCACAAGGTTTGACTTGTTCTCTATATCCGGCTGTTCTAGCTCGAGACTTTCGTGATGTGCTTAGCGGAAGTAATATGTTATGAGCAGATACAATAAAATCCCACGGGTCCTCATCTACGGATCATTGCACACTCTTGACTGCCTTTCGCAATTCGTAACCACAAAGGTCAGTGCAGTAGAAAATTGCATTTTGAAACTGATCATCAACAGATCAAAGTAAACCTTTGAGTGAGGATAATAAGCTGTATCTATAGGCCTATAACGGACCATATATGTATAAAACAAAAAGTGGTATTTGCTGCGTAGCACTCAAAGTCAATGTCGATAGTTGAAAGAATTGTCAAAAGGGTGCCTAGATGTGCTTATATGCAGTTATCTGGGCACATTTTAAATTATTCTTTCAACTATCGATATATAGAAACTGGCATAAATTTAAATCAGTATTATTTCACAGGCATTATTTATCTGTTATGTTGCTTTCGTTTATAAATCTTTTGGCAACTCATTGTGTCGGCATGCGCAATGTTTAACATTGCCGACACAATAAAGGTCTGTCGGCGAAACAAACGACTTTTCTTCTGTTAGTATGTCAATAGCCGCCGGCCATATGCATTATACTGAAAATAACAAAATAGCTTTCATTATTTTTAGCCAAGTCAGTAGTTTATTGCCAGTAGCTAAATTCTTAACAAGGAATGCCACGATTTGAAACTTTTCTAGATCTCAAAACAATTTAGAATTGCGGCGCAGCAAAAACTGCAGGTTTTTTGTTTTATTTAGATTAACAGGAATAATTTGTTTTCAACCGTGGTTTAAAATAGCTTTGACCTTTGATTATACTTTCATTTTATATTATGGACGGCCGGGAAAGTCACATCTAAAGGAAAAATAAAAGTCATTCCTTGTTTAGCACATAAGCTAGCTCACAATACCTTTTTATTACTAGTAGGTCTTATTTGATCGCAAGCTCAAGTTTTTTTCACTCCAATGTGCCCTTGTCTGCTTTGTCTACTAATGCAAGTCACCGGAATTTTCACTCTCGTTTTGGCTGGCGAATAATGTCAACACTCACGCACTCAAGTGAGTAGGAAGAAAACTATCGTCCAGCTCTCATACCTAAATCCTTATCGACTCTCATTCTTGGTTGATACAACCTTTCCAAAAAATAAAATAAATGACACTAGACTGAAATACAGCTGTTCTTACCATAAGATACACGGCCATCATTCACGGTCACTGCAGTTTCAGAATTTAAGAGTACATCACGGCGGGAATGACCTGAAAACCTGACGATAGTGAAACAATGGCACTAAATGAGCTATGTATGCTCTCTCGTGACAAACATTTGTTGTTAACGTATGTCGCCAAGCCAGCGTTTTGTTGATCTTGTAGTCTGGATTTTATCAGTAAACGAAACTTCAGCCGCATTTTTTACCATAATTTATTTTACCCGCAAGTTAAATATGACATTTATTTTTTTTGTCTGATTGTCACGAGACACTGTTATCTTCTGGTATGACATTATTTCAGCAGCTAATCAATCATCTTTGTAAAAAAAATCTCGTATTTAACTGATTGTAGCTAATAAAACTGGAGGAAAATAAAAAATATATATTGAGATATCTTTCTTTCCATGCAAAATATTTTAAATTGGGCATTCGCCGAGCAGCTGGCATCGGTCAATGCCTTTATTTATTAATATCCCATGTCTACAAATCAGACGATGATTGTGCCTATATGTCATTAAAATCCTCTAAGGTTTACCCAATTCCAGCGTCAAGCTACACAATCTCCTTAATAGTTTTCATTCATTTTAAATAGATAACTAGGGAGAATTTTGATGTAAATCAAACGATTTGTTTCATTATAGTCGGTTCCTTTGTCCCAGATGCCTGACTGTGCATTTAAGAAGAAATTTCATGCTAATTATTGCTGAGACATGAAAGACAAATAAGTTGAAGATGAAACTAAACTGAAATTATCACTTTGAAGTAGCCAATACCATTAGGACGTCCATGCGACAAGAAAGGTTTTATGGAACTATACCAAGAGCAGGCTCGTTTTTTAATTGTTAATTTACATTCAGCAGTCATGTGAAAAAAGTGAAATTTGATGCCACTCTGATTTCACCTGTTTATCTCAAAATTGGATTGACTAGTTAATCTACTTCGAAAGCGTTCTATGGCAGAAGCCTTAACCTTGCACACGAATAATCATGTTTCCGAACGCGTCTACTTCAGTTAATCAAACGGAAATTAGTTCTACCGAAGAAAGAGAGGAAATGGCTGCCTCAATGGAAAATGTCCCGCTGGTGATCTGCTACATGTTACTGAGTATCATCGGCGGCGCAGGAAATTCGCTCGTGATAACGTTGATACGGAGAAAGCGTAGCTTGCGTTCGACTACGAACATTCTTCTCGCTTTTGTAGCAGTGGCGGATTTAATCTCATTGATTTGTTTCATTCCTTTTGCATTCTTCCTCGCCTTCCCGCTTCCTGGAGGGATTATGGGCGCCGTGTTTTGCTGGGTTTTCGCTCGACCAAACGTTGCCAGCGTAACAATTGCTGTTTCCATCACCACACTTGCCTTGTTGGCCATAGAGCGATTCCATGCTCTCGTGAAGCCACTGAACAACAAGCTTCGTTTAACGAAGAATAACGTTTTCTATTGGATTTTTGGCATTTCAGTCTATGCTGTCGGCCTGAATGTTCCCTTGTTTATCTTCACTGTGTTTGACAAACAAGAAAAAGCATGCACGTATGACTTTGGAAAGAATGGAAGGCGCATTTACTTTTCAGTATTCGGGTTCGGAGTGTCGTTAGCAATGGCAGTAATATGCTTCTGTTATTGGCGAATTATCAAGGGATTTTACTTTGGCAGCCAGAAAGTCTGTGTCAGCGAAGAGCTGCAGCACAAGCGAAAGGTTGTCAAGTTGCTGCTTCTTGTGACTTTGGCTTTTATCATTTGCTTCACTCCTCGCGTAATTTATTTCTTGTTTTACTATACCACTAAGGGTTTGTTTCATAAAATGTCTTTATTTCTTTTGCATTGTAACTCAGCAATGAATCCTGTTATCCTTGGATTCCAAAGTGATAATTATCGAAAGGGATACAAGGAAATAATTGCTGAAGCCTTGGTGAAGATTAAAAGGATCATTTCATGTTAATTTTACAGCACCCTTATAGAAAAAAGCTTCAGTTTTATATGAAAAGTATTCAGGCAAATCAACCGTGATTTTGAAAAAAAATAAATCAAATGGCCCAAAGGCTGAACTATATTTAAACAATTCTTTTATTTATTTACACGGGCAACGATCCGTATTTAGTTACCGAAAAGACGGATTTCAAAATGAAAATAAACGGAAGCAGCTGCCTCTAAAACTAAGTCAATTGTTTAATCCACCCGGCAATACTTCTTTTAATTCTTTGGTTATAAAAATCCTTCCAGAATCATAAGAAGAAATAAATTAATTCTCACGTCTAGGACGGTAGACAATTACATTTGTTTCTGGGACTCATTTTTTGTACAATTTTCTTTAGACAAATTCATTCAATTAATGCAAATAAAAAAGATCGATTGAGGTAAACAGGCAATAGTTTTGTCGCTATTTCTCATCTTCATCTTGTCTCATCTGCGCTTGATTTCTCATCTTCAAGCGGTTAACTGGGATCTGTTCCTGCCGGAACAATCACCGGGACAAAAAAATGATGTGAAGGGGAAGTAACCAAGATAAATATGGATGTTATGAAACCATCAAGAGTAGCCAAAAAAAAAACAAGAGTAGCAAACCTTGTGGCCACTGGTACCTTGTGTCAACACTTGCCAGTATTTTTGGCTACAGCGTAAATATAAATAGGACTTCTTGCTGCCGCAAGTCTGATGTAGTGAAACTTTAAGTGCAGAGAAAACGTCAATAAACACTGCCGGTTTTTTTCACACTGCCTTATTTGTTGCCAACGAGACAGCCGAGCCAAGAGGCGAGGCTGTCGAGGCGGCAGAATCATAGAGCCGTGTGCGTATGAGTGTATAGGCAGAGAAAATCTTAAGTTCTGCGTAAGGGACTTTTTTTTACCATATTTGGGTGTAAGTAAACCCCATATTTGGGTTGTATTGTTCTTCCCAACTGGTTCCCAGTCTCTCACTCCTTGCTAGAGAGCAAATGACCAAAATGGCGTCCACGCGGCTCGCTGTTAAAATTTTCAATGTGGTCATTCATCCCTTTACCGATAAATACACCTTTAGGGAATTATAAATCGAAAGAGAATACCCTACAGAATATTCGACCGCCGAAAAAATGAACATCAAGGTCTTCAAAGCGATGAAATAATCTTTCGACTTTGGAGTCCTTTGATTTACGATCGAAGAGAGACATGAAAATCAAAAGCGGACTGTTGACTTCAAATAGAGTTTTCTTGACTTATGAGAATGCTGAAGTCGGTAAATGTGTTGATTGTGTTAATAGTAATTGTTTGACCGATGATTTATTCCAAATCAAATACCGTTTATATTTTATTTGGCACGCATTTTCGCTCCGCGTAGGAATAACATCAATACAAAGCGACACTCACTAAAATTACTGCATGTCATACACACAAGAAAGTCAAAAGTGTTTTGCTTCTAACGGCAAATGTAATGTTAACTTGAATAAAAATTTTGTCTCCAAATAATCCTTGACCGTTCAAGCTTTGTTTTCTGTTCAAGTTTTTCAAGTTTTGCGTAACTGAACATGACACTTCGCATGCGAGACTGAAATCTGACCCGTGCATTACTGTCTCTGATTACTGAAAATCATGATTTTTGAAAAAGCAGCTTAGCAGTATTGATTTTGGGATTTGATTTATAAGAAGTTCTTGAAATGCAACTATCCCTTTTGTGGACGGAAACATTTTAACCATCGCGTGTTGTATTTAAAAAAGAGTGATTAAACCTCATTTATTGCCTACATTTTGTGACATTTTAACGTTGAAAAGAATTTAAAGATTTGTCAAGAGTTATCAATCTGTCAAACCCGTAGCCTGCGTAGCAGACATCTGTGTACGTTTTTTAGTGCGTTTAAAAGAGTGCGCGATCGCGAGAATACGCGCGCTGGAAACTACGGCGCCTGCTACGCAGGCTATCAAGCCTGTGTCATTTATGAACACCAGAGAAATAGCACTTTTTTTCGCATATCACCTAAAATACAATTTACCATATTTTGGTCATTTCAAATATAGTTCTATCAAAAACCATTCAATATCTGTTCTTAAGAACAAACATGAGTATTTCGCTCGTTGGCACTTACCGATAGGTACAACTAGTTTAAATATTATAGTAAACATACAGATTAACGTCACGACATGAAGATATTTAATATTTTAAAAGTAAAGAAGAATAAAATTTATAATAGAATGGGTGGTGGATAACCTTTAATATCCGTTGTCAACAACTCTCGGTCCATCTTTATGGTCTCATATTTACGGCTCTAACCTAAATATTATTGTACTTTATGTTGTTACATGTCTATTCATAAATTTAACCTTTTCACTCCTAAACGCGCATTCAGGCGCTATTTGGAGGTGCAGTCATTGATTCACTTGTGACGTCACTAATTAGCACGTCAGTGGAATTTCGTGATAAGAATCTGATAGAGCTTGAATCGACCTTTCTACAGGACTGTTCATTTTGAATATCAGTTGCATTCTGACAGAGCTAATCAAAGAAAAACAAAATCCATTTTTGGTGCAAAATCGTTGCTAAACAGGCCAGTACACCTGTAATTGGTCAAGGTCCCCTTTTCAGGGTTTTCCATTGATAATGTCAAAACTTTTTTGGCCAAAAGATAGGATATGAAGAGTAGAAAGTAACGAGAATAAGAAAGCGAAAAAAAGGAAGCAAAAGGGGCAAAAATAAAATTTGGAACGGTTCAGCAAAAAAAAAAAAAAAAAAGTCCAAATTTTGGATTATGCGCATGCACTAACGTAAAATATTGTACATTTTTACACAGAATCTTTATGAAAATGTTGCTGAAGTGTAAAAAAGTGCTTCTTTAGCAAAGTTGAGGTAAATTCCAGACCATAGCACCAAAATTTCAGTTTAGCGGCTAAAAAAACGCGTTTTGGAGGAAAATTTGGGGGTCAAAGGGTTAATGTCCAGTTTATCTCAGTAGAGCTTGTTCTTTGTTTCATATGTCATCTTGTTTAGTAATTGGGATGACACGTTACGATGTAGTTGTCTGAAATGCTACTTTGGTAATCATTGCTCGCTGTTTAACCATGATTAAAGAAATATATTTATATTACAAAAAAAAGAAGCTTTGTTTGGGTAAGCTCATTAAAACAGGTACGTGCACCAAGTCATCTTTCCACTCAGTTTAATGATCTTGCAATTGACGATACAAAGGTTGCTACAAGCTTAGTATAAGAGTGTATAATTCATATCAATCCCTGACATCATTAACTTGTTACGGTTTACGCCAACAAATATTGTATTTACCTTACACACATGAACGATTATTCAGCAAGAGTGGAAATTCAACTTTCCGATCCTGTCACACAGTTTTGTGTTTCTGTCATGTTATTGCTCTTTTCAAAAAAGGATTCTTCGTCCATTGCGGTCAAAATCAATCAGGGAAAATAAACTGAGTTTTGTGTCCACTCTCAACGTGTCATCAGCGAGACTTAAACAACCGCTCTTGAGACTTGGGATGAGGTAGGGACAAAGAAGGCTTCCTTTGTCACCGCAAAAAGTTGTTAAACATATAAGGCAAATAACTGTACTAAAATACATTTGTCCTATCTAAAAAAAAGGTCTAAACCATCCTGATCTGTGCTCAAGTGCAGAATTCCATAATTGTTTTATATCATAATGGAGAGACTAATCAGAAATTAATCAATTTCGAGGAGTTGGTAACCTTGGTGAGAAATCTCGGTGCAGAAAACATGATCTACCATGAATAGGCAAATTATTTACATAATGTACAGCGGATATCTTCCAAACCCTAAGTGTAAGAGCAAGGAATTGCTTCATGTTGAAGCAGGAGGCCGGGTTTTCCTCTGATGTATTTCGGGCAAAGCCCTCCTGTAACGTGGCTGTCTCTTGTCATTGCCCATGTAGTATTACCTTATTCGGTTATTAATATTGATATCACTCACAAGCATTTTGTCGCTTACCCTACAATCTCGGTACAGAAAACTTATTGTCGTTCGTCCATGCACAGACACAGAGTAAGTAATCCTTTAAGTACAATGCAGAAAGCTGGATAGGTACGCAGGCAAGCAATCGAGCAGGCAGGCAGACAGGTAGGCAAGTGTCGCCACTAAGTGAGCAAAAGTGAGCACTAAAACATTTGAAGCGTTCAAAAATCAATTAAATAAAGGTTAGCTAGCTTCAACTAACCATGCTTTGGCGAAGGCGTAATTTGATATACCTTACTGTTACTTATTTTCGCGGGACTTAATTTTCGCGATTTTTAAAAAAAGTCGCGAAATTAAAGACCCGAGAAAATTTATTTTTAACGTTTTTATTGTATTTTTTATGTTTTAAACGTATTTTTTGCCAATTCGCGAAAATAAAGTCCCGCGAAATATGCCCGTTCCATTTTCGCGAAATTAAGTTCCCGCGAAAATAAGTAACAATAAGGTCATTCGGAGTCACTTGCTGTTTGGTTTCATAGACTCTCTTTCTCAGTACATTTTGAAAATTGTAAGATACTGAAGTTGTAAGCATCGGCTCAATATATGTTCGTAGTTACAATCACACATTCGTGAGAGCCAATTAACCAATAAAGTTAAAATCATATTTGAGCGGTGCAAGATCTGAAATGGTTATGAGCATTAAACCTTCGTCAGATCTTTAAAGTCTGCAACATTCCGGCTTATTTTCATTTTTACCTAAGGTCCTCCAAACCACTGCTGAGTTGTGGACGTTGGCGACGAGCAGCAGCGGAACTGAGGATTGTGAAGATTATAGAATCCGAAGTTATCTTCAAATTCAACTCCTCCAGCTTGACCATTGAAGTCACAGGTTAAGATCCAACTATCGATATGAAAATCATACAGTTCACTATACCCTGTCACAGCTGTGCAGTTCATGCATGTTATTCCCCGGATGTTTACCAGCTCAAACCATCGGCACATTACTGCTACATCCGGGACGGCAAACAAATCCAATCTGTCCAGCGACGTGCGAGCATAATCTTGGTAATCCACGCCGTCGGTCGGGAAGTTACAAGTGGCTCGCCAGTGAGTGGAGGAATTCCCGATGTACCTCATGCGGGACATTGACAGGCGGTAGCTGTCCCATTCAGGCGCATCTTGGTTGATTGGCATGTCGTGCAGGTAGAACGCTTTGCTTTTGAACGCGCCAATGTTTTCGAGAGAGTAGGACTGGATCAGTGTCCATGCGAAACCAGGCTCGGAACTAAAGTCGCAGTAGACTGGGAATGACTGGTTGTGTTGGTCCATAATGAAGAAGACTCCGTTGATTTTCAGATTGTTTGACAACATGATGTCTTTACATGACCGAGCAAGGAATTGACACTTGTGTCCCATGTAGCCCAGAGGACATGTGCAGTTGAATCTTCTTTGATTGACGTCACAAATCTCACTGCACGTGCCGCCATGTTGACAGGGAGCGGAGTCACAGCACTCGTTATGACAGACTGGTTCAGAGCAGGTCTGGTGAACAACACCCTAGGAAACAAGAAAGCAATTATAAGAATTTGTTGCTGCGGCCATACTGCGGACTGGAGCTGCTCCATCCCAATAGATGCAAGAAATACCAGCTCTGTAATGACATTTAAATCTAAATTAAAACACAGTTGATAGGAAACACAGGCATTTTCTATGATAAAGTTTTGAACATTGTAAGTTATCATACCACAGGATATTTTTATTTCTTTCACTTATAGATCATTTTTTGAGCTATCAGCCTCAATTGTTTACCTTTGGAAAATTTTGTGAGCGCCACTATCAAAACAAACCATTTGGGGGTTACTTGGAAAACGTGCGAATTGATGCCTTGTAACGTGGACTGGTAGTCAGACAAGTGTTTCTCAAAACCTTGTCTTAAGAAATCGAGGCGGTGGGTTCAAACTGATTAAATAACGTTTTGTATAGGGAACCATGTTCCTCTTTAATTGTTTCTCTTATCCTCCCTTTACTTTGATACCATTTATCTAGTTACTTATCTCAACAAAAGCGAGCAGTTGTCAGCCTGAAGATTGATTCAAACTTACGATGAGGAAGCTGGAATACCACAAAGTTCACCTTTTTCTAGCTTTCTTTATATTTGCGACAAAACACTCACACTCCAGTAACACCTTTCATTTTAACACGCTGTTTCTTAATTGTTTGTTTGTTTTTTCTCTGAAACTGCATTCCTAATCTCAGTGATACAGTTTCACTGATCTGTAACTGATCCAGTCACCTAGTTCTATTTTTTAGTTTTGTCGCGGAGGTTTATGACGCAGTGATCGATACCGACCATCCAGGATGTACTCGGACATCGCCTTTATGTGCAAAACCTTCGAATTCTGCACCCTCTCTACTCCCTTTATTCTTTTCATCGTTGTAGGTTGATTCAGGGTGGCCTGAGTGGACGCTGGATCGGCAAGATAATACAGATATTGACGGATTCCATGCACCAGACAATCATCCTTAATTAGTCATCCTTGAATTAGCAATCCCTGCTGTTGCTGGTTCGCAACAAAAATCTTGTGACCTTCTTTGATGTTGTTAATCAACTCAAGTTACGTCTTATTTATTTTACCTGGCCTACACCCCCTCTACACGGTTATCACTTCTCATTTCTTCCATGTGTGCACAATTTTTCTTGATTTGCGTTGAATCAATTGCAACGTGGTAGCATAATGAAGGAAAACAGAAAGCCTGTTCAAGTAGATGAGATCATCGCGCATCGGGCTCCAGGTCGATACAAGGCAAGGCATTGAAGGTGCCTAGATCCTCGCATGCAAGAAGTAGCTTAAGAGTCGTTTACAGGCACTTGATTTGATTTTGCCACAGACCATCGATGCCTGCCAAAGCAGCCTTGAAGGTCCTTCAGCGATCCCACAACAACTTGGCACAATTAATTTTAGGCAAAAATCAAGTTAAAAACAGCAGATCATCACTAGTTCTTCTGAAGGACCTCCGATGCTATGGTACTATCATAAATGAATCAGATCCCGGCTTCGTTTGTAATATCACACTCATAAAAAAGGATTCTGTGCATGCTTTGATGTAATGAAATTTAAAAAAAAACACTATTTTTTGACACGACATTTCATAAACAAATATTTGATCAGACTCCTAAAATTTGAAAACCCGATATAGTATTGCGAAAGTGTAGTAATCAGTCTACTTGCAAAGTTGGTATTAAAGACATTTAAAACATTATTGAGAACTATTTACTTACATGTTTGTCGTAATAATTCCGGACTATTTCGTAGTATGTGACTCCTTCCTTTTCTTTCAGCGCTTTTGGTGTCAGTTTAGTGTTAGCGTCGCTAAGTTGACAGTTTTCTGTTTTGTTGACTTCGTTAACATTAAACGAGAGACACTGACATTTCTTCAAACATATGTTGAAACATTCCTCCCAGCTTTGGACGCTGAAAACCTCAATAACATACCCATTGAGTGTATAGTGTATAGTTAAGCTTGGTGTTGGTACTGAGTGAAAGAGACGTTTTCTCGCACATTTCACTTGCACACTGACAGTTGGAATTTGCGATGGCAAGAAGTAGAATGAGGAACAACGATACAAAGTCAAGAACACGAGTCATTTTGAAGAGCACTGTCGTTCTGCTGGCAGAAGTTGGAAATATGACACTCATATAAGCGGGACTGGTATGTCAATCTCTACCGATTGCAGTCTGTGCTTTAATTTAAAAATCACATGAATAATAAACTAGAATAACTTGACTATTGGAAGTTTATGTGTACGTCTATTTAATATTTACGAACTACTTTACATGCAATTGTCAACGGTGCAAAATTGAGTGGGTCGAATTTGTTACCAAATAGAGATATTCTGAGGCGGATGTTAAGATCCCGAATCTACTATTCCGACTTATTAAGGTTTTGGAAGTAATTAACATATTGTGATTCTTCAATTTTAATTAAACACAGACTTTCTTTTCAAAAGCAAGCCTAAATTTCAAGATTGTATTGGACAAAACAAAGTTTAAATTATTAATGCCTTACATTTAGGTACAAGAAAAGAGTTTGAGTTTTTGACATGTTTTTGTCCATGACTACTAAGCAAGTTCCAAGGATAAGTTTAATGCAATGTTTTGTAGTCAGAGATCAATTTAACTTTAACTATTACTATCGTAATTTAACCTTTTTATCTCTTTGTAGAGACGGATTCATTTGAAGCGCGTGAGAACCAAAACAGGTTTTTGAGCTGATTTTGACACACAGTTTCGAAAACATCCAATGAAATAACAAGTGGTATCGCTTGTTTTTCGTTTTGAATTATGTATTAGCTCAATAGTTTCTGCGGGACAGGGTCAGATTACCGCTGATATTTTCATTACCTTGAATTCAGAAGGTTACAGTTTTGGCTCGAATTTTTAGTGTTATTCAATTATTGTATTTTAGTATTTCAATAAAACAAAGATGTAGGTTCTGGAATCTCGTACCGTCATTCCTTATAAAGATTTTATCATTAACTTTGCTGTAATGTCTACATAAAATGTGATGAACATGAATTGGTTGCGTAGTTATAGATAAGTCATTGCTAGTGTTCTCCAACACCCCACCCAGTTTGTGCAGAAAATTAATAATAAACGAGAAAAATATTTTTAGGCGAAACGCCCGACATTAAAGTAGTGTTAACAATATCGAGGTTTGTTTAGTTTTTTCAAGTTGTATAATATTATTGCGGTTTTCATTGAAATGCGAACTCTGAAATTCAACCTCAATCAACGGTTTACACTTTTTGCTGCCGTCAATCATCTTAGCTGACCTCTTGGGAAACGGACGTTCACTTCAACCGGGTCAAAAGGTCTCATCTGTCAGTTGTGATTGGTAGATTTCGATCCATTTTGTTTGTTTTCGTTTTTCATGGTTCGTTGGCTGTCGCCATAATCATGATTGACGGCAGCGAAAAACGCAATCGTTAGGTGGATTTTGAATATCAGAGTTCGCATTTCACTGAAAACCGCAATAAGAGAAATCGTTGAACAGATAACAACTTATTGTCGGTAACATTTGTTGAGGAATTGTCATCTGGGAGGGGTTGTAGAGGGATTTAGTCAAGGATTGATCATGTGGCAGATACTTTATTGAAAAAGACTCCTGGCTTCCTTTGTACGTAATTCGTCTGCTGGAAAGGTTGGGAAAAAACGCACAAAAACCACAGTCGTGTTTAAAGTCACTTTAATCATTTGGAAAATTTGCAACGCTAAATTTAGATGGGACATAAAAAAGAGCGAAATTAAAATCATTCCCTTATTATATTTAAGTCACTACGGAAAACCAATGCAAAACATGAACAAAACAGACAATTACTGCTTTAAAAGCCTGGTAAAAAGCAATGAATGTTCGCGTCACATTTAAATCAATGACAAATTAATTTGATCCCATGCCAAGTGGTCTCAAAAATCTTTTTCAAAGAAATATATGTCCAAAATCTGCTTATATTAAGTCATGAAAATTTTGGCATTAAGATTTAAATTTAACTGTTAGCGAATCAGTGAAAAACAGACCTACAATATTTACTTTACACAAATGAACACTAATTCAAGAAGAGAAGAAATCATATTTCCCGATCGATATCATTTCATAATTATTACGTGTGAATATTTCTGCCACGTTATTGTTGTTTAACATCTTCTCCTTTCATGTTCAATTAATTTAACATTGGAAAATTGAATTAGGAAAAAAAAAGAGTTTTGCGTTAACTCTCAACGTGTCATTACCGAGACATAAACAACCGCTCTTGAGTCTTAAGATGAGAAAGGAACGCAGATACCTTTGTCACCGCAAGATACCGCTGGAGGTGATTACGATATAAAGTCGAATAACTGCAACTAAGAGGCATGTGCACTGTCAATAGAGACACAAAAAAGTGAGAAGCCTTCAGATCCTCAAATTCCCCTTAATAATCATCGCATATTTAGATAGGTGGACTTAATTTAGCATCGAAGAATTGATAGATCGAGTGTTTGGGAAGTGAAAGCAAAAGTTGGTCATTTTTGGAAAGTAGGGACAAATTATTTACAATATATACACCCAAAAGGAACAATTAACCTGAGATTTTTCAAATCTCAAATTAAAGACCGTCGCCGCTTCCAGGTGAGGTGGACAATTCAGGGCCGTAACCAGACCTCCTCCATAGGCGAGGCAAGATCTTGCAAGGGGGTTATGGGCGCAGGTCCTCCGAAAAAAATTAAAATTTAGAGGCTCTGAATCTCTTTCAGAATATTTTTTTCTTTAGGCATTCCTTGAGAAAAATCAGTTGTTCAACTGGCGAATATTTTCCCAACAAACCATATTTTGTGTTTTATTTTGGGTAAAAATCTACACGAGTCAAGTGCCTCGTCAGCCTCTTGCTAGTTACGGCTCTGCAATTGTACTCTATAGACCATTGGTATACATGGATTTTAAAAAGGCTCAAAATTTAGTTTTAACTGACAAGCAAGAACCACAACAACGCAGCACGACAACTTCTTCCAGCATAATCCCAAAATTAAGCAAGTTCAAAAAATGGGGTAATTCTGATATTGAACAATCACTTGAAGCGTCTTTGGCATTAACTTTGGTCGGGCATGTCTAAAGACTTCCTAGCCAGAACTGAGTTGTGGAACTCATAGAGGACGTGCAGCGAAAAGCGGGGTTCTGTGTTTGGTAGAAACCAAAGTTGTCTTCGTCAAATATTCCTCCACCGAAATCGCAGCCTTGATCTGGGCCAAAATGACTGTCCATATGAAGGGCACATCCATAAAAACCGTAACCAATCAGGACTGTGCAATTGTAACACTCGTCTCCTCGGACATTGACAAATTCGGTCAGAAGACAAAAACCAGTTGAATTAGGTTCCACTAGCAAATCCAAACTTTCCAACGACACACGCCAATAATCTCGGTAGTCCACGCCATCAGTCGGGAAATTACAAGTAGCTCGCCAGTGAGTGGAAACATCCCGGATGGACTTCATACGGGACATTGACAGGCGGTAGCTGTTCCACTCGGGCATTCCTTGGTTGATTGGCATGTCGTGCAGGTAGAACGGTTTAAAGCTGAACGCGTCATTGTTTTCTAAAGAGTGGGACTGGATAAGAGTCCACGCGACACCAGGTTCAGAACTAAAGTCGCAGTAGACTGGGAATGATTTGTCGTGTTGATCCACAATGAAGTAGACTCCATTGATATGTTCTGTGTTAGTCATCATAATGTCTTTACATGCACGGGCTGGGAATTGACATTTGTGTCCCGTGTAGCCCGGAGGACATGTGCAGCTAAATCTTCTTCGGTTGATGTCACATACCTCACTGCACGTGCCGCCATGTTGACAGGGGACGAAGTCACAGCACTCGTTATGACAGGCTGGTTCAGAGCAGGTCTGGTGGGCAACACCCTAGTAGAGAGAAGAAAAAATAAATTTCAACAAACAAGATACGATTCAGAAAACCAATGTCCACCATCAGTGACTGTAATAAATTGAAAAATAATTCAAATAAAGCCGTCAACTCCCATTGAACTTGTAAATAAATCCCATTCTGTGTTTGCAACGTTTTTAAGGGGAAAGGGAGTAATAGTTCATCGTTAACGAGGGATGGGGGGGGGGGGGGGGAGGGGAGAAGTAGATTCTTCGATGTACCTTAATAAACACAAATTTGTAGATAAGTAATTTTGAAAAAAGAGTAGATGTCTCAAATGTGCAAAATCCGTTACGGCATTGCGAAATTATGCCGAAACCTTTGTATTAGCATGTATATAAATATTACGTCCACTTCGCTCAAGAGAATCTGAAAGGAATTGTTTGGCTTGGGAAAGCCCTTTTAAAAACGTGAGGGAAAACTCCAATTCTGGGGGAACACGCTGGCTGCGGGAAGGCCGGGATCTATATGTAGAGTTTGAATTATTCAGAGACGTAAGAGATAAATTTGCTCCAACAGTAGACTTTACTCCCAACACATAACATAAGAATATTTTACAAGGCACTCCTATTTATACACTAACTAGGGACACTATTTTTAAAAACATAATTAAACTTTCCTAATATCCATTGGTTGTCGTTAATCCTAGTTTTGAGACATTAATTACTTACAAAATCGCGCAGGTGGATTACAGCTTTCTACAGGTTGTACTTACAATTAAACACTTTTTTAAAGTAATGATTTCACGGACAGTAAACACAAGGGCAGGTACTAGTTTGGCTAATGAAATAAAGCATTAACCTGCCAAAACAATATTTCTACGCTGGATTTTCTATGTTTTTTTTTTAACAGCTAGGCTTGTAAACAAATAAAACTTAATCATCGTTATTTCTCTCCTAACAATTGGGTAGATATACAGAGGCAACTCCAAATATGTTATTAATATTGCCAAATCCACCGGATTGGAAATTAACAATATTTCGCTACAACATCAAACAAATTTTTTCAAAGTCGGAAATTTTCCAAAATTTGTTTATATCTTTCTTTCGATTTTTATTTGTTTACAAAAAAACCCTTCCTCCTTATCATTGTCGCGGTTACGGTTTCTTGATAGTTTCAACCTTTTTTCTCTTAATTTTAAATATTAATTTTTCAATATTATTATTTTCTTTATTTTTAATATTAATATATATATATATTATTTTTTTATGCATTGTAAGCCGCTTAACACTTAAATGGATAAGCGCTATATAAATTTTATTGTATTTTATTGAATTTCTCATGGAGCATAAAATCTTAGTTAACAATCAATAAAAATAGCTATTAGAAATACGACTCACATGGAGAACTGTTTACTTACATTCTTGTCGTAATAATTTCTCACTGGCTCGTAAAAGATAACTCCTTCCTTTTCTCTCAGTGCTTCTGGTGCCAGTTTAGTGTTAGCATCGTTCAGCTCACAGTTTTCAGTCGTGTTGACCTCGTTGAAGTTGAACGAGAGACACTGACAGTTTTTCAAACATGTGTTAAAACAAACCTGCCAGTTCTCGAGGCTTAAAGTGTCTATAACATAACCATCAAGTGAATAGTTATGCTTGGTGTTGGCTCTGAGTGAAAGAGACGTTTTCTCGCACATTTCACTCACACACTGACAGTTGAAGTTAGCGACGGTAAGTAGTAGAATGGTAAGCACCGCTAGAAAACCAAAAACATTGGCCATTTGGAAGGGCGCTGATTTCTTGCTGAAAGATAAATGAGTCGACAATAGCACGGCGATCAGATGTACGTGTCTGTCGGGTTGAGTGTTTGTACTTCTGATGAATTGCAACTGGTATTTATTTTTATTAGACAGATGCATGAATAACTCATAGGATAATTGAATATCAATGTATGTATGTAACTGTATGTGTGAAATATGCAAATGAATTAAAAAAATCCTCGGTAGTCATTAGGAGTTATTAGGCGCTACGTTTAATTCACTTTTACTAGTCATTAGGAGTTATTAGGCGCTACGTTTAATTCACTTTTACTATCACAGTATACTGTTGTCTTTATTTCTTTACAGTTCACTGCCATAAATAATCATACTGAGTTATTCATTACCCTGGAGCAGCATATATCAATATTTCCTGTCATTCGCCACAGGCAGGCCAAACATATCCCTGTGTTATAGACACAGGCAATCCAAGCACACGCCACCGACCGCCTCATGGCATAAGGCGATCGACTTACGTCATCGCCTAAAAAGGATAACCGAATCCGATGCCAACTCGCATTCGCATATTGCTTTCAGTTATCACTGCTGTAGATAGATAGGAACTCGTTCAAAAAACTGTCGCCAAGTGAATCTGGATTAACAATCCTGACGTAGAAACTAAACTCTATAACAGACGTGTTCCTTTGTCACAGCAAGAAACTGGTGAAAATGATTTTGATATATAGGCAAATAACTGCAACTAAAAAGCATGTCCTATCTTTAGAAGTCTGAACCCTTCAGATTCATGTTCAAGTACTGATTCTTTCCCCGGATCGATATCTATTTTCATTAGGGGGAATTGATTAGAAATTAGGAAATTTCGACAAGTTGGTAAACTTGGCGAGATATATAATCAGTTGATTAGAGAAAATAGTCGTTGATCATTTCTATCACGGGAAGACAAATTATTTACAAAAATGTACAGACAGATAGCTTCCGAACCCTGATTGGAAGAACAAGGAATTGTTCTTCACACTAATGATATATTTTATATTTCGTACATGTGACTAGACGAACGACAACGAGTCTTCTGTTCCGAGTCTTTCGTACACCAAAATTCTCAGTTAAGAAACGATAAATTAGTAATATTAATAACCGAGAATGGAATTACTTTACGGGAAATAACAAGAGACTCTCACGATGCGAGAAGACAGTTCCTGGAAGTGGATAGCTGGTTAATTACGTAAGCAAGTAACTAAGCACTGGCAAGCAGGCAGGCAGGCAAGCAGGCAGGCAGGCAAGTGTCGCTAAGATAAAAAATTATAAGTAAGCACTAAAACATTTGTGACGTTTAAAAATAAACAAAAAAGGTAAGCTAGCTACAACGAATCATGTCATTTGAAAGACGTAGTTTGATTTAATTGGAAATCATTTTCTGTTAAAGTTCAGAGACTCCACTATACGTTAAAGCGATTATTAGGCCGTTTTAATAAAAACACACAAGGAATACAATCTATTAGTCTGTAGGCTTGCATAACCTTAAAGATGTTGTGGAGCAATTGATGGTGCCCTCGTTAAGAAATAGATAAATTAATGAACGTAGTTTGGTGCCCAGTTTGAGATTAATTCGAATTCATTATAACAAACTGTTACTTAAGGTCACATACGTGGGAGCCAAACAAATAATTAATTTTGAAATGGTCAGTAAGCTTTGAAAGCCTAAAGAGTCTATTCAAACTACAACTCTGAAGAAAAATACATTTGAGTGAATTTTTATGACAGCCGAATCTTTAAAATGTACAATATTAACCTCTTACTAGCCGAGCGCGAGGGCCGTACTGGGGAATATTGGCCCGAGGTCGTAGCTATATTCCCCGGTACGGCTCGAGCAAGCTAGGTTAGTAAGTAGTTTATTATATGGCTCTCGAGCCATGCTTGTTTTTTTTTTTTGTTAAAAAGCACTTCCGGTCACTTGCATTCAAAGGGCTTCATCCGTAAAGTACAGTATGATGACGCGAGCAACTCAGAAAGAACAAGCTACCACGAGTTTGAAAACAAGTTTATTGATCGTGACGAAGAAGACGAATATTCACCAAGCGGATTTAATTATTCTAAAGATCGGGAAAGTTCTGATGTAGAAACTGAAACAGGCATCACTGAAAGCCAGAAGGCCGCTCGGCTAACCAAACTGAGGTTTCTTGCCCATCATTCTGCGTTGAAGTTGAACGTCTCAGCTCCCCAGCGTAACTTTCGGCTTTCGTCTCTGGCTCGGAAACCGAAGTGTAAGGGTATTTTTTTTTTAAAAAGGCACAAGACAGTTCTATGAAGTGCCCACTGGATTGGAGTCGTTAGTTCTCCCGCTTCAAAAAGAGCATTTTCGACTTCGTCGTCTTCATCAAACGCCTGAGCGGCTTGCAGCTTCTTTCCTTCACCGTACTTGTGAACTAGTGACTGGCACTTTGCAGCTAGTAAAAATACTCTTCTCGATTTTTCAAACTCAGTGTCGTTGAATATGTTGAATGGATATTTCTTCTCGGGTATCGCTGTATGCATGCTTCGCTGAAAACTGGAAATTTCTGCTTGCTCGTACTCTTATCACTTTTTTTGCTTCGTGTGTTTATAAAAAAAATGCTGCGTGAAAAATTTGGACTCATTTGGACGGAAAGTAGGTCAAGCTCGGAAGCAGGTAGGCTATCAATTCTTGCATTTGTCATACCATTACTTTCACGTACCTTAAATGCAGCGGGAAGAGCTTTCTTTTCATGATCAGTAGCCGTCTTCTTATTGTGTTCATAGTTTTCCGTTCGTTTATAAAATCGTCTATATGGCCTCCCGGCTTTTGGTGATGCCTGTTTGTTTCCACATCAGAAGTTTACCAATCTTTAAGATAATTCGGTTGAAATTCGCTTGGTGAATATTCGTTTTTTTGTCCACGTTGTAAGCTCTGTAAAATATCAATCTGTTTGGTAGTTTCTTTGCGAAGAATGAGAGTACACGTTTTCTTTACGCAGGTTTAGATGGAAATTTGAATTGACCGGCTTCCGAAAAAAATACACGGCTTGGACCGTTTTCATGGAAACGGTCCGTATGGCAAAATCCCGACCAAGAAGGAACTAATCAGAACGCTCGGATTTGCCTAAGACTGGCTTTGCCATATAATAATCAGGCTTAATATTATAATTACTTAAAAGGAGCTCAGTCACGGACAACTCATCTTGAAAAAACTGGCACGTTTTTTCAAGTTTGTCAGTCGTAATCCGTCTTAATCTTCGTCAGACGAAACCATCCATGGTTATTTTCGGGTTTTAATTACTCCTTTGTTGTTTTCCTACATTACACAACTATTATTTTGAGGTTTCCTTCAATTTGGAAGTTCAGTCGAAGCTCTCGTAAGCGGACACCCTCGGGACGCGAGAAAAGTGTCCGTAACTGGAGCTGGCCGCATACGAAAATGGTTCTCGTAAGCGGCCACTAGAGGTGTAGGGGATAGATGGCCGCTTACAGGAGCTTGCCCAGCTAACAATAATCGGACGGACGTGGATGACGACAAAACAAGCACTGAAATGTGGTCCTGTAATTACTGTAAAATCATTGTCACGAACGGCGATGTGAAGTTGATTGATAAAAACAAGATTCAGAGGTTATTTGTAGGATTTTCTTTGGGGTGTCCGCTTACGGGAGCTTAAAAACAAAGAAAAAGTCTAAATCGTAATCTCTGCAAGTGTCCGCGGCCGCTTACGGGAATGTCCGCTTACGAGAAAGTTAAAATACAGAGTTTGTATGGGAGTTAAAACAGGGTTTCAAACAAGGTGGCCGTAAGTAGAGCTGTCCGCTTACGAGAGTGTCCGTTAAGAGAGCTTCGACTGTAACCAGAAAAATGACTTAAAATATCGTGACAATGCTGACCATGTCCCTTTAATTGGCTCCATACCAGTACTGAGTCGTGGACGTTGGCGACGAGCTGCAACGGAAATTAGGATTCAACTTGCGGTAATATCCGAAGTTATCTTCATATTCAACTGCCCCAGCTCGACCATCAAAGTCACAGTAATAGGGATCAGTTCTCCAACTGTCGATATGTAAATCATACAATTCGCTGTACCCTGTGACAGCTGTACAGTTCATGCAAGTAATTCCCCGGATGTTTATCAGCTCAAACCATCGGCACATTTTTGCTGCATCCGGGACGGCAAACAAATCCAGTCTATCTAGCGAAGTGCGAGCATAATCTTGGTAATCCACGCCGTTGGTCGGGAAGTTACAAGTGGCTCGCCAGTGAGTAGAAGAATTCCCGATGTACGTCATGCGAGACATTGACAGGCGGTAGCTTTCCCATTCAGGCGCATCTTGGTTGATAGGCAAGTCATGCAGGTAGAATGCTTTGCTCCTGAATGCGTCGTTGTTTTCTAAAGAGTGGGACTGGATAAGGGTCCATACGAAGCCAGGCTCGGAACCAAAGTCGCAGAAGACTGGAAATGATTTGTTGTGTTGGTCCATAATGAAGTAGACTCCATTGATTTTCAATTTGTTTGTCAACAGGACGTCTTTACAGGATTGATAAACTGGAAATTGACACTTGTGTCCCGTGTAGTCTGGAGGACATGTGCAGTTGAATCTTCTTTGGCTTGAGTCACATACCTCACTGCACGTGCCGCCATGTTGACAGGGGGCGGAGTCACAGCACTCGTTATGACAGGCTAGTTCAGAGCAGGACTGGTGAGCAACACCCTTGGAAACAAGAAAGCAATTATTAGAATTTATACAAGGCAAGGTATTGAAATTGCCTAGATCCTCGTACGCACAAGCAGCTCAAGAGTGTTTTGCAGTTCGTGACACTGCCTGCCAAAGCTTTCATCGATACTACGACAACTTGGCACAATTAGTTTTAGGCAAAATTCAAATTAAAAACACCAGATCATCGCTAGTTCTTCTGAAGGACCAGTATGACGACTCTGATGCTCAAAAATGAATCACATCACGGCTTTGTTTGAAATAGAGCGGTTTTCACTTGAGTGTCGAAAGTGAATTGCGTTTGCATTGGTTTTGCATTACTACGCTTAGTGATTGGTTTTAAAATCTCGCGCCACTTTCTCAGCCAATCAGAACTAAAACCAAAACCAATTGCCACTCGCTCGCCCACGTTTTCCCGCGCTTCGTGCCAGCTACATGTATTTGCTTCGAGTTTTGATTGGTTCACTGGATTGTCTGTGTTCTTTGTGATTGGCCAGAGTAATTACTTTGGTTTTGGTTTTACGACACTGAATTGAAAACTGCTCTATTACACACATTAACAAGGATTCTGTACATACTTTGCTGTAATGAAACCAAAACAACTCGATTTTTTGACACGAAATTACGTAAACAAACAATATAGTATTGCAAAATATTGCCAAAAACTTCAAGTTTGATTGCGTACACACGCAAACTTCCAACAAGATAAGCCGGCAAGAAATTGGTTAGATATGCACATTTATTAAGCAACCACAAATTTGTCAATTTCGCGATTTAACTTGCCAAATCTACCGATGTGTAAACTTTCATTTCTAATAAAAAGGAACGTAACTTTTCTTCACTCCTTCGCAAGCAAAGTAGCCAAATTTGGCCCTAAAATACGTCAAAATCGTAGCTCCGTACATTTTATGAGTATCATCGATCTTTCTTTGTTTTTGTTTGTTAAAAAGAAGAATTGTCCCTTTCCTCACCATTGTCATGGTAACTTTTTTAAATTTTGTTTTAATGATTTTTCTCATAAAACATGTGTGTCAAGTGCAGTAATCAGTTGGTATTAAAGACATTTAAAACATATTGAGAATTATTGACTTACATGTTTGTCGTAATAATTCCGGACTAGTTCATAGTATGTGACTCCTTCCTTTTCTTTCAGCGCTTTTGGTGTCAATTTAGTGTTAGCGTCGTTCAGCTCACAGTTTTCCGTTATGTTGACTTCGTTAACATTAAAGGAGAGACACTGACATTTCTTCAAACATATGTTGAAACATTCCTCCCAGATTTGGACGCTTAAAACCTCAATAACATACCCATCGAGTGTATAGTTAAGCTTGGTGTTGGCTCTGAGTGAAAGAGACGTTTTCTCGCACATTTCACTTGCACATTGGCAGTTGGAATTTGCAATGGCAAGAAGTAGAATGAGGAACAACGGTGCAAAGCCAAAAACACGAGTCATTTTGAAGGGCACTGTCGTTCTGTTGGCAGAAGTTGAAAGTATGTGACTCATATAAGCGGGACTGGTATGTCTTGTTCTACCGATTGCAGTCTGCACTTTTATTTAACTATAACATTAATAATTAACTAGCATAACTTGACTACATGTAGTTATTGTGTACCTCTATTTAATATTTACGAGCTAACTCGGCTTTAGTTGCAATTGTCAACGATTCAAAATTGAGTGCGTGAAGTTTAATTTGTTCCTAAATAGAGATATTCTGAGTTGGATCATATGATAACGAGGCTTTTACACCAACAACCTTTTGGAAAGAAGTAATTTGGTGCGTTTCTTCAATTTTAATTAAACATAGACTTCTTTTCAAAAGCAAGCTTAATATAAAGAACAAAGTTCAAAAATAATTAATGCCTTACATCTAGGTACTAAAAAAGAGTTTGAGTTTTTGAGGTTTTGATGTGTTTTTGTTCATGACTACTACAAGTTCCAAGGATAAGTTTAATGCAATGTTTTGTAGTCAAAGATGAGCGTTTTTTAAAATAAACTTATTATCTCTATGTAGAAAAAAAAAATTCATTTGAAGTGCGTGTGAACCGAAACAGGCTTTTGAGCACATTTAGGCCCACAGCTTTGAAAACATCCAATGAAATAACAAGCGGTGTCGCTTGTTTTTCATTTTGAATGATGTATTTGCTCAATAGTTTCTGCGGGACAGCATCAGATTACTCATTTTTAGTGTTATTCAAATAATTCAATTAACACAGGGTGCGTAATTTCGTTGTTTTTGTATTTTAGTATCTCAATAAAAAAAGGTGAAGGCTCTGGAATCTCGTCATTCCTTATAATGATTTTATTATTAACTTTACTGTAATGTCGGCATAAAACGTGATGAACATGAAATCAGATCAGGTCTTAGGAATAAGCGAGATAAAATTGATTCATATCAAAATTTGGTTGCGTAGTTATAAATAAGTCATTGCTAGTGTACGCTAACACTCCACCCAGTTTGTGCAGAAAATTAATAATAAACGAACAAAAAATATTTTAGGCGAAACGCACGACATAAAAGTAATGTTAAACAATATCGAATACCTTTCGTTTTCTCAGGTTATATTACGTTAAGAGAAATCATTGAACAGATGACAACTTATTGTCGGTAACATTATTTTGTTGAAGAATTGTCAGCTGGGAGGGGCTGGAGAGGGATTTAGTCAAGGATTGATCATGTGGCACCACATAAATAAGACTCTTGGCTTAGCTCCCTTTTTACATGAAAGCTTCCTTTTTACGTAACTCGTCTGCTGGAAAGGTTGGGAAATTCAACAGTCTTTTAAATGTCGTTCTTAATCCTTTTTTGACATGAGGTAAGATATGCCATATTTATTGACGATTGGAAAATAGCAGTCCGAATGGTGGTCCTACTATGTTTTGTGTCAGGGAGTGTGTTTAAACAGCTACAGTTTATTTTGCGGCTTTTACGTAGGGATCGCTATTTTATAATTTAAAAGAAAATTTTCCATCGCCTCGTATAAGAGGCTGACCTGGGTGGGTAAAGAGTATATTATTTCAGTTTAGCTGCACGATAGCAATATTGGCAACTGCATGCTTGCGAAGTTAATAAGCCATTCAAATGTTTAAACATTGAGATGTATCGTACAGGTAGGTCGAAGGAAAAGTCTGTGTCCGAGCCAAGTCTGTGCCGGAGCTTATCCCGGTTTCTGTATCATTAAGCGACTAGGAGTATTTCTACTCCACCCTGAATGGGATGCTAGTCCATCGCAGGGTTACCCCCCACCGGTAAATTCGCCTCACCCTTGGATGGGATCCATTCTGTGAAAGTAGTCAGAGCTAATCAACCTTTGAGAATTTTCTCAAAGCCGTATTTACGCATGAAGTCTGACAGTAATCACAGACCGAGCCTGTTTACGTTTTCAATCATCTAACATCACAGAATCTGTCAGTTCTTGTTTGATATTACTCTCAGTCCAAGAAAAAATACCAATTATGCAATACGTTACTGATTAAAATTCAACAGTAAAGTAATATTTAATTCATTAAGTCCAAAATGTGGAAGGTCGTCATGGGGTTAGTTCCTTGAATCTTTCACGGAAGCACGAGAACCACAATCGTGTTTTAACTCACTTCAATCATTTGAAAAGTTTGCAACGCTCTATTTACATGGTCCATAAAAAGAGTGAAATTAAAATCATTCCCTTATTAGATTTAAGTCACTACGGAAAACCAAAAACATGAAACAAACATAAAAACAGACAATGAGCGCTGTAAAGCAAATAAATGTATGTAAAAAGCAGTGAATGCTTGCGTCACAGTGAATTCACACATAAACTAATACGGTCCCAAGTATTTTTTTCAAAGTAAATAAAAAGTGTATCTTTCCAAAATCATATATTGAGTAATGAAAGGTTTATCTCTAAGATTTAAATTCAAAATAGTGAATCAGTGATTAAAAGAGCTATTTACTTAACACAAATGAACGATTTCTCAAAAAGAGAAGAAATTTCTCTTCCCAACAATTTCATGTGATTACATAGAGACATAAACAACAGCTCTTGAGTCTTGTTATGACAAAGGAACTCAGACGTGTTCCTTTGTCACCACAAGATACCGCTGGAGGTGATTACGATATAAAGTTGAATAACTGCAACTAAAAGGCATGTACACTGTCAAGAAGAGGCCCAAAAAAGTGTGAAACCTTCAGACCCTCGTGTTCCCCTCAATAATCATCGCATATCCAGATTAGTCGGCTTTAATTTAGTATCGCTAAGTTGATACATCGAGTGATTGGTAAGAGGAAGCAAAGTTGGTCATTTTTAGAAAGTAAAGACAAATTATTTACAATATATACACCCAAACGAAACAACTTGAGATTTTCCAAACCCCAAATAAAAAACCAAGGAATTCCTTCCAGGTGAGGTAAGGAATTGTAAGCATAGACAGTTGGTCTACATGAACTATAAAAACATCCTAAATTTAGTTTAAACTGAAAAGCAAATACCTTAGAGGAGCTATGTCACGGGAATGTCGAGACGTCTGGTGCCCTACTGAACTTTTACCACTTCGCCACTGGTAACGTAGGGACGAAAAAAAAGGGGGTCACCAGATCGTAGTAGCGGAAGACCTGATCCAATTCCACCCACAACAGAGACACGAGCGAATATCACACAAGATTGATCGCACAGGAGATCACACACCAAAGAGAAAGAGGCACCGACCGACGAGAAGCGACACACCCCGCGGGCAAGCCACAGAAAAGCCGCCAGGGCGGCGGCAGAGGGCGGCAATACAGGGCAATGACCTAACTGTTCTGAAATTAGTGGTAGGCAACTAAACATATAAAAACGTTATCTTTGAACATCTAAAGGAAAATATAACCTTAATTTGCGGATAGAAATCACCCTACGGCTATAAATATGGATTTCTTGATGACGCCAGGAGACAAATTGAAAGCGTTTGCCTAACTTTTCAAGTTGCAATCCCTTTCCATCAGAGCCATCCGCGACCAAAGATGCTCGTTAACAGTTTCAGTGCTCTAATATAGCAATTTTAAATAAAAATGGACTATTATTTTAAGGGTTCAGTCCTGCGACACAAATATAAATTTTGGCTGTTAAAAAATCTGGTAAAATCTGTGACATAGTCCCATAGTCGCCTTTGGCAATTGGCATTCACTTTGGTCGGGCATGTCTAAAGACTTCCTAGCCAGAACTGAGTTGTCGAACTCATCGAGGATGTGCAGCGAAAAGCGGGGTTCCGTGTTATGTAGTAACCAAAGTTATCTTCATTAATTATTCCCCCACCGAAATCGCAGCCACCCGATATTGGGCCATAGTAACTGTCAATATGAAGGGTTGATCCACCCCAACCGTAACCAGTCAAGACTGTGCAATTGTAACACTCGTCTCCTCGGACATTAACAAACTCGGTCAGAAGACAAAAACCAGTTGCATTAGGTTCCACTAGCAAATCCAAACTTTCCAGCGACACACGCCAATAATCTCGGTAGTCCACGCCATCAGTCGGAAAATTGCAAGTGGCTCGCCAGTTAGTGGAAACATCCTGGATAGACTGCATACGGGACATTGACAGGCGGTAGCTGTTCCACTCAGGAATTTCTTGGTTGATTGGCATGTCGTGCAGGTAGAACGGTTTAAAGCTGAACACATCATTGTTTTCTAAAGAGTGGGACTGGATAAGAGTCCATGCGGCACCAAGTTCAGAACTAAAGTCGCAGTAGACTGGGAATGATTTGTTGTTTTTGTCTGCAATGTTGTAGATTCCGTTGATGTTTTCTTCGTTGGTCATCATGAACTCTTTACATGATTTATAAATTGGAATTTGACACTTGTGTCCCGTGTAGCCAGGAGGACATGTGCAGTGGAATCTTCTTTGGCTGACGTCACATACCTCACAGCACGTACCGCCATTTTGACAGGGGGCGGAGTCACAGCACTCGTTATGACAAGTCGAATCAGGGCAGGACTGGTAAACAACATCCTTCAGAGACAAGACATGTTTCTGTTAAGACACTCGCCTGTGGCAATAGTAATTAAATAACATACAGTGCTTTGGGCAGTAGTGGATTTTTTTATACAAATTTGTTCTAGATACGAAATTTTGGAAAAAAAAAGGAAAATGTCAAACATTTGCAAAACCCCTTAACGGCATTGCGAAATTATGGAAAACCTTTAAATTAGGTTGTGTACAATTAATACGCCCACTTTGCTCAATAAGAATCTGGAAAGAATTGGTAAGATATACAAAGGGAACTCCAAACTTGTCAAATATGTTATTAAAATTGCCAAATCCACCTTACCGGAAATTAATCATATTTCGCTACAAAATCATCTTTTTCGTTAAACCTGTAGATCTACATTTCAAAAGTATTATCTTTTTTTGATTTTTATTTGTTTACCAAAAAACCCTTCCTCTTCGACATTGTCGCAGTTACGGTATCTTGATACAGTCGAAGCTCTCGTAAGCGGACACCCTCGGGACGCGAAAAAAGTGTCCGTAACTGGAGCTGGCCGCTTACGAGAATGGTTCTCATAAGCGGCCACTAGAGGTGTAAGGGATAAATGGCCGCTTACAGGAGCTTGCCGAAAGTGTAAGTGGTGTTTCGAAATGTAACCGGACGTGGATGACGACAAAACAAACACTGAAATATGTTACTGTAATTACTGTAAAATCATTGTGACGAACGGCGATGTAAAGTTGATTGGTAAGAACAAGATACAGAGGTTGTTTATAGGATTTTCTTTGGGGTGTCCGCTTACGGGAGCTCAAAAACAAAGAAAAAGTCTAACTCGTTATCTCTGAAAGTGTCCGCGGCCGCTTACGGGAATGTCCGCTTACGAGAATGTAAAAATACAGAGTTTGTATGGGAGTTAAAAACGGGGTTTCAAACAAGGTGGCCGTAAGTAGAGCTGTCCGCTTACGAGAGTGTCCGTTAAGAGAGCTTCGACTGTAGTTTCAGCCATAAAATTATTTAGTTATCAATCAACTTGGAAGTTGTTGGGTAAGGGATAGACAACTATTAAATATACGACTTCTATAGAGAACTATTCACTTACATTCTTGTCGTAAAAGTTCCGGACTAATTCGTAATAGACAACTCCTTCCTTTTCTCCCAGTGCTTCTGGTGCCAGTTTAGTGTTAGCATCGTTCAACTCACAGTTATCAGTCGTGTTGACCTCGTTGAAGTTGAACGAGAGACATTGACAGTTCTTCAAACAGATGTTAAAACAAACCTGCCAGTTCCCGACGCTTAAAGTCTCTATAACATAACTATCAAGTGCACGGTTTTGCTTGGTGTTGGTTTTGAGTGAAAGAGACGTTTTTTCGCACATTTCACTCACACACTGACATGTGGAATTAGCGACGGTAAGCAGTAGTACGAGAAACACTGGTAGAAAACGAAGAACATTGGCCATTAAGAAGGGCGCTGATTTCTGGCAGCAAATAAAATGAGTCGAAAATAGTAAGGCACTTAGATGTACGTGTTTGTTGTGCCGAGTTTGTGTAGTTCTGATGAATTGCAGCTAGTATTCAATATAATAAAAAAGACGCATAAATTATACATTAGGATAATTGACTAACAGTAGGGAGGCCGATTTCTCGAGCCCTCTATGTTTCGAGCCTCAGATAAACGTGACTGTTATGTTAAGATTGTGTAGTTTTGATGAATTGCAAATAGTTTTCCGTGATATAATCATTATTATTATACAAATGCATTAATAATAAAATAGGATAATTGACTATCAGTAGGAAATGCCCATTTCTCGAACCGTCTATATTTCGAGCCTTCTGATGACTTGAACCAAAATTATTTTTCTGCCCTCAGTTTAACGTTCTCAAACTTCCAGAGTCTTTGAATGAATCAATTTTAAATTTCCTTGGAGTTTGGAAACATCACCGTTCACTAAAGTTTCTTGTAAATCCATTTAATATTTATTAGGTGACTTTTCTTGAATTGTTTTCACGGTTAAAGAGTGGGATGAGTTTATTTCCAAACAGAGATGAAATAAGGCGGAGCATAACACGCGTCGGTCGCAAACAAAAAGTTATAATAACTTCGTGGTAACAATATGCATAATGTATAATGTTGTTAAAGAAAACACAAATATTTTTTCTCTGTTGTTTTCATAAGTAGCTGCAAATTTCATTTACATAGTAATTAAATTTAGTGTTTTATGGCAAAATATCAGGCGTTAGGAAATGATATGTATGCCAAAAGTTTTTGTTTTAGAATTGTATGAGTTTCCGAGTAAATTTTAGGTGTATTTTTAAACAACCATAAAAAAAGTAATTAACAAACTTCTCGCTTTTTTGTCTTGAAAACCATTTACGTAATATTTTCGTAACGAAAGAACCTTTGTTTTTCCTCCATTCCCTTATATCTTTTGAAATGCATGTGTTTTTAGACAAAGGCTTTAATTCATAATAAAAAAGTCCTTTCCAAATTAATTAATAACTGCTGGAATAATTTATAATTCCTTTGTCCTTCTTTTTTGATTGCGAACTATAGAAATCATTTCAATTGTTAGTAGTTTAAATAAAACAAACATGAAAGTTGAAGAGTTTTTATCATTTTTTCTATGTTTTTTTATGTTAAACTATATTTGAGGTGACCACTTGTTTTCTCAAGCTATAATATATCAGTGAAAATCGACAAGCAACGAGTTACCAAACTCTGGAAAGAATGGAATTCTATACTAACACTTTCTGTTATGCATTCGCTCTTGTCAGAACGTATATATTAGTAAGGCACGATATTAATAGCTGGAATTTTCCACATGTACAGGCATTGACAGTTGGTTAGCTTGAAGCAAAATTTCAACGAAATTCCTTTATGTGACACAAAACTTGATTATACCATAACCGAGAGAATTCTCTCGCGCTGATTGGTCAAAAATTATGGTCGATGAGAGTATAGACCATGAAAGTGACGTCGGATCACGCCACGCATACGCGCGGGCTAAAAGATGTGTAAGTTTGGTCTTCATGAATGAAAGCGAATTGCATCGTGTTTTGTTTGAATCAAGTACGCATTTGTTTTCGGAATTCAGGATTGGAGTTCTACTCAGGTGATCTATCGAAAGAAAATTGACCAGGCTTTTGAATTTTTGGTCTAACTGAGAAGAAAGGTGCTAGCGAACCGGCAGCGGACTGTCGATGTTCAGTGAACGAGCGCTTACAAGATCTTCAGAAAGAAAAATAATTTTGCTCGCTCCAAGCGATAGGCACACACTCAACGAGAGAAGAAAAGGTAATTTAATTGTTATTCTTTGAATTATTGTTCATCTTCTTTTGTATCATTGTCCTTTTTACGTGTCGGACCGGAATCTTTACTTCCCACCGGCAAAGCTTCCTCACGGTCAGGCATCGCTTTTGATAAAAACTTGTTCGAGTTTGTTATAGTATAAAACAAATCGACCACATTTTTCCATGGTCTACACCGTAGAAATGACGCCATAAAATGTCCAAAACTTTGCAGTGAAAGCACTCGCCCACGGCTCGTGGTTCCACTTGAGTTTTGAACATTTTCTGACGTCATTTCTATGGTCTATAAGATTGTAGACCATGGAAAAATGTGGTCGATTCGTTAAATATAATCCGCATTTGGGCTATATACGAACTAAAGCTTGCGCTTGAATTTTCAGTTTTATTGAATGCGTCACTAGACGGCATTGTTACATTAACGCTGCAAAATACTGAATATCTGTTATTTGCCGGCTGGGAGGTCCGTATAGTGAAAAACTGTGACCGAGGTCTTGAAAATGCTGCCCGAGGCCGCAGGCCGAGGGCAGCATTTTCAAGGCCGAGGTCACAGTTTTTCACTATACGGACCGACCCTAAGCCGGTAAATAACTTATTTATTTTTTTCCTACTTTAATGTGTTTGATTAAAAAACACCTAAAAAACCTACAAAGACTTTCTTGCCAAATGTGTTTGTATTTATATACGCGCGCATCCAATGTTGAGTCGATCGCCATAAGCTACGGCAAGAGTAAATAATGATCTGTTTGCTATAAGAGCTTACTGCCAAACAAAATAAATTCACTAAAATGAACAGTACTCAAGGAAAATTTCATCTGAAAAAAAAAAAAAAAAAAGCATCTGAAATAATAGAAAAGCACAATGTAGAACAGAGCAATCAGCGAGTTGCAAAACACTTTAACTCCATTTCGGCTTGTGAGTTCTTTAAGTTAATTAAACTTACTTTTCGGACTGGAAAGCACTTAGCTATTTACATTTGTATTTAACGAGTCATAAACCTCTGTGTTGATTCCCACAGTATTCTGTTTTGACAAAAAGTTTGCGAAAGTGAAACTGAATGAAGCTGAAATGTGTAGTTTGGTCGCCTGCACAGTGACGGCACAATATTGCGAGAATTAATTTGACTGTTTTTTAATAAAGCATCTCATTTTCTTGAATGGCGATAAGCAGTATTCGGTTTTGGAGAAAAGTAGCAGAGAAGCAAGGTGTTTGAAAGGATAAATCGAGTCTGTAAACCGGCGACTTGCAGTTAACCGCAATGGCGTGAAAATCAGTGCGAACATGGCGAATACACAAACAACGATCGGCAAACCACGGCCATAAAACTATAACTTCATTTTGTCACTAAAGAGAATAAATACTCGCCTTTTGGAGAACTTCAAGGCCTTTAATTCCACTGCTAATTTTCCCTTTCAAATTTACAACGGTTGGTGAGCAACTACATCGATTTAAATCATTTTGGAGAGCAAAACTGTCATGGGTTCGTTCGTCTCGCCGCGAAATGAAACTCACGAAAGCGTTACCGTGGCCCGTGGGCAGAGATAGGAGAATCTTGCCCGCGCTAATAACCAATCAGATTGCAGGATTCGTTACCGTGCCCTCTTGGAAAAAAATAATATTGGTTATCACATGCGAAGTATCCAGAGAAGTGCTGAAAACCAGCAAGCAACATAATGGGGTATATGGATGTGTGCCAAGAAGAGTGAAAAGGTTCTATCCAAGATCAGTAATAGGCGTTTTGTAATTCACATTTTTGCCATCTTTGGTCAAATCAGTCTTTGGGTTGCAAGCTTTTAAACTTGTGCGAAAAATTGCTCATTGTAGGGAAAATGAAAGCTCAGTGGGAAATATAAATTGAATTTTTTCGTTAGCTCTCAATAAGTCATCAACGACACATAAACAGCCACTCTTGAATCTTGGGATGAGAAATGTAATGTGATGTAATGAAAGGCCTTATTAAAGTGACAACAGTATTTAGCTTTTACAAACTAATTTGAGACACAATGTGAAAGAAAAAAAAAAGGAAGGCAGGCGTGCTTCTTTGTCGCTCCAAAAAGCTACTAGAGGTAACTACGTCATATAGAGGCAAATAGCTGCAACTAAATGTCATGTGTTTTATGAATAAGAGAGAGAAAAAAATTATTTGACCTTCAGATGCTTCAATTCTCCTCTATGATCATACCACATCCATATTATAATAAGTGTACTTTTATATGTGTTGAAATATCGTGTGATTGACAAAGAGTAAATATGGTCGATCATTTTTAAAAAGTAAACACCCAGAGATTTTGCAAACGCCAAAGATAACGAAATCAGCTGGCGCCTTTTGTGGCAAAAGATTGTAAATCATGTACAGAATTTGTTTACATGGACTATATAAAAACGCTAACATTTAACATTTAGTTTAAACTGCATACAAAAAACAAAACATAGCATGCATGGCAACTTGTTTCAGCACAATGTTTAATTGAACAAGTTATAGGCAATTCTCTTATTAGGTTTGAATCATTCAACAGATCGAGACTGTTGGTGCCCATACTCAACAATAGGTGTGAGGGAGACAGGTGAGAATAGATGACTAAAAACTTCCTAGCCAGAACTGAGTTGTGGAACTCATCGATGAAGTGCAGCGAAAAGCAGAGTTCTGTGTTCCGTAGTTACCAAAGTTATCTTCGTCAAATATTCCGCCACCGAAATCACAGCCTTTAGTTGGGCCATAGTAACTGTCCATATGAAGGGTCTTTCCAGGCCCCGAACCGTAACCAACCAAGACTGTACAGTTGACGCACTCGTCTCCACGGACATTGACGAACTCGGTCAGAAGACAAAACTTGCTGGCTTCAGGTTTCACCAGCAAATCCAAACTTTCCAGCGACACACGAATATAATCTTGGTAGTCAACGACACTGGTGGGAAAATTGCAAGTGGCTCGCCAGTGAGTGGAATCGTCCTGGATAGTCTGCATACGTGACATTGACAGCCGGTAGCTGTCCCACTCAGGCATTTCTTGGTTGATTGGCATGTCGTGCTGGTAGAACGGTTTAAGGCTGAACGCGTCATTGTTTTCTAAAGAGTGGGACTGGATAAGAGTCCATGCGGCACCAGGCTCGGAAGCAAAGTCGCAGAAGACTGAGAACGATTTGTTATGTTCGTCCAAAATGTTGTAGATTCCATTGATATGTTCTGTGTTGGTCAGCATGATGTCTTTACACGAACGAAATGGGAAGTGGCATCTGTGTCCCGTGTAGCCCGGAGGACATGTGCAGTTGAATCTTCTGTTGTTGACGTCACATACCTCACTGCACGTGCCGCCATGTTGACAGGGGGCGGAGTCACAACACTTGTTATGACAGGTTGGCTTCGAGCAGGTTTGATGAGCAACACCCTAGGAGACAGAAGACAAAATAAATTTAAATAAACAAAAGACAATTTTGAAAACCAATGTCCACCATCAATGACTGCAATTAATTGAAAAGTTATTCAAATAAAGCCGTCAATACTTTTACTCCAATTGAACTTGTAACTAAATCACATTCTGTGTTTGCAACGTTTTTAAGGAGGAAGGGGAACAATGCTGAAACTTCCAAATTAGCTTGTATACAATGACAATGCCCACTTTGCCCAAGAATAATCTAAAGAAACTTGGTAGAATATGTTGAGGCAACTCGAAATTCGTCATATCTGTTGTTTAAAGTGATAAACTGGTTTGGAAATTTGATCACATTCACAACTCTTCATAAATTCGCCCGCATGGATAGAAGTGAAATCTAGCCATCGTATCCGTTAGACCTGTAGCTCTGTGCATTTAAGAATATTATCTTTCCTTCGATAATATTAAATCGATAAACACATCATTTTTTTGCTTTTCATGGCCATGGTAAGTGTTACTTAAAACGGTTTTATTTTTCTCATCGAACAGAAAGTTAGTAAGAAAACAGCTATTAGATGTACTGTTGAAAACTATTCACTTACATTCTTGTCGTAATAATTCCTCACTGGTTCGTAATAGACGACTCCTTCCTTTTCTCTCAGTGCTTCTGGTGCCAGTTTAGTGTAAGCATCGTTTAGCTCACAGTTTTCAGTTGTATTAACCTCGTTGAAGTTGAACGAGAGACATTGACAATTCTTCAAACATGTGTTAAAACAAACCTGCCAGTTCTCGAGGCTTAAAGTCTCAAGGACATAACCATCAAGTGTATAGTTATGCTTGGTGTTGGCCCTGAGTGAAAGAGAGGTTTTCTCGCACATTTCACTCACACACTGACAGTTGGAATTTGCGACGGTAAGCAGTAGAATGGCAAACAGCGGCAGAAAACCAAGAATATAAGCCATTTGGAAGGGCGCTGTCTTCTTGGGAAAAAGATAAATAAGTCGACTGAGTACGTGTTCGCGGAGTTTGTGTACTTCTGAGAAATTGCAACTAGTATTCGTTGTTTTATTATACATCATTATACAAGCGCATAAATAATAGAATAGGATAATTGATTATCAGGAAATACCGGTTTCTTGAACCCTCGAGCCTTCCTATGACTTTAACCAAATGTGGTTTTCTTTCCCCAAGTCTTGCACTACAATTTTAACCCCATTTTCTTGAACTCACTGATTTTTTGAACCAAGTATTCGTTTACGTTGGAGGTGTGAAAAACCATGAATTCCACTCTATTTTCTTTGCAAATTCATTTAATATTTATTAGATAACTTTTAGTGTGTTTGTTTACGACATGAGTGCGCGATGAGTTTGTTCCTAAGAAGAGATAATCACTAGGAGCATATCTCACGCATCGTCCCTAAGTTATTATAAACATCTTTTGTCAGAAGTAATATGCATACCGGTAATGTATATGTTGTGAAAAACACAGAGTTCTTTTCACGGTGGAAAAAATCTTTGTGTTTGAGCCAAAGGGAGCCTTCAATGCTGTTTTAAATTATTTAAATTTTGTTAAGTGTATATCTCTTTTATAGCTGCGAATTTTTCATTTACGTATTATTGAAATGCAGTGTTTCATAGCAAAATATTTTTTGTTTGAAAAATGTAAGTGTTTTCTGTTTGGAATAAAAGACTGAAACTTGCTGAGTAAGTTTGAGTCTTATTTTTAAGCAACCACAGAAACCTTTATTAAGAAGATACGTGGCTTGTTTTTGTGTTTTTTTGGAAAACACTTATTCAATATTTTCGTAACGGAGTTGTTTTTGTTTTTCCTAGATACCCCCTTATATCTTTTGAAGTAAGGTTTTAGAAAAAGGTCTTAACTCGTAATAATAATAGTGTTTAAAAATAAATCAACAACTGCGGGAGTGTCATTCCTTTGTTCTTCTTAAGCTTGTTTGTGTGCGAGCTGAAGACGAACATTTCAAATTTTTGTTATCCCCCCTTAAATAAGACAAACTTGAAGATTGTAGCGATTTATCATCTTATCTTTTTTGTAATAGTGCTGTAAAATTTTGCTGTTTTAATATTTGCATACAACGTAACGTACATCTAATGAGATTTTTGGAATAAGCTACAAAAAAATTTAATTCACATTTGATAGAGTGATTTCACTTAACATACTTTTAGACATATTTATTACGCACAAATTGGTAGATATTGTTTCACAGGTTAAATGAAATCACTGGGAAAGAATGGAAAACTGTGTTGTGGAGAAATTTTGAGCACAAATAGGGTTGGGGAGGAGATATTGGGCTGTCAAAGGCTCATCATGAGGCACTTTGGTAAAAAAATCTCTAAGACGAAGTGTTATGGACGGTTACTTTTTATGATGCAGTCTTTCAGATCTCATTTTTATTTCGTTTCTTGGCAGGAGGTATTAGTAAGACACGATATTCACAGGCATTGACGAATGGTTTCAGTCCTTTTAAATTAACTGAATAGTCCAAATGTGCGTCCTGTTGTACTTTTGTTTTGTGTGTGTATTTTTGTTCGAAATAATATTATTAAAAAACTTTTCGGTTTTGGATAAGGCAACTAGACTTTTCGGGGACTTTATTTTCGGAGAAACCTAGTGATAGCTACTAGCGCTGCAAAGTTTGCTGTTTTATCACTTGCGACACTGAACTCGAATTTAGATTTGTTGCAATATACAAAATCTTTCGTTTGTGATTTCATCTGCAAGTTTTAATTCAATCCTTGTGCTTTGCTCTACTCTCTCTTTAGAGGCTGGCCTGGCTGCATAAAGACCCATAAAGAATGCACTGTTACAGGTTAAGCTGCATGATAGTGACATTGCTTACCGCATGCGCAGTACGTAGCTATATAATCAAATGCTGGAAAACTTGACTGTTTGCACAATCGTGGGGGGGGGGGGGGGGGAGTGGGAGGGAAGAGGAGTGATGTCTTTGGATATACGTCCGAAAATTAGTTCTAAAACAGGTTTGTCGTTGCGAGTTGGGACGTACCATTATTTTTTGGAGGGGGGCAATTATTAGAGAAAAAAAAACCTGCACAGAATAAAACGGCTTAAAAAATCGTGCAAGGGAAACCATGCGGTAAAAAAAAATCTTTACAAAGACATTTTCCACAACCTAAAGGTGAAAAATATATATCTTGCCCAGAAAAATTGCCCAACCCCCTCAAAAAAAAATGGTCCGTCCCTTAGTTAATAAACAGCACGAACACCAAGACGTCTGTCAAAAGACGTATAATTTGTTTTGAGGCCCATCTTGACTTTTCTGGGTATTTCTTTCGTACCTCCATGTCACCTTTAAACAGCCGTGTTTCCTCGGTGGTCATTAGGAATTATAAGGCACTATGTTTAATTCACTTCCACTCCACTATCACAGTATACTGTTGTCTTTATTTCTTTACAGTTCAGTGCCATAAATAACCATACTGAGTTTACAAATTACCCTGGAGCAACATATATATATATCAATATTTCCTGTCATACGCCATAGGCAGCCCAAAAATCTCCCTGATAAATAGGCACAGGCAATCCAAGCTCACGTTGAAACAGGACCGCAGGAAAAAGGATACCCGAATCCGATATCAACTATCATTCGCATTTTGCTTTAAGTTATGACTGCTGTACTAGTTCTCAAGTAATATTATCTTTCTTTCACGCAGAATTGATACATATATTCTCAACCAGTGAATAACAAAACATTTTTAATTAGCTTTTGACACTATTTTGACAAGTTATGCCTCCGTTGGGTTTCCAAACCTTTCAGTCCATGAAAAAACCTAACAAGTAAAAATTCGCACGCACAACGTTTTGACATGTTTATATGATGGGTTTCACGTGCAACTCGTCAATTTTGATTGGCCAAACAACGGCCGAAAACCAACAAATAAAATGCCAAGTGATAAGACGGTGATTGAACACTTTATTCAGTTAACCGAGCGGCAAAAGACGTTACGATCAACTGAACAAGACCCTTTCTCAAGGAGCCCTTGACAATTGAAAACTATTCCTCGCGACCGTCACTAAAATCCTCCCCGGGTTAAAACGACTATATCTTTCCTCTAAAACCGAGACAGGCTCAGCTCTGTTATTTTACAGTAATATTTCACAATATTCTACTTGTTGCTAAGTTAACTAAATGGTGGCTTGGACGGCGACATTTTTGGAGAACCGATTTCACCAATGTTTGAAGAGGCGTTCGCTTGGATCTCGTGAATGGTGTTTTGGAATCTGGACCATTCGTCAGCTCTCGGAACAGCTAATTGCTGAAAAGGAACGGAGAAAAACAAAGATAACCATCACCTTTAACTATTCTGATTATGACTGTTTTTACTTTCTTTTACAGCCGCAATTACGCCGTACCTCTCCGACATCATAAATGAACACGTGACCATCGTCATCGCCCGCGGCGATCTGGTGACCAGAATGGGTCCACCGCAAACGGTTCAGTGACGTCATTGATTCTGCAGTCGTGCTTGTTGTTGGCACCTACAAAGAGGACAAACGAAAATGTCAAAAGGTTGGCTATTAGCTATTAGTGAACTTTTACGAGTCGGCAAAAGCAAAATATGTGTTTTACGTTGTCTTGGGTAGCATACTCATTGCAAATCTTCTCTGTGCGCGGCATCACCTTCAAGTAACAGATGAGCAAGATTTACCTCAGTATCATTATTAAGATTCCACAGGTCCAATCTCCCTGTACCGTCCACGGCAGCAAACAGAGCAGGGTGGATTGGGGACCACTGCACATCATACACGTAATCACCATTGTCTTCGAAAGAATACAACGGGCGCGGGTTCTAAAAACAAATGCGAGGTCAAATCAATTTTACAGCTGGTGTGGTGTACTGACTTAAAAGGCGCAGAAAAGGTGTTTACTTCACGGGTGATTACTAAAAGTGCACCGAGTCAGACATCACTTGTAGTTGAACCGAATTATTTCAGGGTTCATACTGTTTTCCACAAACAATTTTCCAGTATTTTTCCAGGACTTTTCAATGACTCAGACTAATTTTTTCAGGACTCCAAAATTCACATTAACCCTTTCACTCCCAAGATCTTAAGAGGCTCCGACGGAGAATATGGAGAATCGTTGGACAGGCTGGGAAAATCGAAAATCTTGAAACTTTGCCTGAAGAACACCTTTGGGGAACTATGTTCGAAAATATTATTCTCATCTTCTGTGAATTTTTGGTTTTCGAGAAATTAAGAAAAAACGAAAATAACGGTTTTTAGCTCATTAAATATGCAAAAAATATACGTAAAAATGGCAAAGTTCTCGATATTCCTATAAGAGCAATTTTCAATGCTTTGAATCGAAATAAACGTAGAATAATAGCTTTATCTTTCTTCTTTCAAGCAACATACACTTTTAATTTTTTCTAGCTATTTTAAGATTTTCATCGCCTTTTAAAATATTGCTCTATCAAGCACTTCGGGAAACGGCAAAAGTTGAGAAACTTTAGAGGCCGAAAAAGCACCTTGATATGTCCGATAGCGAGTCAAACTAAACACTGTGCAAAAGCTCGATGTCTCTACTATTATAATATCAAATAAAAAATCTGGGTACTCGAGATTCACACCGATAAGAAACGAAAGTTCACGACGTACTCGTGTCTAATTTGCATAATGCTATTTTATAAAGACGTCCTCCGTTGACTGTTCTGGTCTGTTTTATTTCCATTTGTAGGCTACGATTTTCAAGAAATAGACATCATAGCGTGTTTTTTATTCTGTTCTATATCAATCTTGGTTTGCGCTAACATTCTGTTAACATTTACCGAATATAAATTTACAAATTAGATTGAGAGTAGTCGCCATTACGTGACCCGCGTCACGCTATTAATATATTTTTATTAACAATTCAACAAAAGTATAAACTAACTTCTTTATGCTTTAAAACTTCCACTATTTAGAGCATGGTATTACTATTAGTTTAAGGCACTTAGTCGCAAACGTCCGTTTTCTTACTAAAAAAGGGAAGGCTTGCGGTATGTTGATATTTACAATCCTTGCTTAAGATAATATCAAGTTATAGCAATATCAAGTTCAAGTTTCCGGCAAGTTTGACCTTTAAGTTTTACTCAAAGCTAAGATTTCATGTTATTGCCGTTAATTTGAGGAGAGTTTTGAAGTTTTGTATCCTGTATAAAACAGCCACAAAAATTATTCATTCCGTGAAAATGGAAAAACTGCTTGGAAAAATATCAAAGCGTACAATCTCCAATCTAACTTGACATACATTTGCATCCATCGGCTAGCTGAGATCCTTTAAACCTTCGTATCACTCAGTCCGTACGGATGAGGCTTTTGCAAATCAAGGCCAAAACAAGTGCTGATAACACTAATGGAGACCTTGATAATTCTAATTATAGCAAAAACCGAATTAATAATTGCTTTTATATGAAAGTGAAGTGAATTCATGGTTCACTGATTCGCTTCTTCAATTCGACCGATGAAAATTTAAAAACTTGTGAAACAGAAAGAAACGGACAACAAAAAGAAGCTACCAAAAATTGCGAAGGAGCTGTTCCACGAAAACCTTAAGGAAGAAAGCATCCAGCAGCCGAAAGACGAGAAGGACACAAATGTTGAAATTGTTTGCCGTTAATTTGTTTACGTGTATAAGAGCCTACAGTTAATTAATTCTGGGAATCGGCGTAACCTACTGATTAAGGACATGTTTCACGGGGCAATTTTCCTTAAAACTTGTAACGCAGCGATGATGACTAAAATCATTGCAATTTGACGAAGGAGAGTCACACGTCCGCAATTTTTATTTGCAACTTGCAACGCCGGCAGCCGCTAGAAATTACCATTCTGCGAACGAAGTGACACGTGAGCTCGAGCGAAGGACGAGCGATCTCCCTCTGATTGGCTCATTTTAATAAAATTACGTTGGAATGTCACATGCACATGTCTCGCAATCTTTTCTTGTATTCAGTTAATTCTGGACATCAATGCAACCTACAGATTATTCACTAACCTGTTAGAAGATTAGTGAATAATCTGTATGTTGCGTCGATTCCCAGAATTATAATTTACTCTAGGCTCTTAGCGAATGAGAAGTCAGTGACTACAATAACTAATTATCCAAAGCGACTATATATATGTCACGGATTTTACCAGATTTTTGAACAGCCCGAAATTAAAATTTGTGTCGCAGGAAACCTAAAAATAATAGTCCATTTTATATATAAGAGCATTGAAGCTGTTAAGCTGTTTACGCGCATCTTTGGCTGCGGATGGCTCGGATGAAAACGTACGGATTGCAACTTAAACTTGCTGGAACAAGCATGCCCGTTTCTTTAAACACAAACCAAGATTTCTTGCTATCTATTCCTCGGTCACCCCGGGTAAAGGAGGACTTGTGACCCGCAACTTCAGTTGGTACAGAACATTTTGTCTTCCCAGTTCGCCAGCGAATACCGAGCGTATTTCTGTGCTTTGGGCAAATCGTCATGTATTCTTGGCATTCTTGCCCTACGAAAATCCCTAGATGTATCGGATAGGTTAGCTTGTATCAATTCACAGTTTAGTTATACAGTAGTGTGATTCCAAGAAAAAAATATTCATTTAACCTTACCTGCACGGGTAAGCAACAATTTTTTTTCGTTATCAATGCTGTCCGTATTGGTCAAGATGTTACAATACTTTAAATGTGCTTTGACATCACGGTCACAGTCTTTTAAATTTACATATTGAACAACTTCTGGATTGTGTGGGCTTGGGCCACAAGCCCCACCAACAAGAGAGGCAAAACTGCAAAGGGACATTATAGTTTTGAATTTTAGCCGAGAAAGTTCTTGCTTTCGTGTTAAATGTCCTGTCGCTGTGTACGTGTTCGGTCTCTCAAAGGAAAGTTTAATTTAATTTTGTGATCTGACGGAATGAATGGATTTTGCACGATCAAAGACTTTTTTTATAGTTATTGTAAAACAAGATAGGAAACTTTTGGCATTTTATTCCATACATGACAACTGAACGGAAGAACGGCGATATATGTACATGACAGTTTTAATATTTGTGTACATTTATGTACACTAAAAAGTAAACTTCCAAGTTAATTAATAATTTCTTACTACATGCATGCGTTCTATTTTTGACTTAAGTAACGTGAATAAATAAAATATTTATATCATTCCCAATTTCAGGTAAGTGAATGAAATGATCTAACTGTTTACTTCTTAAATTTTGAAGTGCCAGAATCTAAACAAACTAATAATCTTTCCTCCGATCTTTGACAAAAAATTTCAGAACATGCACGTGATACAGGTCACGCAATGAGGAACTCAGTCGATAATTTTTACTCTTTTCTTCTTTCTGAACCTCTATATAACCTAAGTATAGGCATAAGACGAAAAAAAAAATAAAAGCGAGTTTAAACTTGCTTTATTTTGTGCAAATCATTTCTTCCAAATGGAAATAAAGCGAAGCAGATCTCTTAGCGGGGGACGTCTTTCAAAATAAGAATATGCAAATTACGCACGAATACGTCGTGAACTTTCGTTTCTTATCGGTGTGAATCTCGAGTACCCAGATTTTTTATTTGATATTATAATAGTAGCGACATCGAGCTTTTGCACAGTGTTTAGTTTAACTCGCTATCGGACATATCAAGGTGCTTTTTCGGCCTCTAAAGTTTCTCAATTTTTGCCGTTTCCCGAAGTGCTTGATAGAGCAATATTTTAAAAGGCGATGAAAATCTTAAGATAGCTAGAAAAAATTAAAAGTGCCTGTTGCTTGAAAGAAGAAAGATAAAGCTATTATTCTACGTTTATTTCGATTCAAAGCATTGAAAATTGCTCTTATAGGAATATGAGAACTTTGCCATTTTTACGCATATTTTTTGCATATTTAATGAGCTAAAAACCGTTATTTTCGTTTTTTCTTAATTTCTCGAAAACCAAAAATTCCCAGAAGATGAGAATAATATTTTCGAACATAGTTCCCCAAAGGTGTTCTTCGGGCAAAGTTTCAAGATTTTCGATTTTCCCAGCCTGTCCAACGATTCTCCATATTCTCCGTCGGAGCCTCTTAATATCATTTCTCCTTACTTATTTTACATTTCTTATAATGATAGTTCTGAGAATTTAGTTGTTGCTAGAGTTTAACAGATTTCCAGAACTTTCTAGGACCGGTAGTCTTTTTCCAGGACTGGAAAGTCCTGGAAAGTGACCAATAAAATTCCAGTACTTTCCAGGTTTTCCAGGACCCGTACGAGCCCTGTATTATCGTGCTTTACATTAGGACTTTAATGTACTTTACATTCAAGCTAGTAAAGTACCCCAAGCAAGAAAAGTAAATATGGTTTAGCAACAGGCAATGTATGACTTGTTGCATTCATGCACAGGCGGCCCAAGCTCTCTATCAGATTACCTTTGGACGTGACTCTTGCTTACGAGCGGTGTTGTGTTACAAAGATTCGATTTATAAGGGTTTGTATGGGAAACAACGGTTTTGCTTAAAAAGTAAAAAAAAATGTATATTTTGTGAACGATTTGTCGCCGGTGCATGGCTGTCGACAAATCGATGCTGTCCACCCCCGTCGGGTTAATTATAGTCACCCAACATGCTATGCGAACCGCGAGAACGTCCACGCCAGTTTGGAAGCGGCTATTTCGAATTTGTGAAGTGAAGCATTTCGGAAAAAAGCTTTCGAGCGAAGGCGTTTGAGCGCAGAATTGCGAATCAAGTGAACAGACATGGAACTTCAACATCTCTTCTTTGATTCTGCGGAGGAATTGGGTCGACAGGACTAATTTCAGAGGATTTATTCGCTTCGAGCGGCGGGCACTCCGGAAATCAGTGTACAGCCTTGTCTTTATTTTAGTAGTGGACACCTAAATAACGATAACTCGCCGAAAACGCGTTGTATCGACCTGAGAAGCTGGCAGACAACAAAGAATGAAACAACGAATCAGAGTAAGTCAACTTTGTTCACAAAATATACATTTTTTTTTTACTTTTAAAGCAAAACCGTTGTTTCCCATACAAACCCTTATAAATCGAATCTTTGTAACACACCGCTCGTAAGCAAGAGTCACGTCCAAAGGTAATCTGATAGAGAGCTTGGGCCGCCTGTGATTCATGAAGCAAAAGTGCAAGAAGAAAATCTCTATTTTTAATTTGCCCTCCACTTTCTGTACTTCACACACTGGAAGATGTGCATCAACCCAGTTATTTTATAATCGCCTTTTTGTTTCAGTGACTCACCTTGTGGCTCCAGAGTTTGATTGTCCAGTCAAAAGATGACGTTAAGAAAAGGTAAGAGAAGTCGATGGGTCCTGCCGCTGAGTGGGTATCGATACCTGTGGCCGGCCCGTAATGGCCTTCAAATATGTCGCTGATACCCGCCTTACTGTAAAACAAAAGCACACAAAAACTCCAATTTTAACCATCTACGCTTCTTTAGCAGTAACTGCTACTGTAATTTCAGTGTAGCAACTATTTTTTATAATAATTATTTCCTTTTACTTTGAAGATTTTTTCAAAAGCTGCAAAATAACTTGTTCGCTGTCACCATACAGATCCATTAATTTTACCAAATCTTTGCAAGGTCAGTCAAATTACCTTCCATGTCGACAGGCCGTGTAAACAGAGCCTTCCTCGCTTCCGACCACAAAGTTGTTGACATCACCAGCCAGGAACGACAGACTTGTCACAGCCACGGCCTTGGATTGTTTAAACTGAAGCTCCATGCTGTCCTGCAATCAACAATCAAAGATCTCTTTGAGATATACCGATCGACTATTTTGCATGAAGTATGCTACTTTGCTCCAAAAAAAGGTTAGCAGTCGATTGATTAAAACACTCTTTAAAGACTACCGACTGGTAGTCAAAAGCTTGTTTTATCTTTAAAATTTTTAACCGGAGTTTGCTTTAAACTTTATCTTATGTCCTATCCCGGTTGCTCATCCATTTTTTACACATAACCTGCAATCAGTACGTACCTGAGGCTGAGAGAGCATGTCAAGACTCCATGAGCACATCTTACCATCAGTTGAGACACTGATCAGATTGTGAGCATTTTGAGTTCCCACAACATTGACACAGTACACTGGATGCTGCAGAAATGATGAACCAGATGATAAGTAAAAAGTGAAAAGAACAGCTGACACGTACATGAGTGTAACATTGACAGACAATGGGGTTTTTGTTGAGATTGTTCACTTTGCTTTTTGTGAGGGGTGGGGGGGGGGGCAAACATAGCAAAACTACACCTTTTTAAAAAAGAAGATTTAGTCTTCAAGTATTTGACATTAATTTTACTAGCTTTGCTCGAATTTGTCAGATTTGGTCTAACGAACAATTAGAATGTGGCAGTGACTGGAGGCAGGTGAACTATATGATTGTATTCTTTCAATTATTTTTTTGTATGCAGTTTTAGTTGCATGTCAGAATCTCAGACTTATTTAACTTTGGACTGAACAGCTGAGGTTAAACAAATCAATGAGGAATTATTTCTTCAAAGAATTGAAAATGACACACAGTTCCTCAGAACATAACAGAGCTATACATCTGATTGACTCACCGTATGTGCTGTAGCTGACAGAGGCGTTCTCTGTACAGGTGTCTTTTTGCTGCTTCTGTTGTCCCACAATACAATTTGACCAGAGTATGTGCCACCAACAATCAAATTGGGATGAAACTTAGCAAACGTCACAGATGTCACACCAGACTAAAAAGAAAAGCCATTCATTCTGAGTCTGAAACAAGCTCACATTGTGTCATTCCAGAAAGTATCCATACCCCCAGCATAAGATGTTTTGGTTTGAGCTATCTTCCTTTCCCTCAGGGAAATACTTATCTTGAGTTCATACTTTTCTAAAAAAAGGCTTTTTAGACCGTGAAAAGTTTTCATGACATTTCATGATTGGACGGTTTCTGGAATTGCACATTCAAATTAATTTGCAATCAGCCCATGATTTGCTGAGTTTTAGTTTTAGCAGTGTTGTAAGTATTAGAGTCGACAGAAAAAAAACAAAACAAAACAAATAATAACCAGGCATTGTGTGCAATGCAACCCTCCAAGTTAATTTTTTTCCTTGGTGGCCATTTGGTCACCAACTGCTCAAGTTTGGTCGCCAGTGAAACATTTCAGTTGCTAAATAATAAGCTCACGCTTTCAATCCTTTTTCTCAATTTAGTCGCCAGGCTGGCGAGTTCGGTTTCAATGTAGTCACCAGCTCCAAAATTTAAGTCGCCATGGCGACTAAAATGGTCTTAACTTGGAGGGTTGTATTGGAATAGATTTTCAATGTAAATAGATCCCCATGCAAGTATGCATGCAAAATAGACAGAAATCTACCCTGACAGTTCAACTTGATCTAGAAAGGGAGGCTGGGGGCAGCTCCCTTGAGGGAACTGCCTTTTCTAACATGCCATTTGCTGTTTCAATTTGATTGGAGCAACTGACCTGACAATGGAATACGTATTCTGGAGACTCTTTCTGATATTTCATGTTCCATATGAGTGCCACTCCATCAGGCTCATGAGGGGCATCTTCATTGTTGTTATATGAAGCTACTAACAATTCTGGGTACTGGAAAACAATACAAAAAATGTAGCCATTTTGTTACAGTGTGAACCAGAAAACCATGAACACTACACCTTATCTTGTAAATTTGTGCAGAAAACCATTGAATGATAGCTCAAACTGCAGAAAATATAAACAAATTGACAAAGATGGAGCCAACCAGTTAATTTTTGTGAATAATTTGTCATCTATTTCCTCTACTTCCTTTTTCAAAGTATAATGTAAGTGTTCCCTTTTTTTGTGTTCTCACTGTAATTACATTAGTTCATTTTAGAGAGTTTTCACTTGAGTGTCAAAAGTGATTTGCCTTTGCTTTAGTTTTAGATTACAACGCTTAATGATTGGTTTAGAAATCTTGCACCATTTCTCTCAGCCAATCAAAACTAACACCAAAACCAATCGTGTCTCGCTCACGCACGTTTTCCCATGCTTCATGCTGACAACATGTATTGATTTGCTTCATGTTTTGATTGGTTCACTGGATTGTCTATGTCTTTTGTGAACAGCAAGAGTAAATACTATGCTTTTGGTTTTACAACACTCAATTGAAAACTGCTCTATCCCTTGTGCACAGTAGTAACATAATGGGCCCTTCGCAGCTTATACTGTAGTCACACGATACAAACTCTGGAGGGCAAGCTATCATGCTCTGGAACATTCAAAACAAAGGAAAGTTGAGCATGAAATCTTGTCTAGTTAAAGTTGCCTTGTTTTGGATGTCTCAGTGAGTAGCTTTCTCTCCAGTGAGGTGTTATTTTGTACTATGTAACTGTTAGCTGCAAAGGGCCCATTTACAAAAGGTAACTGTAATCAAGGTAGCAAAACAATGATCTGTCACTCGAGTTAAAAATAAATATTTTTTTTTATATTCTACATTGTACCTGCAAGGACCAGTCCAAACATGTCACTGTTCTATGTCTTGACCATCTCTCATCAAAAAATTCTCGATTGAATGACAGTTTGCCAGATGCCAGTGTGTCTCTGTGAGAAGATCAAAAAGCGATTAGAGTGGGTTACTTGGATGTCTTCCATCAATTTTTAAGTCACGTTAAATTGTGCTTGAATTGAATTTCAGAATAACTTTTTGGGGTTTAGAATGTCAGGTTGGTGTGAAATTACAGACTGTAAAGTACACACAGGGAACTTTTGCAGTTGGCACTTCTCATATTCCCATGGTCAGTGTCAATGCCTGGTTAAAGAAAAATCACTTGAGACACAATGTGTTGACTCTTGTTTTGTAAGACAAGAATAGATCCTCGCAAGGAAATTTATGAGACAAAATTCATGTCTTGGGAGGATCATAGACTGTTCACAGTCCCCTATTTTTCCGTGAAGTTGTAGAGATTGATCGTTCAGTTCAACAGGCTGCCATCTTGGTATCAACTGGTTTGGTGTTCGTTTGAGTTGTAAAGATACCCACCCCTCATTATCTTCTGTTTCAGCACCAGAATAATCAAATGTGATATCAATTGTTTCACACAACGCTCTCTCCATTAGTCTGGTGGCTTTGTCAAAGAACTTGCTAAATTCTCCAGAATTCAAAATGTGTTCCTTTTGTTCATCACTAAGCTCTATAACTGTAACTGTGAAGATAGGACAGAATAACAAAAAAAAATATATTAAATTACAAGGAACACACAAATAAGCGGAGTCCTGAACAGGTACAGTATGCAAAAATAATGATACACACTCACGTACAGTGCATGCTATTTTTTAAAGGTGCACAGGAACTGGTATGCTGTTTTTAAAAACAGACAGTATGCTATTACAGTACTTTTATCACTAACATAACATTGACCTGAAAATGTTTCTTCCAGCCTTTAGGTGCAATGATTTCAATTTTCCCTGAGTTTTCTTCAAAATGTCAATTTTCCCTTGACATTTCGATTACAAAAGAGGATAAATATTTAAGAATTTACCTTCTTCTCTGATGTCTTCCCCTCCATCGTCAGACTCTAGCTGTGCTTCTGTCTCCTTTGCTTTTGGCACAGCAGAAGTCTCAAATTCATCTAGCAATAAAAATAATACATTGGAAATTGTTTACATGTACATGTACAACTGAAAGGACCCTCAAAATGCAGATCTTGAATGAACATGCTCGTGGCTTGAGTGTAATAAAAAGCTTTTATTTATCACATCTCATGTTTTGCTTGTTTGAATGTGTAGTGGCCTAATTGTTAGTAAATTGGGCCCTGGACTAAAGGGTTCAGGGTTCAATATGCCCTAGGCAGTGTCTTCTTGTTACACCTACAGTACTTTACTCCCAGAAAGGAGGAGGGAGACTCCCATATGAAAGGGGCAGGGATGCTCGTCATCTCGCTTAGGGGTGTAAATTTCAGATTTTTGGTCTCGCTTAGGGTGTTCCGGGCAAACACCAATAATTTTAACCATAATGGTGTCATTTAGGGCTACACACAAAGAAATATAATTATATTACATGTAAATTCAATTCTTAGTTTTTTTGGTATCTTTTAGGGGTCAAGAAAACCTTGAGCCACACCCAGATTGGTCTCTTTTTGGAATTTATTCTCAAAATTTCTGACAAGCACCTGGCCCCCTTTCATAATTATAGGAATTCCGCCCCCCCCCCCCCAGGACTTTACTCTCACAGTGCCCCTATCCATCCTACATGTGTATGTATTTTATACATATGTATGTCACTGCTGGTACATGTAAGTATTTTGTCAGGGGCAACTGAAGAAAAAAAAAACAGCTGTGATGGTTAGGCAACCCACTCACAGAATGTGCACTGTTATGTAGTATAATACTGTGCCGGAAGGTACATTCATAATGTTGTAGAAACCAGAGTTACAGTGTACATGTAAGTGTACAGTGTACAGTGTAAGTCCTCTGGTACAAAGTTGACCGAGATCAAAATAATCAAGACTTACTACCACATACCTGGTGGTTCTTCGGGCTCGGCATTTTGAGTTTGTGTTTCTTTGTTGTATAACACAGGTTCCTGAAGAGGAAAATACCCACATTTATTTGTTAAATAAACTCATCACCAACAGATGAGTGTGGGCCATGCCAGGTTCCTGATTTCTCTGTGGGAGCCACTGGTCAGCAAATGCGGATGGTAATGATGACAACTGTGCGAGCGGCAACCACCCAGCACCGTCACATTGAGAAACTGAGTGGAAAGCATTTCTTAATACTTCCCAATACTAGCGAAGAGCCGTTGCATGACCCCAAGAAAAAATTCCTACAGCTGTAAGAGAGACCGCTGACCAGCATTGTCTCCAGGTTAACCCTCGCCTAAATTTCATTTAGCCCCATATACACCTAAAAAAAACCTTCATTATCGAATTGCCTCCTCAACAAAAGGTTTTTGCAATGTATTATACAAATTTATATGTGCCTTACCTTTGGTGGAATATTTGTCTGTGTTAGCTGAGACACACCCAGCTTAACTGACTTCTTCTTTTCCCTATGAATACAGGGATAAATAAGATGCAAAATTTTTATACTTGGTAGATTACAATTATTACGATTCTACATTTGTACCAATGGAAATACTGAGAAATAATATCCTATGTACACTTCTTTCCAAAAATTCATCCAAACCAAAATAAAAATGTACATTGCACATTCATTACCACACATGCTACATGTAATTCCTCTGAGAGCAAAAGTTATATTGACAGCTATAAACAGTTACACTTTTTTGAGCATTTAAGACATGCACTGAATGCCCCCCCCCCCACACACACACACACACACACACACACACACACACACACTCAAATATACATACAGTACATGTACAGTTGTAATGCACATCTTACAGAGTTTTAGTCAAATTTTGAGATGCTGTCTCAAAGTTTTGAAATTTGATTTCTTTTTCAAGTCTTGGGTAAGCTTGCAGAAAAGATTATTAGGCTCATTACAAGTCTCAGAAAGTCTTAACTTTACCACTCCCCATCCCTCAATGAGCTATGTTTTCTCATAATTAATTTACTTAACTACATCTTTTTTCTGATCTGTTAGAAATAATAATTGATGACAGTTCAGTACAGTCAAAACTCCACTGCCAGGATGTTTTTTGTCTGAAAGGTGGAGCACAGATCAATACACTTAAAGCTGATTTCCAGTCCGTACTGCGCAGACTCGGGGTTTGTTTTCGTTTTCGTTTTTGTTTTGAATTCGTTGAAACGTTACACTTCGGTGACAGCATACATGAAGTTTTTTAGTCCGCCATTACAGTTCGTTTACTTCAAGAATTTCTGATGAGCTGAAACGTCGGTTTGAAATAGCGTCAAGGTTCCTCTACTCGTTATTTTTTATTCTGCAAGGATATCTGGCGTTAATAATGAAGAAACAGGTAAGTTTGTCGCGGAATTTTTAGTTTTGCTTGTAAACATTCCTTCGTGTTGGGCTCCGATAAACATTGCAGCCGAGATTGCGCAGTACGGACTGGAATTCATCTTTAACCCTTATCGAAATGTTCCTACAACAACCACCTTTCCATAAAGAACAGTTAGTTCTGTACTAGAGAAGTGGCTGTTGAGGAGTTCAGCTGTAGTCAGTCAAGTGTTCTTTGACTTACGGTGATACTTGTGGTCTTGACGTCACATCTTTGCCTGGGCTGGCTACTTCAGTTTTCATTGACCTCTGTAACATTGGAGACACTACCGGAAATAATAATCATTAAATTTATTCTCAATTAATTTTATTTTCTAAAAAAAAAGTCAGTAGAACCCAAAAAATTCCCTGACTTTTCACTGATCTCAAAACAATTTTTACTGACCTTGAATTAGGTGCAGTAACAAATAAGCCCAACCTCTTTTTACATTTTGCTTCAGCTTCTTTTGCAGACAATCAATAGTCTCCTCTTCATTTTTGATCACTTTAAGTTTTTCATGGGATTTTTGAATGCATAGCATTTGACTTCACTAACAAATCCATTTGTTTTTTTCATTTTTGCCAAAATTCCCTGACTTTTTCCTGACCAACCATGGCAACACTGACTTATGATGAGTATAAAACAAACCTGCTGTGCCATCGATCACATCATCAGGTATAATTCCCTTGAGCAGCTCATCAGCTTCTCTCTTCTTTCTCTGGATGTCGGTCTCCTTAGATTCTGCTGCCGAGGAAGCTGCACCAGTAGCAGTCTTTGGAGTGCTAGGTGTCTTACTGAGCTCTTGATCTTGCTGCAGATCAAGTAATGACAATATTAAAAATGCGTATAAAGAACATTTTACAGCTGCAGATACAGCTGTTTGTGAACTGTTCTGACAGGAGGCCTAAGGGAAACATACAGCATTTGTACTGATCACACAAAAAGTAAATCAATGCAAGTTTGAACACTGCTTAATGATCACAAGCCACTGTGATTGAACCATGACACACTTCACAGTTTGTAACTCACCCCAACATTCACCCTGGCTTTGGTATACTAACGCACCAGTCAGTGTTCAGCTGCAAGAGGGGGAGGCCAGGCATAGGAGGGCATTTGAACTTAGCTGAGACTTTCTGTTCAAATGCCCAACCCCAAACTTCAATAAAATGTTGTAAGAAAGTCCATTTAAATGGTCAAAATTTCCCAGACATCTTGTTTACCTTGTTCCTTTCTTTTAACTCTTTTAAATATTTCCTTCCTATGTTTTCAAGCCTGAACGTACATGCACAATAAATGCTGGTCGAAAATGTACATGTAACCTTAAAAAATAGGTTCCTTGTTTTATAATTATAAAAAGTGTGAATAACTACGTGTCCCGGAAACCTTTTCAGAAGCAACATTCCAGGATATATTGCAGCTAACATGGTACTGTCTTAAGTGCAAACTATCGACTTGTGACTTTAATAGTTTTGCCAATCAAATATGCCAAGAACGTCATATCGATCGCTACTGATTTTGCACATGAAAGTCACACATCACAATTAAGTTAAAGCATAAGAAAGCTTAAGGCATCTTTGCACCAAACCACCAAATCAAGAAGCAGTTTCGATCCAGTGTACTTAATAAGTAAGGTGTAGCAACTACCAAATAACTGAAGTTTAAATATTGAGTTAAGCAAATCATCTCCCCGGTTTCCTACCTTCTTCTTTTCTTCTCGAGCCTTTTTTATCTCTTCCAAACGCTTCCGTTTTCTTTCTAGCTCAGCTTTTCGGTCAGACATGATTTTTGAACCAGTTTGTAGAACAAATGCCGGTAAAATCTGTTAAAACCAAGTCAGAAAGTCGAAGAAATGGAATCCAACATGGCCGACAACAACACCTTCGATCGCTAGTACCCAGTTCTCACTCCTCGTACCCAGACGCGTCGAAATAACAATGGGCACGCAAAGGCTGTAAGGAAGTCACCAGTCGTCCTTGTTGTACCGTTTGGGAAAAACAAAACAGAAAAGAAAGAAAAAAAAAAAACGCAGAAAAACAACAAAGGAGTAATAAAAACGTGAAAATACACAAGGATGGCTTTGACTAACGAAAAAACCAACGACAAACTTGAAAGAACTTGCTTCGGCTGTTTTTTCAAGATTCGTTGTTCGTGACGTTGCTCCTTTAAACTAATCTAATAGAGGATATATAACCGTATTTTCCCCTGACAACCATACTTTAATGATGTTGTTTTACCTTGCAGAATTTTCTCGTCTCTATTAACTTACCTTGAATATTTTTTTGTTTCTTTCGCTAGTAGTGGAGTTGAGTACTTGACTACTTTCGGTTGTGCTGCAGGCTCCTTTCCCCCAATGTTTTCTGTAACGGAATGGATAACGTTACGATATGATCGAGAAACACTGGATGCTATATATATATATCTAGTTGCGACGTGCGAAAGTCACGTGAAATGGAAATACTATGATTTGGAAATTAATGCTCTTTTAGAAACAAAATAAAAGTAAATTTAAAAACAAAGTGATTTGCGTAAGGCGGATAAGTCAAGAGAAAATATTTGCAAGATTTTAGGGTACGTCTGGCGGTGTTTCAAAAGCTTTGATCAGAACCTTGGTTATTTATATCGCGGATTTATAAAAAGCTATGTTCTTGGTGCCTCTTTGTGCTTCAACAACGCATATCAGCTAAATGGTTTTTAGATCAAAAGTCTCGAGTAAAGCGTTGTAGAAACAGCTGCCCTGCGGCAAACACAGATGGTCAAATACCGGTTTAATTAAAAGTTCACTTTATGTTGTCTCCGTCGTGAAATTAATACCCAAACAGGAATCTCGACTCATGATTAATATCTCTTCCAAATTAAGAAAAAGAGGCATCTATTTGCATGTATTTCGTGCATTTTTTGGCAGCTGTCGTGGTGTTATTGACAGGTTAAAAACTGGATGGAAAAGACAGTGTCTCTCCTACGGAGCAGTTTCTGTCATTGTAACACCGGCATACTAACAACGAGTTAACATGCAAAGTTGATCGGACGCACTGACGACCAATAACATCGAAGAAAGCTGTTATTTTAAATAATAGCAACGACTCGGACTGAAATCGAATAAGTGACACTTAGTTCACAGGAAGAAGACCCACGGAGATAGTAGAGACCAGGGCTTCCTCAAATTGTAAAAGCCTTTTACCTCACTTTCCAGTGGTAATATTGACACGGAGTTAATTGGCAGCGAAAGTGGAGCAAACTTTCTTTCGGATTTTGCCATGAATGTGAGCTATTGGAAAGCCGCAAGAGACTTGGAACAGCGGCCGACCTACCTCGTTGTTATCGAAACAATTGTTTTGGGCTTTATATTTGTTGCGTCAACTACTGGTAATATTTTCTCGTGTTTTATTATGCACACAAGTCCTCGCCTTCGAACATGGCACAATTTACTACTTCTGAACGTGATCGTCGTCGATTTGCTTGCGACATTACTTTGCGTACCGTTCGGTTTGGTAGTCTTGATAACGGGAAGATGGACTGGTGGTCATACTCTTTGTTCAATCGTTGCCTACATTTCATGCGTGCTTTTAACAGTCTCGATAGTAACGCTGGCAACCATTAGCATCAGTCGGTATTTCTTAATAACGAACCTTTTAAAGTACATGAGCGTTTTTAAGAAGAAAAACATCGCGTGGATGCTCGTCGTTATATGGATGTTTGCCTTGTTGTGCGCGTTTCCGCCGTTTTTCGGATGGGGAGATTTTATCTTCCTGCCCGGAAACGCAATTTGTTTTATATACTTTGGTGCTAGTTTGTCCTACGCTGCAATTTTTACTCTTTTGGTGATCGGGTTGCCTGTTGTGATCATCATTGCTTGCTTTGTGAAAGTGCGGCGACTGATCAAAATAAACAAACGAACGAAATCTTCAACATTGGTGACTTGCATTGCGTCAAAAGAAATCGACTCAGCCAAGACACTGTTTTCAGTTGTTATTATGGTACTACTTTGCTGGTTTCCGATGCTATTAATATTTTCACTCGCGGCTGGGGGAGTAGAGATGCCGAGGCAGGCTTCTCTAATGGCTACATACGCAGTTTTTCTGACTTGTGCGCTGAAACCCGTCATCTATTTCTGCATGAAGAAGCAATTTCGCGCGGGATTTCTTGACCTATTGAGCAAACTTTTCCCCGGCTTTTACAGAAAACGACGCAATCGCGTTGGTCACAACTCGGTTAAGGCGACCAGAGCAAATAGACAACTTTCGCACGTTCGTAACGGACGATTCGAACAGTTTAGACTGAACCAGGAATCTTATGAATTTGAGGAGACTAGGAAGATATAAGAAACAAACTACAATTTAAAGTATTAAATGAAGGTTTATTTTCATAGAGTTACTCGAGTAGAATAAAGTGACTACAAATTGCAGTCCTGGAGAGGCCCTCTGAAAAAATAATTTGCGAAAGAGTCTGGAATAGCTTTGTTTCCTTCACAGCGGAAGGTTAACTTAGTTTTATGGTCAATAAAAACTGTCGGAAGACCCTTTTCACTGCCCAAATTAAAAGCAAAGTAAATTTTTGACCACGCTGTCATTTTTCAAAAGAGCTCAAGTTGACAGATAGCTAAAGGCAAACTTTACGACAGATCGTTTTAAATTAAATCCTCGAAAAACAAAGAGCAAACCAAAACTACAAGTTTTTCTGTCACACAGAGAAAGGAAATGAAAGAAACGTTTAAATATTCGGTTTGGTTTTTATATGCATGAACTTTGTGTTGCCAGCGGCAACTCTCGGTTACCGTTTGAAAGAGGGGTCTTTAAAATTAAAATCTAGGATCTAATTTTATTTTGTTTTATGTATTACTATATATATTTTTTATTAATTCGTTTACATCTCACTCGCCTCGGAGCAAACGAAAACGGATGCAATTTTTCTGTGCATGTAATTATTTTTATTCTCCACTGCCCCCCAGATAGCTACCTTCATTTAGAAAAAGATAAATCCAAAACGCTGTGAAAATTAATGGGCCCTTTTCACATAATAACTCAGTAAAAGAAAAGCTTTTCTATGTTCTTTTTTGGTTTGTTTATGCAACTCCGATATCGCGATTATATAATGGGTTTATTTACTATCTTATATTATTTTCTACAATCCATTTGCACGCGGAATATATTTCGTATTAAACTTTTAGGGCGACATGAAATTAAAACTATTCAAATATGAGTTTTTTTTATTTGCCCATAGAAAACACGTAAAACAACCGAAATAAAAGATGACTAGAAAAATAACATTTGCATTAAATTGGCAACAACTTTATTAAATCAAAACATCGACGAAATTGGACGAAAACGAAAAATGATAAAACATTTTTCTCCTGGTGTCCCTTTTTCTTCCCCTTGAAAGCCCGGATCCCTTACATTTAGAAAAAATATGTAGGTTTTTAACCACTTACATTTGGTGAAATTAATACCTTTACGAAAGACGTATGAATCAAAATATTGTCGAGGGAATTGTTAATAAATAGCAAGTCAATGTACGGTTGAAAAATGAATAAGCCTTGAGGTGCTAATAATGATTTAATTTAAAAATTGTGTGAAAATGACATACGTTGATAGCTGAGATCTACCTTCGGAAAGTGTTATAATTACACATACAGTATTATGATTAGTATGCAAAACGGCGAAAATTTTATAACCCACGAAAGGAGCTCCTTAACTAAGAAATATTGATTATAATTCTCTTTTGTACAAGTAAGGAAATGAGATACCGTAAAAGATCTTATAATTGCCCACTCTCAAATAAACGCCTTGTATCTAATAAACGCCTCTCCTGAAGTATAAAATATTGTATTAGACGCCCCCGTCTAATAAACGCCCCGTGTCTAATAGACGCCCCCTCCAAGAATCACCTTAAAAACCAAGGAAATGCTCCATAGAGTAAAAATCAGGCAATATAGTTAGTTTCTTGCTTGACTCGGACATCGAAGAGGCCAACAACGCCAACATGGTTGACCCCGATGACGATGACAACACCGATATAGAACTATGAACAACATGCATTAGCGCAGATTAGATTAGTATAGCAACTGTAATAATCTTCTTTTTCAGCTTTCGGATCTTCGTTTCAAGCTATCACCCCGTTTCCATTCCATTTTCATCACTTATCTGCGGAAACTGAAGTCCAATTTCGAAAAGATCTATGTACAAGAGAGCGCTGTGTTTGAAAATTCTGCTAAAAATCCCGCCGCTCCCGCCGTCTTGAAGCCAACGAAGTGCAGCGCGCTCAGCCAATCAGAAACGAGCAATTTTCCTGTTTGTCCAAACAGGATCATGTAATTTTGACCGGGACAATTACCAAAATTAAGGAAAAATGCCCTCTGTCTCAGACAATCAGCATTCAGTAATTTTGCCCTCTATGTTATAAGTCTTCTAATCACCAACTCTGTCTTGTATCTTACTCCGCTAGCAAACTACGCTTCCTATTTGTTTTGTTGACGTTGTTACAGTTAAGGTGAAATAAACGCATCTCTCTAACTAACGCCTTATATCGATTTAACGCCTCCCGTAGGACCCCTAAAATTTAAAAGACGCCCCGGGCGTTTATTAGAACATTTACCGTAACAGTTGGGACTGGGATCAATACTTCTGTGAACCTCGGGACAGCACTGCAAACCTGCGAGAATACCCTCGTTGGCTGCGCGAGAAAGCCGCGATCTGTTACAGCAAATGCAATCCTCGAAACAAAGCTGGGGCAGTAGACACAACTTGGGTCCAACGTAGACTTTAATTTGTACGTCAAAATACAACTCTATTTAAGACCAACAAATTGACGTGAAGCAGAAATACCAGGAGCCACAAAATAAGCAAAAAAGCCTAATTACCTAATTTGCAAAATATAATTGTTTCAAAACATTACAGGTAGATCGATAACAGTTTAAGAAGCTATAGTTACAGCTACACTTCAACTCTAATTACAGTTGTGTTATGCAACAAACAACACGCCGGGTAGTGGTTACGGTTTACTAAACTAAAAACTATGAGAAATATTTTCTACGTTGACCTTTCTATTTCTCTATCCGTTCTTTCTATATTTTCTTCCCTCACAGTAAACAGATCCCACCTTCCTCTCATTGTTGAAGGTATCCTAAGGGTGAGCAAGTCCAAAACCGGGGGGGGGGGGGGAATCACAAATTTTATTTTGCAAAAAATTAAAACACAGCAACCCGGTCATGGAGTAGCTGCTAAAAAGCTTTCATTTGAGAGGCCAGACACACTAGAGCCCACTAGGCATGGCTAGGTCTTCATCCACATACTTCAAATTTAGAACAACCTTGTACAGCATAATAAAAATTACAACATAAAAGTACTACTCAGTAGCTTTCATTAGAATACCGTAAAATTATGGTTATAAGCCCACCCCCCTCCCTCCCCCCTCCCGCTTATAAGACCCCTGGTGATAGGCCCATCAACCTGGAAACAAAAAAATACATCTCCGATTATAAGCCTCCCCCGGATATAAAACCCCCTCTGCCGGATGACAGTACTGAACAGAGCTAAATTTAGAGACAGACTAACTCCCGAGTTAGGATTACGAGTTGGATTTCGAGTAACGATTTCGAGTTGGATTTTCGAGTTGGATTTTCGAGTTGGATTTTCGAGTTGGATTTTCGAGTTGGACAGAGACAGACTAACTCCCGAGTTAGGATTACGAGTTGGATTTCGAGTAACGATTTCGAGTTGGATTTTCGAGTTGGATTTTCGAGTTGGATTTTCGAGTTGGATTTTCGAGTTAGGATTTCGAGTTGGATTTTCGAGTTGGATTTTCGAAGCCCTTGTTTTGAAATGCTACCACATAGATTAAAGCTTAATTTTACTCCAGATCCAGTAAAACCGGTCAGTTTGAGACTTGAAATGTACAGTTTGGGTCTTTTTGCTAAAATGCCATCACGTGGATTCATTCCAATTTTCACTCTAGGCCCGAAACAATCGAATAAACAAGTGCCACACGAGACACTGAAAATGACGATTTTGGGCCGCCGTTTTTGGTAACGTAGGTTAAAGCTTATTTTCACTCCAGATCCAGTAAAACTGGCCAGTTTGAGACTTGAAATGTACTGTTTGGGTCTATTTGCTACAATGCCATCACATGGATTCATCCCAAGTTTCACTCCAGCTTCAACAGAATCGAGAAATAACGTGCTACATGAGCCACTGAAAATGACGATTTTGATCCCTTGTGTGGAAATACCACTACGAACATTAAAGCCTTTTTTCACTCCAGATCCAGTAAAACCGGCCAGTTTGAGACTTGAAATGTACAATTTGCGTCTTTTTGCAAAAATGCCATGACATTGATTCATCTCAAGTTTCACTCCAGCTCCAATAGAATTGAATAAAAAAGTGCTACATGAGCCACTAAAAATGACGATTTTGGGCCCTTGTGTGGAAATACCACTACGAACAGTAAAGCCTTTTTTCACTCCAGATCCGGTAGACCCGGCCAGTTTGAGACTTGAAATGTACAGTTTGGATCTTTTTGCTAAAATGCCATCACGGGGATTCATCGCACTTTTCACTCCAGCTTGAAAAGAATCGAAAAATAAAATGCTACATGAGCCACTGAAAATGACGATTTTTGGCCCTTGTGTTGAAATGAAACCACGTAGATCAAAGCTTATTTTCTCTCCCGATCCAACGAAACCGGCCAGTTTGAGACTTGAAATGTACATTTTGGGTCTTTTTTCCTAAATTCCATCACGTGGATTCATCCCAATTTCCACTCCAGGTCCAAAGGAATCGAATAAAAAAGGGCTACATGAGCCACTGAAAATGACGATTTTGGGCCCTTGTGTGGAAATACCACCAGGAACATTAAGGCTTATTTTCACTCCTGATCTGGTAAAACCGCAAGTTTGAGTCTTGAAATGCACAGCTTGGGTCCTTTTGCTAAAATGCCATCACGTTGATTTATCCCAATTTTCACTCCAGGTCCAAAGGAATCGAATAAAAAGGGCTTCATGAGCCACTAAAAATGACGATTTTGGGCCATTTTGTTAAAATACCACCACGTATGATTAAAGCTTATTTTCACTCAAGATCCAGTAAAACCGGCCAGTTTGAGACTTGAAATGTACAGGTTGGGTCTTTTTGCTAAAATGCCATCACAGGGATTCCTCCCAATTTTCACTTCAGCTCAAAATGAATCGAATAAAAAGTGCTACATGAGCCACTAAAAAAGACGATTTGGGGCCATTTTGTTAAAATACCACCACGTAGATTAAAGTTTATTTTCACTCAAAATCAGATTACAGCATACAATGTCAAGGTACAAAGTACCATCCCTGGCTTATCGTGGCGTACATTTCTAGTGTCTACATTGTTGCCCTTCCTGCCTCCTCATTCATCATCCTTTGGAAACAACGAAGAGCAGTTGTAACAAGCGTAGATGGGAACATATTTCAGGATCCAGGCCTTGGCATGGAAATGATCTCAGGATTGCGTTTGAAAACTACAAACACCGCTCTTGGTTTTGGGAATTGGTTGAAATGTCCCGCAAAGTAATCCTTACATCTGGTCTGATTCTTGTGGGACAAGAGAGCAGGTCCTACATTGGCTTGGCATGGGTCATTGCTGGCATGTATGGAATGCTTTTCTCCTGGATCGAACCCATACAAACCTTGACCGAGAACAGATTAATGGCGACGTCCCTTGCCGTTACTGTTGTTAATCTGGGTATTGGAGCTGTGAGCAGAATTCCAGCAGAGAACCTACCAGCCTCAAACGATACGTACACGGACGCAGTCTTATTTAAAATATTGGTATTTGGAGCAAATTTGTCGGTGATTGGCCTACTTGTTGGTAAGATAACAGTTGATTTTTATTAAACCAAAGCCTTATAAATTAATAATCGATGAATAAATTGAGATTGCGTGTGTGGTTATAGGTATGGATGGATAAGGGCCGTGCTTTTATGGGATTGTGGAAGCTGATCATTATAAGAAACTTAATCTTTATTATCGTGTATCTCGTGAAACTCGTGCAGGAAAATACTCCACTTTATCATGAAATACGGAAAAAGTAATAGTTATTTTCCAGTTAGTACTCATTCCCTCTGAAACCTAATTGGTGGTTTACGCGTTTGTTTCTTGGTCCAACGTTCGTGTGTTGCGTATCTTCTTCTTACTGACAATTTACACTTCTATGCATAAACGTATTTTGTTAACTGTCCAATTATAATACAATACTGTTTGCGACTATGTTGGAAAAACGTGACTTGTATTGCGCGGCTACCTGCGGTGGAAGTGCATTGTATGTAGGAGTAACAACACTCTTAGAAGACTTATGTCAAGGCTGTACTTACACCTTCCACCGAATCCTCTATACTCTGTTACAGGCACATGTTTCTGTAAACAGCAGATTGATTAAATTGATAAATTTTTAAATTACATCCTAATTATGGTAGGTTTTTTCATCAAATTTCGATCCATATGTATTTTTGCATGAAGATTACTTAAAAAGAGGTGTAAGTATTTGAGGAATATCTCTTCGTTTGAACAAAAAGGTGTCACACAGTAGAGAGTGTTTTCACTCTCGGCTAGAATTGTACTGACACATTAATAAAGTTGTTGTTGTTTTTGTACACGAAGCACGGGCATTTTCTATCACGTATGGTATATGTTTGGTTTACGCATGATATCATTTATCCTAACATCTCAGCCTTTAGCTTAACCTCCAATCAGGCGTTCTAGAAGGGAGGGCATGATCTCAGGTTACCTTTAGCTCAAAAATGCTTTGTCAAATTATTCTATTTCAGCTCAGTACACCATGTTCCTATATGGTTACTTCAAGGAATGGCGCAAAAACCCGCATTGGTCCTTTTCATGCTGTTTAGGTTTGCTTCTGCCTCTTAACGATTTACAGGGAGAAATACGCGGCATTGCGGGAACAAACATTCTTTCAAACCAGCTTCAATCTGGGCAAATTGATAAACCTGACTTACTCTCTGAAGTAAAAGACAGTGGAGCTATTGATGTTATTCTTGAAGATGGTGAACAAAGTGATGATAACACAATGGAGAATCATGATAACAGTTGCCAAGATTCCGCGCACCGCGACATGATACGTCATCAGGGGACACAAACAGAGGTGTGCTTAATTCCAATCGCTGATTTCGTGGTTCCTGGGTCAATGACGAACTCATGCGGAGAATCTGTGAGTACGATTTACAAAAAAAATATGCACTAAAAACTCTTTTATTATGTGCTCTGTCATAGCCCTGGGCTTACACAACTTCGAAAGTGGTTGGGTGGGCTTACAGCAGCTAAGTTGAGGATGGCTTTTAACGGGCATTAAAAGCATCATTTGGAAATGAGCGACAATGCTCTGTCGATATTGTTAGCCAGAAAGCCACTTTCTGATTGAATGTTGTGTCTGCAATCTACTTGTAATCTTACCATTACATATTTTTATTTGAAAAACAATGTTCTGTAGCAAGTGAGAACGTGAGAAAGTTGATATAGAAACGTATGATGAGGGAGGACTTAAGTCCGGGAGGAATTATCAACGGGCTTAGAATCGGGTGGGGGGGGGGGGGGTGGTGGGGAAGATTATAATAAGCATTTTACGACGCTATTGAAACAGCTATCCTGTTTTATTCTGTTTAATCAAGGGGCAGGAAAAGAAACGAACAAGCCATTTGCAACGAGTCCTTGTTAAAAGAGATTTAAAGAATGGAAATGCCAAGCAGTCCCAAGAAATAGAGTTTGTAAAGAAATCATAAGTATACTGTTGTAGATTGTTTTTATTTCGCAGAAATGGTTTTATTTAGGCCTCTTAGGTGTTTCAGTTTTTAGCGCGAATATCAGTAAGGAGAAGCAAGTAAATAATAAAATACTACTGAAAGCAATTGTTGTATTAATAGAAAAAGTTAGTTTGAGCTAGGTGTATTTAACAGTCAAACTGTCATCAAGCAAAAACCAATAGGAGAATAAAATCTTAATAAATTAACTATTTGGAGCTTTAAATTAGAGAACTTTTTTACACGAGTCTTGCAGGAAATAACATTAAGACAACACTGATCAATTAGTTGTAAGAACCAGGGATCACACTAGACCTACTAGAGCTGTTTTGTAGTTTACCTCACTTGCAGACACGAAAATCTGTTATGTTCAAGCACTTGGGTTTTCTTTGAGCTAAGCTTTTCGTGTGTATGATATTATCGCGGGTAGTCTTGGGCCCGGGCCAAACGTCGAACTTCACATGAGTCGAACTTAATGCAAATGACCAAAAACAATAGCTTTTACTAATTTGCGCTAGGTTCGTCTTATGTAAAGTTCGACGTTTGGCCTGGGCCTTAGTTAAAGATAAGAGCCACTGTACTCTAAGAAGACTCAATTTGTAAGGTTTGAATGAAACAATTCCGTTTTTGGAGGTATAAATTCGAATTTTTAATGAATAAAATTTATTTATACACTGTTGCTGTTTCGTGTTCTTTGTTGTTTGTCAGCTCCTCTGACCAGTTTGAAGTGATATCAGTGAGTTATTGCTTTGCAAAGATTTCGAGCACGTGTACTTTATTAAATAATACCAAGACTTAAAACAATTATCGACTGTATTTTACTCGAAGTTCATTATCTTCTGTAAAATTCGATAAATCGGTACAGAATTTCCACCACCGTAATCCCCGGTAATTTATTTTTCCTTTAGTTGTCGCTCGAGTTCCGAGTGCTGTACTAAAGTGTGGAAAAAATCCTCCAAAGTGCAACCATTTCATGGTATACTTAAGGTCATTGCCCTGTATTGCATTGCGCATCCTTACTGCGCAGAATTTTGCGCGTAATTAGCGTGCGCACATAAACAAAATGGCGGCTTTTTCTATGCGGAAGAGAGAAGTAAATTACTCCATTTCGTCGGTTTTTTTGTTTGTTTGTTTTTTCAACGAAAAAAAAGATGACACTATTTACTCGTGAAAAACTAGAGCCTGCAGTCATCGCTAGTTCTTATTTTACAGATTGTTGATTGGCCGTTTAAAGCAAGGGTCTGGTTTATCTGAGATAAGTTCCATTTGAAGATTTGCATGTATGCGCGTTATCGGATGTTTTCTTACCGGCATCATTCGAAACAAAAAAAGAGTTTTTCGCCTGAATCCACATTTACAAGGTAAATCGATTGAAACCTCATAGGATCTCAACGAATAAGTTCCCGAAATAAGCTCTTTCAAGAACAATTTAAATCATGCAGAGATTTGATTAATTTTTAGTTCTCCGTTGTGTACCCTATTTCTTCCTCGTGGTCTATGAAACTAAAGGTGTTTGCGTCAAAATGAAGCTGCAGATTCAATATGCTACATTATCACAGCGCCATCTAGTTCATAGCAAAAAGAAAATCATTTTTTTTGTATTGATTGGGACGCTGTTGTGCAAAACCAAATAACACTATCCATTGACACAAAGTATTACAACAGATGGCTGAGTGTTTATTGGGTGGCCAACCACGACAGAAGCTTAAAACGTAAATTTAATTATAAACAACTAGCAGCTAGGGTAACTTGCGACTAACGTACTCTGCTTTCAGTGGAGTTCTGAAAGAAAACGAATTTCTGTAGGTATCTTTGCCGCAATTTAAACGTTTTCTTTTTATTCTTATTTTTTTTTTCTTGTAATATTTGAAAGTAGCCTACATTGGCATATTCTGCAACATACTATATAGAAGGAAGACCCGTTCGATGAATATGAATAATTGTTGAAAAAAAATGAATCAATAACTGCTCTCCATCTTGAAAATATAAAAATGCATACTGTTTGATGCGGATTTGAAATTATAACGTTATAAAATGGTCTAAAATGCCGAAACAAAATCGAAAAATCACGGACACGGTTTCTTTACCAAACACAAGGAAGATGAATCCTGACTTTAAAAGGCGTTAGCCTTCATTATAATCATACGTAAACGATGCCACTCCTGCAGAATCACTCCTCTGTATTGTAGAAGCATATGTTGGGATTATTTAGGGTCGGAATAGTTTAAAAAAATGAGATATGTATTGTTAATCTTGTAAACTCGGAAACGAAACATCTAGAAAGAAGCTGAGAATAAGAAAAAACAATTATTGTGAGAATTAATTTTACCTCTCACTGAAAAAAAACTAATTGCTTTCCTTAGAAGGTTTTTTCAGCTGTGAGATCAGAAGATAGGTAATTTTACCGAAACGAACTGTTTAATTAGAACGTGATACCGTTCACGCTTAAATTGCAGTCCAACTTCAAAAATTGAATAGTTCCACTTGCCTCGCACGAGTTGACACCTTCTTTGTTCTTTGTTCTTTGTTCTTTGTTCTTAGCTAAACCACTTTTCGATAAATTTCACAAAAATTCTTAACAGTAAACTGGAATTCTCTTCGATAGGGACTTAGTTTAAATAATCAGCTTTCAATATAGCGAGCTAACTTTCAAGTATCAAAAAACTTAAGAAATTTTCTGTTTTGCGGATTTTTTCACGAACAAAGAAATTCTTACTTCATATCGCATCCTTTCATTTTTGGATCGTTAAACACCTGGAAACACCTATTTTATCGCAAATGAAGAGCAGTAATCTTGCGAAAAAGCAATTAACCCCAGAGATCAACATGAATAGAACTGCCTTGTAACCCTCAATCGATAATCACTACTTTTTAAAATGCACTCTGAAATACGCTTGTAACTAAAGATCCGAGAAGATTTATAGTACTGAACGTAATACTTTTTCCTCGTCCCTGTTACTAAATTGGTCTAAACAATGAACTTTGTCAAGCTATTCACTACGCCCTTAGCAACAATTGGATATCTACTTCGCAGTCTCGGTTGCCCGGCACCGCTATGATTACTTTTTGAGTCGTGTAACAAAGGAAGTTTCTCTCTCCCCCCCCCCCTGGTCTTGCTACAATATGGTACCTCTGACTGGGCTTTTCATCAGTTGCACTTATAAATATACCCTCGCTGCAAAATGGATTCTGGGGGTAATGCTCCTTCTTCAAGATAATTTGTTACCCTGCTCGTGTAACGTTCGTAGCTCAGAACCAACTGAAAAATAACATACAACTACTGAAGTGTTTGTTAAATTTAGTATAGTATGATAAAAATCAAATGTATTTCAAGCATTTCAGTGTTGTTTTCCAAATCCACATCAAGAGGTTTTATAACAATAATTTCTAGACAAACTAGTTATGAACCAACTGTTTTATTGTTAACGTGAAAGCCACTGCAAAACGACAGGTCACTGACGTTAACTTCTTATAGGTTTACGTGCAGTTTTTTCTAACAAGATAGTTTAAAGATCTCTTCTTCCTTTCAAGATATGGCAAAACAGATGTGAAGTTTGTAAATATTACTTCTTCTAAATTAGAACCGTTATTTCTATGTTTGTTGAAGTCCCTATAAAACAAGAACCCCTTAACAAGCCTTAAAATAACGTGGCCAGTTTAACTGCATATTTGTTCATAAAAGGAATACTTAGCTGCTTTTCGCTCACAATTTCAAAGGTTACGTAATTTTCTAGCGTAGCAATAGACCATTTGCATTATGACGTAAAAGCGCAAAGACTTCTGGTAGTTGTAGTTAGGTTCGCGGGAAAACACCATTTCTGGCTTATGATTGGCTAAGGGCAGCCAAGCGTGAAGGTGGACATCCAGGACTTTTAATTTGATCAGAAGTTTGAGCTGCGAAGTTTACTCTCTTGTCGCTTCGAAATTTGTTTAAACTTTATTTTTTCAGTTACCTGTCAAAAATATAGAAAACAGGATGATAGCTTTGGAATGAAAATTGACTGAGTTCTGTGTTTTAACCAAGACAGACAAATGCTGTTCGTGTTCAAGTAAGTTTAATATGTGGCGGAGTTGACTTGGTAGAAATTCATTCATCGCGGCCGACAACTTCTCTTCGTAAATAATTTTATAAGCTTAATATCACACTGGAAACAGATTGCTTGAAAGGACGAGTCGAGGATATACCGTAACTAAATTTGTGTGGAATCAAGTGAAAGCAAGGCAAGCCATTGACTTTGCTCTTAATCTATTTTCAGACGTTCAACAAACGATCGCTTCCATCGTTCGCAGGTGAATTAATTCTTCACTGAAAAGCTTTGAAAATTTGCCATATATCATGATTGCTCGGTGGGACGGTTAGTTTAATTTATTTTTACAGTGAGACAGAGAAACGAGTCAAATAATTTTCCTCGTTCAATCGAGCTTTATCGATGAATCATGAAGGGTCAATCATAAAGGATTTTCAAGCTGATCAATCAAAACCTCCCTGTGCAGGTGAATACAGATTATTTTGTTTTTATCTTAAAATTGTATTTTTTCGTTAAATTAGAACTGTAATGCAATATTCTTTAACAAAGAAGTTTTCTTGTTTTTGTACTGGAAATGTCAATTCGTCGAGTAGCAGTTGTGGTTTCAATCCGAGCGAGGGCCGTGCGAGCAAATATAATTTTATTTCCATAATCTTGTTGTTGAACGATTACTTGTGCGACTCGAAAGGTGAGCCTCAAAGCTTTTTACGAGTGTAGACATCATGTACTGTGCTCCCCTATGTTTAGAAAGGGTAAAATATTGCGTCTTCGTACATTATTTGAAAATACCTGGCAAGCAAAAGTTTTAGGAATTTAATTAAATAACCGCGCGACTGAGACTTGGAGGAAACACTCGTTGAAACTTCACTACAAAACGCAACCCAGCAAATATACAATTTCTTGCATAACTTTTTTTTTCATTTTAACGGACTTGGTTTTATACTGAGAGGTTGCTTTTTGCCCTTTAAATGAAGCCACAGGGACGTCTTCTTCGGTGAGAGTAATATTCTTTACCTCCATCACGATTTTCTTGGGCAAGCGGGCTTGATGACGATTTAAAATTTCCCGCGAACCTAACTACAACTACCAGAAGTCTTTGCGCTTTTACGTCATAATGCAAATGGTCTATTGCAACAAGATAAGCATTCCGGAGTAGTCCTTGGTGACTCAATAATAAATGTAGACACTAAATCGCTTGTATAACGTAAGGCACAACAGCTCACAACAACGACAACACACGAATTGTAATATTACAGCATCGTTCAACAACATTAAACTCATGCAGAGTTGTCGTTTCTTTTTTTTTCGAGGTAGTCGCCGCTAGAAAATAAGATATGAATGAATGAATGAATAACTTTATTATTGTGTCTAAAAATGTTTAGCTGAGGGGAAAAGTCCCCTCTACTAATTATGGACACCTGACTAATAAAAAAACTTAAAAAAACTTAAACCTATCATTGTACAACTATTACAATTAATAATTTAAAGTTAAAATAAGTTAAAAGAAGCTATTTACATGATAAAAACGGGTAAAAAAAAGTAAATCTATTTATGTGATAAAAAAAGACTATATACATGGCTAGCTATTTACATAATAAAAACGGGTAAAAAAGTAAATCTATTTATGTGATAAAAAAGACTATATACATGGCTAGTATTAATAGTCACAGAGGCGGCAATTGCAACGTTCATTGTTTAAAAAGTTATTGAAGTCACGTTTCCGAATCGTTTTTTTTAAATGTCTTAAGTGACTGGCATTTTCTTTCATCCGTCGTCAGGTGGCGCCAGAGCTTCGGCCCCAGGTATCTAATAGAATGCTTTCCGTACGTAACTGTAGTGAAGCGGGGCTGAAATCTAAATAACATGGCTTAAGTCCAATCATTCTCATTTATAAATCGTCTTTGTACACAGGAATGATGGCAGTATAGTGCAAGAGGACTGCCTGTTTGCTGGCATGGATACGAAACTATTTTGTGCAATGAAAATTATTTCTATGATATTCGTGTTTATGTGGAGCAGCACCCTCACCTCAAGTGTACAAGGTAAGCACAAATTTACGCTTTTCTAGTATCGTCATTAATTCAAATTGTTATTGTGGCACTTGCTCAGGTCGACTCAGGCATTAGAACCTTTGTTCCCCTTGAAAGTTAAGCCAAGAAATAACAAGCATTCCACCAGCACGACAACGTACCACGCTGGTCACGGAGCAATCAGGGAGGGGGGGGGGGGGACGAATGTGGTTCTTTGAGGGGGTATCTTGGATTTGATGGATGTCATTTTGCATGACAAAGCTAAATTTGAAATCAGATTAGAAAAAAAAACCTTTATTAGCTGCATCGATAAAAAGTATTTAGATTCGGGGACATATATATTACTTCTTTCGTTTATAAATTGCAAATTTTACTTTCGAAAACTTATTCGCGTTATAAATACATTAGCATTTGGACTAACAAGTCATGAAGTTTTTAACGATGCCATAAGACGTCATAAACCGTCCTTACCTATAAATCCCATTAATTTCTGTGGGTGGGCTTGAATTGATTGAAGGTTCATTATTTTTTTAACTTTCACGTTCCCTTAAAACAACACATTTCCAAGTATACATCCAGTCGAAGAAACAAGTGCCAGTCACGGTTGATGGTGACATAACTTCTCCGAGAAGTTTTCGTCCCAGACGTTGCTAAGCAACATGACGTATTTGTTCGCGCGATTACTTTCGGAGTACTCGTGAACGCTCGCGCTAGTTTTTGATTGGATGAACTAATTCAGAAATATGCTTCAATGAAGATTTGCCAAAACCGGCACTTATTCCCTCGACTGCATCTTTGTATGTACGTCCGAAGATTTAAATGAGTAAACTGGAAAAATTTAACAGACCTGAAAAAAAAAAAAAACGAACGGCAAATATAAGTTAATTTAAATTGTTTTCTTCTTCTTATAGTATCACCAAAAGTGTATTTGCCAGCTCCAGTTATACGAGTGTTACCAGGGTACACACTTTCGTGTTCAGCTACTGGGCTTCCACCCATATACATAGCACTGATAAGGAACTCAACAGTACTGGTTAACACAACATTCTTCTGGAGGGCAAAGATAGTTATAAATGATGAAGCAAACTACACTTGTGTGGCCACCAACAAGTATGGAACTGACGTGGGAGAGGTCTCAGTCCACTTGGCAGGTTTGAATTACTAGATTGATTTTTGTATGTCGTTATTTAGCCTGATTGACACTTGTAAGATAAGCCAAGTGAAAGCGCAAAAACATTCACAATTAAGACGGCGTACGCAATTTGAATATTCTGATTAACATTTCCGAATTATGGGAGTCAAGTCAACGGCCAAATCTTATATTCACACACGAGTTTTCTTATGCTTTTGCATGGGAATATTCTTGTGATCGTTGCGCACGTGTGAGCCAGGATAAAGTGAGTGTGCGCTTTCTAATCACACAAACAGGAGTAAATGTGGTGGCAAACGAAGACGCATTGTTCCCCCGTTTGCCCTAATCTCGTACCCGGATGATTATTTACTCTGAGGGTTAAGAAGATCTGGGTAGAAGATTATGTTTGCCCCGCGCACAACATTGGTTGCGTGCACAAAATTTGTGTTCGAGACAGGAAAAATGTTTGCGTTGCGTCTGTGTTGTTCTACATTATTGACTCGGTGGCCCTCGAAAGCGGCACTACTTGCAAATAAAAACTCATTAATAATTCATAAAGAAAATGCAAAGGAAATTAATGTTTAATGTTTAATGTTTAATGCTGCTCATTTATTAAACATTACTTTAATCTGTTATATTCGTATCACTGTAGTGGACTGAAGCAAGCTTGCAATTAAGGCTTGGATAATATCACGAGTAATGATTAAAAATATCGTTAAAAGAGTTCCGTGTTGTTTCTATTCGAATAGATCGTCCACATTAACCTCTAGTGCAAGACATCGGAGTGGCTTTCTTGTGTTCCATTTGATGAGCTTAAAATATTTTACTATTTTAATTTTTACTGCCACTGTTTTTTCTTGGTATAGTTTACCCATTCTAATTCCAATTTTGTCAACGTTTAGATTGTGAACTTAAATGCTCTTATGAAGCCTCAATTTGGTTGGAAAATACCTTATCTTGCCAGAACGTAACGTCACCCGGAGACATTGCTAAATGCGCATCACCAATTACCAAAAATATGTAAGACTTTCACATATATTACGCAATTTATTCAAATATTTGTTGGTAACCCCTTTAAAGGTAATACCACAGGCTGTCAATAATTGCCCGCCTCTTTTCGAAGGTTAATTATTATTATCAACTTACAGAAATTTTAAGGACTACTTCACACCAGGTGAATTGCTAACGATCATAAAAAAAAACAAAGTTATCGTTAACAGAAAGCTAGTGAGTAAAGTAAGTTATTTTTGGAAACGTTTGGCAAAAATAAGTCATTGATTATTAAACTAGCCTTCAGCAGCCGAAAATCCATTTCCTTTCGCATGCTGTCATAAAACAGTTTTCTTTTCAAACGTTAGACTCCGTTATCTAGTCTGTTATCTAGTCTTAGTGTGTCTCAAGTGTGTCAAGGCCCGAAAAGGAGTTTCTGAACCACTGTCACTCACCGCGTAAATAAAAGAATATAAGCTGTCGTTACACGAGACCAAGTTTTTCATGCCGTTTTTGCTACGTGTAACCGATCTTACCTCCAAAACTTATCCCAAGGAATTGTTATGGTCAGTGACTGAAAGTAAGAAGCTAATTCGTAGCAGCGTTATTCAGTCTCCAATAAAGAACAATAGTATACATGCCGCCATGGAGTTTTGCACAGTGCCCGTGCAGCCTGCAAGGTAGCGTGAGCTTTCGAAAGATTGATTTTTTTTAGAGTCAGCCAATCAGGAGTAAAACCAAAACCAATCCTGACTCGCTCGCGCACGTTTTCCCGCGCTTTGTGCCGGTTACATGTATTTGCTTCGAGTTTTGATTGGTTCACTGGATTGTCTGTGTCCTTTGTGATTGGCCAGAGTAATTACTTTGGTTTTGGTTTTACGACACTCAATTGAAAACTGCTTTACCACTGCTGTGGGATTTGAACTTGAAAAGAAAAACCAATTATCACTCATTCCTACTTTCATGATAATATAGAAGTTTCATTGTTAACCTTGATAGATTGATAATGACAAATAGAAATTCATGTCTAAATTTGTGTTTTAAGGAAGTTATATCTTGGCTTGCAGAAAAGTGTTTTCAAGCAACTTGTCACATCTTTCTAGTGGAATGTTTTCAAAAATTACGTATCTACAGAAGCTGTAAGCGGTGTATTGTATATTATTTTATGTCCTTGTTTTATTTCAATTTACAAGACTTGTATCCATTCTACGAAAAGGATGAATCCAAGCTTTTTTCTCCTTGAGGTGAATTTATTTAACTGACCGCACTTTTGGATGTTAAGCAAAAAAAATAATCCTCACCTACCTTAACTAACATGCACAATTACCAACATGTTAAAGGTGATTTTAGGTGTTGAAGCCACTAGCACTATTTACTATTTAGACGAATCTTTAAAAACTTGCGAAGTAATTAAAGAAAAAGAAACACCAAAATAAAAGCCATTGCGTGAAGTGTTGAAACATTAACAAATAAATTTCAATTTTGCCATGCGTCTGTTCAGTTATAGATCACAGATGACGTCAAAATGTGGTATGAACAGAGAAGTGGCCCACGAGGAGCTAGCCGAGGGGGTCACTGATGTTCATACCACATTTTGACGTCTTCTGTGATCTATAACTGAACAGACCCACGGCAAAATGGAATCTATTTGTTTTATATAATAGCACAAGACTGCGGCACACATCAGTTTGAGCAATGCCGCCGTAAAGATGAGCTAAGTTGTTTTGATTCAGTTTGATTTAACTATTAAGTTTTCGTTAACACGAAGCACTGTTATAATCCGATTAATTAAATAAACAGAAAAATGGTCAATTGAAAGTCAATGAAAAAACTAACCTTTTTTCCGATTTGGAAAGTTGTTCAAATCTGTAAACATAACCGAAGCGTTCACCGCAATTCGTTTGTTTGCCGTGGCGTTGTCCAATTGCACAACATCGGTCAAACTTTCATACAGATTTCGGATAATTTCTCGAATAATTCACTGTCTTCTTCAAGCTTGTTTCGCCCAGTTAAATGCTTCGAAAGGTGAACGATGCTTGGCGTATTGTTTCTCACTGGACATTTGTAATTAATATCAGCTGAACTTTTTTGCTTTGTTGTGGCCTCGCAAGTTTGAAAAACTTTGCCGACAACTCTGATTTGGACTATGAACTCTGATCACGAGCGCGAGTCACACCACCGCGTGACGTCATCCATGTGTCTGTACTCTAAAAGATCATAAGTAAGAACCAATCAAAATGCGCGTAGAATTCAGGTTATTATATAATATGCAATAGATTTATTCCACTTTATGCATAATCTTTCTTTAAAGCGACCTGTCTTCAAACGCTGTTAAATTTCTCTCAGACGGAGCGTTCGACAACCTGACAAATCTTTACCAATTGTAAGTTGAGAGAATATCACACACATGCAGCTAAAGAGCTACTTCATTTCATCGCCCAAGTCAATCCTGGCCATGGTGCTTGAACATTGATCGCAGGAGAGTTTTGTTTTAGTCAATGACAAACAATAGCTCAACTATGCTTGTTATTTTTAAGATTTGCGAATGAAATAAGTTAAAATGAAAACCCTCAAATCTTGCGTGCGAAATAACCCTAAATTTGTCATTTTATGCTGCTGCATGTTGTATTTTCAGCGATTTGTCTTTACAAGAATACACTTTCCATGTAATAAAGGCGTTAACATTCTGACAAACAATTGATACTTAGTAAAATGCACCACTTCAAGCTTTCATGTGTTTATACCACTAAAAACAAAACGTATGAAAATAGTTATATCTAAAGCGTTATAAATAACCATCAATATACTTGCTATATTACGAACTTCCACAGAGATCTGTCATCAAATGCTATAACATCATTATCAGACAGAATGTTTGCTCATCTGAGAAATCTGCTGAATCTGTAAGTGAAAAGAAGAACACTGCGCTGAAAACCTTGTAGGGGTTTAAACTTATAAGAAACCCAACATGATGTAATGGTTTGATCTAGAACGTTTCTGTAATTGTTATTTTATTTATTGCAGTTTTTTATTTTTTTTTAGATATTTGTCATCAAACGCTATCACATACCTACCAGACGGAGTGTTTTCCAATCTGAGAAATCTTCGAAATCTGTATGTGAAATGAGGTGTACTGTGAACCTTTTAATTATAGGATTTTAAAGGTTAAAAAATTCATGTTAATACTTGTAAGCTATTTTCACCCCTCTTATTATAAGATCTATGTTTACGAAGAAAAATCCAGAGGGAAATTAAAATACCTTGGGATGTGATGGTTCCTGTTGCAGTGTATTATTTTTTAGCCGACATTATTACGAATATGTAACAAGAGGAAACGTACGTTCCCAAATATACACCATATTTTTTGGTGACATTCCACCAACTGCATAACGTTTTCAAGAGATTTGTCTTCAAACTCTTTTGAATTTCTGCCAGAAGGAGTGTTCATTAACTTGCCAAATCTCGAATTTATGTAAGTAAAAAAAAAAAAAAAAAAAAAATCACACACAATAAAATGTTGTTTCTGCTGCCAAAAATGTTTCGTCATTTGTTTAATTCTTTCTTTCTTGATTTACAATCTACAAATGATAAAGCGGCAAATAATACTTATGTGAACGATAGTGTCGAGAACAGTATTTTAAGTTATCTTTCTTAATAATATTAATAGAATAATAGTATGTTTATACATCGTTGACACATAATATCATTTCAGTTGCAAATCAATGGTTTGCACTCAAAGTTTAACGCACACAAGTTTTCATTTTACGCAACGAAGAGTTTGATTTACTCATTAATTGGAATTCAACAAATTTTAAGTTTTAGACTTTTTTACCATATATTCTCAAAGGAAAGTAGTTTTACATAAAAACTCGCCAATACCTGCGTAAATGTTTGCCAATTCAATACATATTGACAGTTGCAACTTGTAATAGGCCACAAAAAATAAAATAAATAAATAAATAAATTAATTAATAAATAAACTTTGTTTTACGAGGGTTGCACACACAACCCTTGCATAATTCTATATTAATAAAAAAACAAAGCACTGTGCAGTAAGTTCAATCCAAAATCTAAAACGGCTGTGTATTTTTACAGATATTTGTCCTCAAACGCTATAACAATTATATCTGACAAAGTGTTTGGTAATCTGAAAAGTCTGAAATTTCTGTAAGTGAAATAAGCATAGGGCACTACAAACTTAGCAAAGCTTGATATTCGTCAAAAACGAAACTGAATGAAAAAATATGTATGCAAAAACACATGGACAGAATTACACTGCCTGGGTTTATACTCATTAATAAAATAAACATCAAGGAAAACTGCAAAACAGCTTTTACTAGACGTCATTTCACTTGCTTATTTTAATACATACTTACTACATACATATTGTATTGAACTTCTCCAAAAGCGCATTCTACGAACAATACTATATTAGAAATTCTTTAAACTAAATTGTGTATTGTCACAGGGATTTGTCCTCAAACGCCATAACATCTTTACCAGACGGAGTGTTTGCCAACCTCAGAAGTCTTGAGAATTTGTAAGTGAAATAAATGCACTCTAAACCTCGACCAATGTCAGAAGTTTTTTCTTATTATCATGAAAAAATATTCGGCAGTTTCATTCCGCTTTTTGCATGGTCTTTTTCGTAGGGATTTGTCTTCAAACGCCGTTACATTTCTATCATCTGGCATGTTCGACAACCTGGAAAATCTTAATCAAATGTAAGCGAAAAGAATACAAAAACACAATGGCTGCGGTCACATCTACGACGTAACTAAAGTTTAACTATAAATAGTCTCAAGTTACGCGACGTCATCATACTATAGTTAGTGCTTTCTGTCGCATTTGCGGTCACACCAATGCAGTTAGCTATAGTTAGTTCTGATTAGGTTGTGAATAATTTGGTATTTAAATTAGTTCATGGCAGCCCTTGTTGTTTATTTGTGTCCAGTTGTTCCTATATTTTTTTCTTTTTTTGCACGGCATTTCGGCGTTGAAGAAAATAAAATGATGTAAGGATGCTAGAAACCGAAGAATTCAAGCTTTATTTGATGATATGCAATTTCTTGGCATGTTTTTTTTCTTGTTTTTCTTCCCTTGACGCTTTATTTTGCATATTTATGATCATCTCGCACGTGCGAAAAGAATTGTCGCATTCTGATTGGCTTTTCGTTTGTAAACGTAAGAGTAACCCATGAACCTTGCTTGGGTATAACTATAGTTACTGTGTATTGTTTTGGATCAGCGAGGCGTAAATTTTCTAACTATAGTTAGGGCGAACAGAGAAGCGGTCACATTACCGAAATAGCTAACTATAGTTAACGCCGTACTAACTATAGTTAGCAGTCTAGATTTGACCGCAGCCAATAAGTTTCTGCTAGTTTAAAAAGATTTCGTCATTTGTCTGAATTTATAACAATCTTTTTTATGTATTTTTGCATATATTGGACTTCAAACCCCATAACATTTATTCCCAACAGAATATTTTTATACCAAAAAATCTGCTCGAACAACGTACACTGTAAACCTTGCATGAGTCTTAATCCTAAAAAAATCAATTCATCGTTGTATGCTTATCATTCCAATTGTTTAAATGTGTATTTTACAGAGATTTGCATTGACTTCAAATTTTAATTTTAAAAACACTGTAGCCTTTCTACGTGACAGAGCGTTTTGAAATCTGACAATTTTGAAAATTCTGAAAGAGAATTTAGTGTACAGAAGTGCAAATCTCGCATGGATTTATACTCCCAACAAATGAAAGTTATGCAACATTGTTATTTGCCATGAGCAATTTACAAAACTTGTAAAAGCTGTTTAAAATAATATCAATTATGCATTTTTCAGAAATTTGTCCTCAAATGCTATGACTGTTCTGCCGAGTGGTGGAGTGTTTGCCAACCTAAGAAAACTTGAGAAGCTGTAAGTAAAATAAAAACCACATGTAAACCGAAACCAATCTTAACGTTAGGTATTGTCACTTTACGTCCTGCATGAAAAAAATGAGCGACACGCGATAAAAATATGTATCTAACAGTTTCATTCCGTTTATTGCATGATCTTCTTTCTTAGGGAATTGTCCTCAAACTTCATTACATTTCTATCATCTGGCACGTTCGACAACCTTGCAAATCTTGATTATCTGTAAGAAAAGATTGCAAACACACGCAATAAGCTTCTGCTAAAGTTACTAACTAGCACCTGTATTGTTCAACTATAAGGCTGTTTTGCTCTGATTTTCCCTTCAATTCCAATTGTTTTCTCCTTTTATTCACATTTCTCCTATTTTATATTAATCTTCATTATTCTAATTAATATATTATTATCTTTTTTTTCATTTTGCTCACTGTAATGTTCTGTGTTGTTGTGTGTTTTACCGACCTCAATTTGTGTAATGTTTAATAAATGAGCAGCAGTGTTTTATCAAGTTTAAAACACGAGGCACAGCCGAGTGTTTTAGACTTGATAAAACACGAACTGCGAATTTATTGAACGGCTTAAAAATCTTCTGATGTAGATCAACTCATTCTTGTACTAATATTTAGATTTGGGGTTATTTTGGCCTAGAAAATTGGACGTAAAGTTGAGCCGTGTCTTTATCAGATATAAAGACACTCATTAAACATTAATTTCTTTTGTATTTTCTTTATGAATTATTAATGAGTTTTTTAAATTTTCATAATTGTAACACTGGCTGCTGGCGCATGCCCTATTTAACTCTTCAGTTATTTTAGGCAGCCAGACCCTTTATTATTTATTTGTCACTATATATATGTCTTTTCCTTTTGTGAATATTCAGGGTAAATAAAGTTTTTGTTGTTGTTGTTGTTGTTGTTGCTACCTCAAAAACTTGTCCTCGTTGTCTGCATTATCTCAATCTTTTTATATATCCTCACTCTGTAGCATTTATACCCGAGAGAGTATCTCATTATCTGAAAAATCTGCGCGAACTAAGTGTACTATAAACCTTGCATAGTTGTTTATCAATTAATACAGTGTTTGTTATATACATCTAGGTTTACTTTCTCGTGTCGTATTTGACAGGCTATTTAATTAAAACGCGACTACCTTTCACGCTGAAAGAACCTTATAAAGATATGCACACGCAAAAAAGAAATAAATGACTCGAAAAACACATCCAATTGTTTCCTTCCATTAATTGAATACTATCCCTAAATTTCCCCATCTTCTAACGCTGTTAAGAAGAAGCATATGTTAGTAAAAAAAAAAAAAGAAGAAAAAAAATAGTTTCTAATAACTTTATGCAAATAATCTTTAGATTTCATTACGCGGGTTTCTAAGCTCTTTAACGTGGGTGTAAGTGCTTTCACTCATATGCATGCTCTTAGTGATTGAAAAACTTTGTTCACTCCTCGCATAATATGGAGGAGGGACAACATTAAAATCTAGAAGTGTCCAAAGAAGAAGTTGGATCGTTTCTAACATTCACATGCCTACAAAAGCCAATAGATTGTGCTCATTTAACTAAAAAGTTGTGAATTATTTTCATTCTAATTACTGCAATGTGTACGTTTACAGCGATTTGTCTTCAAACGCTATAGAATCTCTACATGATGGAGTGTTTAGCAATCTGACAAATTTGAGAATTCTGTAAGTCAACTTAGTGTAAAGAAGGGCAAACCTTTCATGGGTACTCACAGAACACGACAAAATATGCAACAATGCAATCATTTACAACGCTGTTTAAAAAGTAGCAAGAAAGCGATTGATTCATTTATTGTTTTACGTTATGTATTTTTTTTACAGGATTTTACATTCAAACTCGATTACAGATCTACCTGAAAGCGTGTTTGCCAATTTAAAAAATCTGAGGAATCTGTTAGTAATTCCTAAGTGTACCTTCAACGTTGCATGGATTTGTAATCATGATAAAAACATGGATATTTATTACTTATCTAGTGCGGTCCGTAAAGTATAAAAGTTCTTTCTGAGTCCAGCTAGAAATATTTAAATGAATTTTAAGAAGACGGCTTTTAGAGCTCCTCCAATTAAAGACGAGAGAGAAAGATTATCCTTTAGAGAAATTGCTTTCCTTTCCAGTTCCGTGGATTTTTATTTTCATTTTCTTTTATTCCACAGATGGTTGTTTTCAAATTCTATTTCATCACTACATGAAACAGTCTTTGCAAATCTGACAAGTTTGAGTGTTCTGTAAGTTTAGCGAGTCAAATTATACCCTTTGTTTGTTCCTGTTTTATTTATTATTGCTTTCTCGTTTTCACAGGCATTTGTCTTCAAACGCTATTACCGTTTTACCGGACAGAGTTTTTGCCAATTTAAAAAGATTGATACTTCTGTAAGTTAAATGAAACACGCTGCCAAAAAAGTTAAACATAAACTAACTCATACTATGTAATAATTCAACTTGGAAAGTTGTTTGTTAGCTATTACCATTTAGTAAATAATGAAGATGGTTGATTGTAAGCACGGTGATAAATAATGAAGATGAGATGTTCAACATGACACAAGCGTGAGAACGAATAAAAAATTTGATTCCCCGAAGGGAATCAAACCCATGTCCTCCCAGAATACCGGTTAGGCGCTCTAACGAACTGAGCTACGAGGAACTCGTGGTGAGCTGGGCCATTTACTAGGTTGACATGTGACACGCGTCCTGCATACAGTTCGGATAAGCAATGGCGAATTCATTAAGTGTGTGGTAAATAATAAAGATGGTAAATTTTAAGCTCGGTTATAAATAACGAATAACAGGAGGCAAGCGTGGCCGAGTGGTTTAGGGCGCTGGTGTTGTAATCCGGAGGTCGCCGGTTCAAGATCTTCCCTTGCCACTAACTGGATTTGTTTCTCGGTTGTCTCGACCACGCTTTGTATATAGCCAACTGGTCTGCCTCCTGCCAGTTGAGATTTTTAACCTCGTTATGTTCATTTAAAAATATTTGTTTCCTCTGTTTCAGTGACATGCCTGTAAACTAGCTATCTTGTAGAGATATGAAGCTAAGTGCATGACCACTATAAACACATTTCTTTATTTTTTATTATTTTTTTTATGGAGATGAAATATTCAACATGGATCAACTATGGGTTCAATTCCCGCCGGGGACTCAGATATTTTTTTTGTCCTACGCCCGTATAATTTTAAATATCTCATCTTCATTATTTATCACCGAGCACAAAATTTACATCTCTATTAATTACGTAACACTTGATGGTTTTGAGATAGCTGATCCTAGCAGTTTGCAGGATGCGTGTCATATATCAACCTAGTAAATGATCCAGCTCATCAGGAGTCTCTCGTAGTTCAGCTGGTTAAAGGTCAAATGAACAGAAATTTCAATTTATTTTATTTATGGTCATGTATTTATTGTGAGCCAAATAAACATATCCCGAAGTTTCAAAGTAAACGAACATTGCATCGCAGAGATATTGCAAGTTGGAGAGTGCTTTTTCAGGCCTTCATAATCATAGAGTTCTCGGAAAAAATGTCAGGAAATTGTCGTAAAATTAAAACTTGTGACGTCATAATCGGTGCTTTTAAAGACGACCGCATACTGATTCCGCAGACCGCACCTTAGAATTTAAATGAATATGTTTAGTGACATTTCAAGCAGTTATTTCGTTGTGTTCAGCCGTTTTTAGTTGATTGTTTGTTGGTTGTTGTTCGGAGACGCGCATTTTTTAAAATAAAATAGCTCAAGCTCCAAAATAGCTAAAGCAAGTTCAAGTTTAATTTGCTGTCATACATACATACATCACTTTTGTTTACCCTCGGATTGAAGAGTAACTTATACAGCTAATATCTCCGAGCATTTCACAGTAAGTAGAGTAAAACGGGCAATGATCAGACCACAACACCGGGAACTCCATGCCCTACTCTTTACGATAAGTGTGTTGGCTCTTTTACGTCCCCTGCAGAAAGATGAACATACAGGAGCCGAAGTCTACGGTTTATCGTCCTTATCCGAGAAGACTAGAATGTCTAACTATTTGCAGATGTCATCGATTGCAGCATATTTTCCTCGGTTACCGTAAAATTCCGGTTATAAGGCCCCCCGCTTATAAGCCCCCCCGGTTATAGGCCCATCAACCTGGAAACAAAAAATACATCCGGTTATAAGCCCCGCCCCCCCCCCGGATATAAGCCCCCGTCTACCGGATGACAGTACTGAACAGGGCTAAATGTTTTTTTTTCGTATTTCGATCAACGCTCCCGAAGCTCGTTTCGAAACGTTTTTTTTCCTTCCGCTTATAAGCCCTCCCGAATATAAGCCCCTCCGCTTATAAGCCCACCCAAAAACCCTTACGAAGTTGTATAAGCCCAGGGCTTATAACCAGAATTCTACGGTATTTAAATACCCTGAGTGTTGGTCCGGTGTCGAACCCGAGACCCTGATATGTCCAGGATTGAACGCTAATTAGATGCACGTTTCTCATAACAGGCATCCCAAAGTGTACTCATTTATAAAAGTTCGCAAAAACACACCAGAATCTGTCAAATATGAAGCAGTATGGAAATGTCAAATAACACAATCAAACATAAAGTACTCATTAAACAATACTCGTGTTCAATCCTTGTCATAAGTGCCGAGACCTCACGCACGGTTGTCAGGCGCTCTACCAACTGAGCTAACCGGTCGGTGTCGTTTTGCATATAATGGCTGCGGTCACATCTAGGCTACTAACACTACAGTTAAGACGGGGATAACTACAGCTAGCTACTTCGGTAATGTGACCGCCTTTCTGTTTACTCTAACTATAGTTAGAAAATGTACGCCTTGGTGATCCAAAACAACACAGACTAACTATAGTTATACCCAACCTGGGTTCATGGGTTAGTCTTAAGTTTACAAACGAACAACCAATCAGTATGTGACAATTCCTTTCGCACGTAAGAGATAAACATAAATATGCAAAAAAGCGTGAAGTGACGGGAAAAATGAAAACAACATGCCAAGAAATTACATACATATATCAATGTTAGAAAACATCAAGATTAAAAATCTTCGACGTCTAGCATCCGTAAAAAGTTTTTCTACGACGTCGAGATGTTACAAAAAGAGTAAAAAAAATTAAGGAATCAACAAGACACAGCGTTTGCCGGTCAACTTGTTTACATGATAAACAACAAGGGCTGTCATGAACTAATTTTATTTCCAAATTATCCAGAGGCTAAATAGAACTAACTGCAGTTAACTGCATAGGTGTGACCGCAAAGTCAACCGACTAGGTATGACGTCACGTAACTTAAGACTAACTTAGTAATACGTACGCTGGTATGCAGACAAACAGGAGTCTCTATTGTTCTTTTTCATTAACACTTAGGTGGTATGCACGCTGGTATGCAGACAAGTCAGGAGTCTTTGTTGTTCTTTCTCATTAGCATTTAATGATTCTCATTAGCACGTAAGGCGTCAAACGTCGAACTTCACATAAGTCGAACCTAATACAAATGAGCAAAGCCTTTTGTTTTGGTCATTTGCATTAGGTTCGACTCATGTGAAGTTTGACTGACCATGGCCGAGGATTGTGAGATCGCTCTATTGTTTCGAATGTTGACAACCAGTGCAGCCATCAGAATCGGTCTGCGGTCGTCTTCAAATTATGACGTTACAAACTCGTTCCATTCCTTTTTCTTCAGTGCGCAGTCATTTTCGTAAAGCCTTCGCAAATCTTCTTGTTTTGCTGTGATTCGTGCTTAAGGCTCGGAAAGCATTTTTTTTAATTCACTCAATAATGGATTGCCTTAAATTTTGATTGGTTAAAATGGCATTTTAAAATTTCTGTTCATTTAACCTTTAAAGCGCCCCACCGTTATCTGGGTGGCCATGGGTTGGATTCCCGTCGGGGACTCAGATTTTTCCATTGTCACAAGCTCGCGTCATGTTATACATCTCATAATAATAACTACCATTAATTCATGCAATTTTTCAGACATTTGTCTTCAAACCCTATAACGTTCCTATCGAACGGAGTTTTTGGTCATCTAACAAGTCTGATGGCTCTGTAAGTGAAACGTAGTGAGCAGTGAACTTTGCATAAGTTTTAAAATCCAGAAAAAATCCAGAAGCAATAGCTAGCACTATAATCTGAAACGGTCGCAAGTAACTGTCTACAACAAAATTCTCGATATTGATTGGCTCTGCGCGCGCCTATTTTGTCACGTAATTGGTGCGCGATAACATCAGTGTCCTATAACAGGTATCCTATTTGAAAAACTTCTGTTTATGATAAACATGCAAAAATTTCAGTATACTTATTGGCTGAGAGCACGTCAATTAATCCCAAAAAAGCAGGAAGTTGAAATTTAGTGCAAAAAGTAAAGCCTGGTTTCCACTAGCGACGCAAGCACAAGCGCAAGCACAATCGCAAGGATAACAGCTCTTATTACACCGTGAAGACAACTTCGACGCAAGCAAAATCATAAGCGCATTGTATTTTGATGCTTGTGCTTGGGGAAAGCACAAGCACAAGGGCCAAAATGTGTCCTATTTGCGTGATTTCGCCTGTGCTTGCGCTTGGGCTTGCGTCGCTAGTTTGAGTGCAGGAAGTTGAAATTAAATTGATTGACAGAAAATCCGCAAAAATGCGACCAAACAAAACGGCGTTCCCTGTCTCATAGTTTGGAGAGAGCAAAAAAATATCGACGTATGCACAGTTTGACCGATCGAAAATCCTTGATTGGTAGCTTTCAGTAGTTTCGTAAAGCCTCTCTTGTGCTGCGCAAACGTCCAGTTGCTAGTACTCTGGGTTATGAGTAAGCCTGGCAACTCCGTTATGTTTTAACAACGAATCGGAAAGGTAAGCAACGTTTCACGTCTTGTTTGTCATCCACGGCTTGCAGTGAAGTTTTTGTTTGGTGTCATTAACAAGTAATCACATGATTTTGTCCGTGTAATTTGGGAACATTCAGTACTCGTAAATTTACAAAGCCCTACGGGCTCGTGCAATTTAGTTAGCCTTTGAAAAATTTAGTTGGGCTGATTTATCTAAAATTTCACCTGGCGAAATCATGTGATTACCTTTACGAATTGGATACCTGTAATTGGACCCCTACGCCATTTGCGAGTCAATCATATGAACTTAGTGGTGTTATTTCTTACTGTTTGTAAAATTTATTGAACATATCTTTGACCTTTTCATACAAAAAAGTTTCTCAAAGCTAGACTTTCTGAGCTCGGAATTTGTTATATAGCAATTATTTAGTAATTGGACCTTGTGTCGTACAATTCAGGAAGAGATCGCTTGGCTGATTTTGAATTTACAGTCCCATTTGCTCCTGAATTGTACTTCCCACAGTCCAAATTAAATACTATTATTGTGTATCATGATGTCAGTATTATTTATTTTTTAGACGTTTGTCTTCAAGTAATATAACATTTCTACCTGAAAGCCAGTTTGCCAGAATAAATCTGTGGACTCTGTAAGTAAAACGAGGTGCAAGGTGCTGCAAACCTTGACCATATTATACTTACAAAGAATAAAGTAGTAAATAATAAGGATGGTGAATTTTAAGCTCGGTAATAAATAGTGAAGATGAAGTATTCAACATGACACGAGCGTGGGACAAAGAAAAGATCTGAGTCCCCGACGCGAATCGAACCCATGGCCTCCCAGATACCGGTTGGGCGCTCTAACCAACTGAGCTACGAGAGACTCGTTGTGAGCTGGGCCAGGAGACTCCTTTGTCCCACGCTCGTGTCATGTTGAATACTTCATCTTCACTATTTATTACCGAGCTTCAAATCCACCATCCTTATTATTTAATACAAAACTTGATGATTTCGACATTGCTGATCCTAGCAGTATGCAGGACGCGTGTCACATGTCAACCTAGTAAATGGCCCAGCTCACAACGAGTCTCTCGTAGCTCAGTTGGTTAGAGCGCCCAACCGGTATCTGGGAGGACATGGGTTCGATTTCCGTCTGGGACTCAGATTTTTTCTTTGTCCTACGCTCGTGTTATGTTGAATACTTCATCTTCTCCAAAGAATAAAGTACTATGCAATAATTTAATCATTTTTTTTGCCACTTCACTAACAGCTTCTGTCTTTTCACAGAGATTTGTCTTCAAACGCTATAACACTTTTACCCGTCAATGTATTTTCTAATCTGAAAATTTTACAAGATCTGTAAGTGAAACTCAACACAGAATTTAATAATGAACTGGAAAATTTCTTAGTTATTTGTTTCTCTTCTTGTGTAATTTCATTTCGTGTTTCACAGAGATTTGTCTTCAAATGGTATTTCAGTCGTACCTGATAAGGTGTTTGCCAATCTTAAGTATTTAAAAAATCTGTAAGTGAGACAAAGCACAATTCACCAAAAACATTGCTTATCAGAAACTACGGATTATGTTATAATTTAATATAAAAGTTTAAATTTTTATCATTAGTATGGGTAATTAAATGGTGACGAGTGAAATTATTTCCTAATTTTACGAGTATAACATTTGATTACATTTTAATATCAAAGGTGACAAATTACGCTTGCAATCGTAGGTTTTTGACTGGTATAGTGCATCGCGAACTCCGAGCTTTGAAAAGTTCAAAGCACACATTTTGCTTAAGTTCGCAAGTTTTTTAGTCTTTGAAGAAAACCTTTGAGAGATTCCTTTTTGCTGTTGACAAAAAGTTTCAAAGATGAATCAACCGTCAATTATTTCTCACATGATGACCATAGTTCGTCTTGAATGAACTGAAAACGGCGCCCGTGTAAAACGCTCAAAAATCCGCTCGATGCCATTTATGTAATTGGCTTAAGTCTTGAAGTCGTTTTGATGTTTTGAAATATGAAATATCATCAAAAGTTTTATTACATGGCCAAGGTTAACTGGCTAAGATGAAATTCGAGCGAAAATGTACAAAATTTAACCTTTAAAACATCTTTTCTCCCGGACGCAATCTTGCCGCTAACTACGTTGCCATGGCAATTTTATAATTTCACATGTGAAATTATAAATTAACGTTAAAATTTCGCGCCAAAATTAAGGAGTAATTTGTCACCTATGATATTATAACTACTACTATTGTTTTAACAGAGATTTGTCTTTAAACGATATCGCTTTTCTACCTGATAACTTGTTTTCCAATCTGCAATTTTTATGGATCCTGTAAGTAAACCGGAACTCTTATACGAAGAAATTATTAAATTACCTCTCTTTTAAAGTTGTTACCATTTTTCCAGGGAGTTGCAATGTTAACTGCTGTTAACGTTATGTACATCTCAATTTAAACACTATTACAAACGTCTATTTTCTTACAAAGGGAATGACAGAATGCCAAAAAACAAGAAAATGTAGAGCATCGTGGGCCATGAGGGGGTTTAAACTTGAAATTCTTTTCGACTTTCATTCTGCGTCAATAACTTCGTTGGTCCTTGATGTATTCATGTGGGTCATTTAAGGCGTATTATGAATCCCGTGTAATCTTATTTATCTGGTTTGTGTACGTAAAGTAAAATAACAATAAAGGAAGAATATATACGGCTTTTCGCGAAGAAAGTTGAACCACTTTTAGCTTTTCCGTTCACACTGGCTGTCCATTAAGTTCACATTTCTATTTACACAGGTTCACGTAGATGCTCAAAATTAAGCGGCAGAAAAAGTTGTTTGCTCTTTTACAGTTGATGTGATTTAAAAAAGTTTGCGTACTCCAACTTGCTAGCTAGTTTATAGTAAAGTTAAAACTAATCAGTTTGTTTTTTATTTGTTTATAGCGATCTTTCTCACAACAGAATTCGATATTTTCCTGAGAAGTTGTTCTGCTGTTCACCAAGGTTGGAATTTCTGTAAGTTTCACACCCAAAACGTTTTCTTACATATCGCTGGATATCTGTCGTCTAGTGTGCGGGAAATTCTTGGGTCACATGGTTTGGGTTACAATAGTTGTTCAATTTGCGTGGTTTGGCTTAACATGGCCCCAGTAGTGTGTGAGAAATGTAATTTAATTCAATAATTAACTTTCTCTTTGTTTTTTACGATTACATTTTGCTCGAGAGCGCAAATCCACTTTAAACATGTAAACACGTAAATGTTACCGCATTTGTACTCAGTGTTTTATCCTCTTGAATAGACAATAAGATTTTGATATTAACTGTTAACCAGGTTTCTACAAGGTAACAACATAACCTTTATAACAAACGAGACCTTTGCAGGGACGACCGATGTTATTTATCTGTACGTGTCGAAAATTATCTTTATATCAAGATATGTCTTAAGTGCGTTATTAAAGTACACATGCACATCAAGATGGAAAAAGATGCTTTAACAAATGACTACAATCTTTGACAAATTTGTTTAGACACTTGGCCGAATTTTCACTAAGTTATACACCACAGTTAGTCTTTCCAACAGAATTAAAATATTATAATGATGTTAACTTTGTCGTGTTTTGAAGACAAACGCGGCGGGCGAAATTCAAACCCCATGAAACAGCAGTCTCATGAGCGAAGGGGGAGCGGGAGAAACAATGATTTTAACCACTTTTTAAGTCAATTCATTGGCAAAACGTATGTGATATTCGTTTCTCTCGACTAGTTTTGCCCAGGAGTGTAGGTATTTCACACATTTTAGTGATTGCTTTAACAATCCTTTGCCGTGAAATGACTTTTACAAATAATTCTCCGTTCTAATTCCTTTTATTTTTATTCTCGCAATATTACCTCTTTTAAACATGTTATTAACATTTCGAATGAATTTTCTTTTAAAATGTGCTCTTTTTGGCGCCATGAATGTTTGAAATTTAACATGACGGCTTCTATGATGTCATGCTGCGAACACATCCATATATGTCACGCTCTCAGTAAGCCAGTTATGCTGTTTATTCCCAGGTTTCTGAGTGCCAACAAATTGGAGAATATTCCGTCTCGAGCCTTCTCTAGTGTTAATCCAGCCTACAATGTGGACTGGGAACATGTTTTGTGAGTAGCAACAATCAGAGCATCGTTACTTTTCACAGTTTTTCTTTCAATAACACGTTATTTGTGGTCGAGTCTCCCCGTAGCGGACATATTTGTACTTTTCGGACACAAAATTCTCCCCAAAGCTCAGCCAAAGTGTATGCCTTTGTTTTGGACAAAGGAGTAAACCTCTGTGCAAATAAAACTGTTATTAAACTGTTATTCAAAGATATTTGTTGTGACTGAAGTACATGTCTTGGCTGAATTGAGAATGCCGTTCATTTTGTCCAATGTGTTTAAAGTTTCGTTCGTTTCTATCCGTCTAATTTTGAAAAACACTATTATGATTAAATTGCACACAGCTTATTACATAACATCTTTTTTGTTGTGTTAACTGTGAAAGTTGTTTCAATGAATATAATAAAGCAGAAATCGATCTGGCGTACTTTTCCGCATAAAGTAAACTTAATTTAGTCATACGATGTTGGAAAAAAAGAAGGTATTTGATGTATATTCTAAATAAACTAGACTATAACTAAACGTTATATAATCCTAAGCACTATAAAAACGACAAACATACATATATATCAAAGTCATCTTTATTGTTTGCCGGAACAAGCAAAGCCGCACCCAGGGGGAGGCAAGACCGAGGCCATTCCCCCCTGATGCGGCCCGCCCAAACCGCCAGACAACAAAGACGAGAGAAAAGAACGAGGGAAAAAGTAAAAGAAAAAGGTATAATGTGAGGGAAGGAATTAAGGAGACAATGGAACAATGTTCTTCGCGATTAAATGAGCCACGGAGAGGCGCCGTTCTAAAGGCTGGGCGATGTATAGAAGGACAGCATCGGAAGACCAGTCCCCTTGTAGACTGATGAGTTCAATGGGCGCGCCACAACGAAAAACGAATGTAGCTCCTCCACGACGGAAACTGTGGCCAGAGTATTGTGTGGGCTTTAGGCCGGCGGAACAAAGAGAATCGCGTAATTTGGCGGTGAAGACAGCGTGTGTTATTGGGCTGGTATGAGAACCCTTGGAGTACAGAAAAGCAGGCGAGGAGGGTGGGGCGGGGAAAAGACTGATATGGCGCTCGTAGGCTTGCACGGGGCAGAGCGGATGACCAGGCGAAAGGCGGACAATAGGTATTAGGAGATTACGTTCCTTGAACTGGATGGTCTTGGACCAACGAACACAAATGACCAAACCCCAAGGGCGAATAAGAATATCCTGACGGGAGAGGGTTTTCGAAGGATCGTAGCCGCTAGCGCTTTTAGGAACCAAATTGGACTTGCGAAAAAACGAGTAAAAGGCGATTAGCATTGCCGCCCAGAAGCCAGAGTCCTTGCTAGCGAGGAGCTGTGGACGAAGGCATGAAAGGACCGAAGGAGTGATTGGTAATTTCTGTTCCTGGGCGTCGCCGAGAATGCGTCGAAGACCGCGAAAAATGAGTTTGATAGAAAATACATCGTGAAACGCAACATTGTAGCCAAAGTGTCTGTGAAGAACATTAATGGCAGACAGATAGTTAAGTATTGTAGTGTACTTGCAATATGTGGACAAGTGGACCAGGAAACGAGTAACGGTGCTATGGGCGGCTGGGATAGGAACCAGACCAAATCTCGAACAGAAGCGCAGGTAAACTCGCTACTGAGAACGGCGAGTACTCATGGTCGAGGATGCATAGGCAGCGGCGGAGACAAACTTGGCTCGGCGGTCCAGCTCCGAAAGATATCCTGAGGAGTGGAAAACAAAGCATGTGAATCATCAGGCGATTGGAGAGGGTTTTGTAGCAACCGGCTTAATCTGTCAGCGTAGTGATTAAGTTTGCCTGGTAGGTGACGAGAGCGAAGGTGGAAATTATATCGAACGCTGAGCCAGAATATTTCACGCAACCAGGAACTAAAAGTGATATTGCGGAATACAGAACTAGCGCACATGATCAGGGCATAGTTAATGTGTCACTAACGGATGCTACGTATTATACTGCCATTGGACAGTATCCAATGCCTCACATAAATCTCCTTTTCTCAAAATGCTGTTTAAAAACACTTTTTAAAAAGCTGGCATATCCACATATAAGAAAGGCCCTATCTTAGTAGTAATAAATAAAAGTAAACTTTTATCACAAATTCATAGTCATAAAACAATTATACGAAATTATCACACTACAGTCCTTGGTTTGTTTAATTGTCCTAATCACATAATTTGTGTTGTTATCGTTGAAGATTTTTCTCGGATAATCCTATAAAAACAATTGAACCGGAGGCATTCAGATGGGGCACTCATCACTTTGGAATGCATGTGTAAGTTATACGGCATTAGCTCCTTTTTTTATTGAGATTAAAAGAAAGATATACAAGGTAAAACTACACCCACAGTCTAATACTGTAGTTACAGTATACAGTTGCACACAATTACAGACTTAATCAAAACTATAACAAAATTCTCGATCGGTGATTGGTTATCAGCAGCCCGATTTGAGCACTAATAGGACAGTGTACGCGTCATGCTTGTAATTGGACAGTGTAATAGGACAGTGTACACGTCATGCCTGTGTAATTGGACAGTACGCGTCATTTTGCGCGCGCTGTTGTTGTGCATTTTGTTGAGTAAACTGTTATGTTTTTCAGTTTTTATAAAAACGTTAAACCATTTGACTAAAGGTTAGTTTGTTTCTTAAATTTTGTCATAGTTTTGATTAATTGGTAACAGGACTTCGTGTCGTCCAATTCTGTCTGTAATCATACTCGTGATTAAAGAAATCGGACTCCCGCTTCGCGGTCGTCCGATTTTGTTAATCACTCGTATGATTACAGACCGAATTGGACTCCACTCAGTCCTATTACCATTATTAATACAGTCTACAGAGGCGGACTGTACGTTCAATGAATTTGTTGTCAAACTAGTGGTAGCTTGTTCTTTTTGTGTTGCTTGCGTCATTAAAAACACGTTATGGAGGAAGCCCTTTGAATGCATGGCCTGAGTGCCATATTTAAGCAATAGAGGACTTTTCCGTGTTTACATAGCCTCATCTCAACACGAGAGGGTTTGGAGAATTCGAGACAGTTATGCAAATCTGAGACGCAGTCGAGGGTTTGCATAACTTTCGAGAATTCTCCCAACCACCCGAGTGTTTAGATGAGGCTATGTAAACTCGAAAAAAAGTCCTTTATTGCTTTTATAAAATATTTCCCGAATATAATGCGACAAATGATAGGGCATTGATCGGTGAGGGTAAAAGGCGGAATGAGTTTGCGGAATGGCATGTGGCATGAGTTGCGGAATGGCATAATTATGCGGGATGTAATTTACGCGGAATGACTCATTGGCATAAATTATACCAAAAAGCGCGCCAAATTTTAAAAAAGAAGCCGCCTTGTTAAATACTGCTGGACGAGGAAACTTCCATTGAACATCGTTGTAAAGATCATTTCCCCGTTCAAATCAACGATTTACGCCGAACAGTACCAGAGAAATTACTTTTGCTATTTGCCGTGACGCTTCCGAGGACTTGAATTTTCGACTAGCTGGCGTTGGCTTAGTACAGTGTGAGTAGTTCTGTAAACGTGAATGAAATCTCTCGTCTATTTGCCTCAAAATACAGAACGATATTCGTTCTAAAGCTACGTACTTCAAGGCAAGACACACAACTGTCAAGTTCAACCCATTTGAAGAGAAGTTTTTAAAAAGACAACGCATTTAAATATAAAATGAAAGCATGCAAGTGACGTGTTGTTAGTCGCCCGCGAAATATTGTGTGACCGTGTCACTGCCTTGTTCCAGGAATCGTTTCTTTCTAAATGAAAACTTGCTTGGTGGGAAAAAGCTAGTGGTTTCATTGAAGACAACTACTTTTGGTATATTTCTAGCTTTTTATTACGGCGATGAAAAGATCGTGACACGGCTTCTCCGCTGGTGGGACACTATTTACACCGCAGTGGATTTTATCGATGTGCGTCTCGTGATCTTTGCGGTAAAATAAAATGTATGTTTAGCGAATGATTTTCTTTTCCTAAGAGAAAGCCAAGTATTCACAACAAGTAGGCAGTGATAATTACTCGCCGGATTCCTTATCGGTAAATCTGCAATGCGAGCTAGATCTGAAATACGATAGCTTGTTTTTACCGTGCAGTGACTATAGTCACTATATGAAAGTTTCGCTCTACTCGATCGGCCGTCGGTTGCCGCTTTTTTACGTTTATGTTCAAGTCTTCCACTGAGTTTATATAGTCTTCATAATGGCAGGCGAAAAGCTAGTCTCCTTCGCAGCCCGACACTCGGGCCAAACTGGGAGCGTTGCGTGATTTCAACCCGAGCGGCTGCGAAGGAGACTAACGAAAAGCAAGGCTGGAAGACTTCTAATGAAACAAATACGCCGTAGTGTTCGTAATCTCTCTGCTTTGTACCCTGTACTTACTGAGGCTGAGATGATATCCGCCAAAACTCGGCTTTCCGTCTCGATGTTTTGTTTAACTTACAGTATTAAAGGGTCGCGTGTAAATCTGGTAAATGGTAACCCGCACATGAATATTAATACAAAGATGTATCCGAGGCATTTTTCGGTTCGTATAAAGATCTACGGTTGGATGTTTTTCCGTCGCTGTATTATCTTTTGACTAAAAAAGCGATAAACCGTCCACAGAATGGGAAAGCCTTAGCATTGGGGAAACACTGGCCGCCGAAATATTTTCGTAGAATCCGTGAAGAACATCATACGTGAAATCAAAGACTCTATGCTATCTTCAATCGATTGTCATCATTAAGCCCGCAGTATTTAATAAAGCGGCTGCTCTTTAAAAATTGGCGCGCTCTTCAGTATAATTTATGCCAATGAGTCATTCCGCGTAAATTACATTCCGCATAATTATGCCATTCCGCAAGTCATGCCGCATGCCATTCCGCAAACTCATTCCTCCTTTTACCCTCACCGGGCATTGATTTATTCACTTCTTGATTGAAATTGATTTTCTCAAAACGCGCATCTGACAACGCATGAACCAATCAAAGTTCGCGTTGTAAGAGTCAAGTTCAAGTAAAATTTGTGGCCAGTAGCGCCGTTTCGATGAAAGCAATTCCACGAAAACTGTGTTTGATCGCTCTTGAAAGTGACGTGAACTTGCCTGATTTGGCAGCCCGATGCTCATCGTGCCTTGTAAAGTTTTGCTGGTTAATTAGCAAAAGCGGCGGATCCAGCAGGGTTGGTAGCAATAGTATGCCTTTCTTGTACGGTGGGTTGTTCAGACAGCGATCTAAACGAATCCAGTGTCCTTCTACTGTAGTTGCCTACGTCTTTGTAATGTGCTTTTAAGCTAGGAATAAACTCAAAATCGACATCAAATTCCGCTTTGGTTCTCTGACACATCCTTTCAACTTGCCGAAGCACATTTTGGATGAAAAAAGTTAATGACTATCATTGCCAATTTAAATGTTGAATTTTTATGCTGAGAACGTGTCAGAGAAAATAAATTTAGCGTCATTTTAAGAAGATTTGAGGGCAAAATTTAAAGTCGGCAACCAATAGGCCGTGCAAAGTTTGAATTTAAAGATTTACAGTTTGTAGCATTTAGTCTCGTGTGCGTTTTCGTCTATTTTTTCAATAAAAGATGTATTTAATATAAAGATTTTTTTATTGTAGTACTTCAATGCAAAAATTAACTTGAAAAACGTTTACTGCGTATTTTGTTGCATATTCTGTCGTTTGCTTGAGCTCCCTCGACGAGCTTGAGGTCGTCTTGCTCCCGATTATTGAGGCAGGCAAAACGCTGTTTTTTCGACTTTCTTCTGCTTTTTTCCTCGGGCTAATGGGAAAAGAAAGCCGAACCACATAACAAAATTTGGTATTGTTTTCCATTTCTTTAATATTTGTACTTGAAATCACATTACAAGTCTTCTGACGTCACAACCGTGATTACATACTCTCATCTAAACTTACCTATGGACTAATAGAACGCGTGTACTATCTTAGTTATTTTATAAAATAAACTACTTACTAACCTAACTTGCTCGAGGAATAATGAGGAATATTGACTCTCGGTCGTTTTTGTGGGGACCTTGCTGTGCTCGGTCAGTACTGCCACAACATCGGGCCAATATTCTCCAGTACGGCCCTCGCGCTCGGTAAGTAAGAGGTTAGTATTGATTTCACAAGTTACTAGCTATAGCCAGAAAATGTCAAAATAGGATACATCTGTTCTAATTTGTTATTCTCATGCCAAACAGTGTGACTTCATAGAAATCCTCATTTATTAACTGTAAAAGTAGTAGTATAACATACTTGTTTTGTAAGATATTTATCAAAATAAGTGAGCGTTTAAATTCCAAATATTATTGCATGCTGAGTTTAAGGGATAATTTTTTTTGCCAAAATAAAGACACATGCTTTGTCTCTTTCATTGCTTATGCTGAATTTTTTTAAAACATCTTTTTAACAGATACTTGCTACGGACAAAGTTGAAGACGTTAAGCATAGATTCTTTCCTTGGCCACAGTATTCAAGATTCTCGAATGTGACGTATTCGTCCAATGAAATGCCTTTAAAAGACTATGTCACGGATTTTACCAGATTTCTGAACCGCCAAAATTTATATTTTTGTCCCATGAAACCTAAACTAATAATCCATTTTTTTAAAAATGGCAATATTAAAGCACTGAAACTGTTTATGAGCATCTTTACTGCGGATGGCTCGGATGGAAAAGGATTTCAATTTGAAAAAGTTTGGCAAACGTTCTCAAGTTGTTTCCGCGCGTCTGCGAAATATCGATATTTATAGCGCTAGCTTGATTTCTATCCGCAAATTAATGTAACATATTCCTTTTAATGTTCAAAAATAATGTTTATTTAGGGCTAAGTTGCCTAACACTAATTTCAGAACAGTCAGTACACCAAAAATCTGCGAAATCCTTGTGACATAGTCCTTTAAACATATTGCGCTGACAAATACACAGAAATTCTCATCTTTCTTTAAAGTATGGCACACACAAGTAAAGTGTTAAGTCTTTCATTGGTATTTTGCTGTTCTTTCCAGGGTGCTGAATAACAGAGCTATTGCAAAAGTGGCGTATGTAACATTATCAAGTGCAAGAAATATCACAATATATCTGTCAGTACATGTTAAAGACAGAAGTTCCTTATTTTGTTCTCATTCCAGATGCAATTAGATAAACACATCTTCAGTAAGTAAATAGACAAGAGCCTTTCGTAAGATGGTATGCAGACACTTTAAAGGAAAATCAACAATTATATGCACTTCAGAGCCAAAAAAAAAAACGAAAAATGTCCCTCTTAAAAGAAAAAAACCGTGAACCAAATCGGATTCGCGGATTTCTGATAGAATACATTGAGTGGCTGCTAAATGAGGTTAATATATTGGCTACATAGGTACCGTAGATGGCTTTTCGCTGAATTTATTAATCAAAACCTTCAATAAATCAATTCTAGTGTTATTCTGTGTTTAATAGATCAGACACTAGGTTGACCTGTAGTTTACTAGGAGCTTCGTCCTTCGCTAACTATCAGCTGATAAGTAACTTTACGCTTGCGGTCTAGTTGTTAAATTTTACACGGCAGCAAGACGATATGACTTTATTATTTGCAATATCTCACAAACGAGGCATGTTTAATTCCCAACGGTCCTTTTCCAAAGTGATAATCCTTCATCCAAACTGATCTCTTTCCTGGCCAAACGGAGACAAAAGTGGACGCAAGTTGAAAACTTTCGTCTACTTGCGTCTCCGTTTGGCCAGGATATGCGTGCTCTTGTGTTGTCTTGCGTACACATTGGTCAGAATCAAATTTGCACTTTACTTTTTAAGTGGCTCAACTGGATTTCTTAGGGGTTACACCGCTCAAGTTTGAGAATTAACTACGTCGCTATTAACAATGCTATCGAAAAACGATCACCACAGTTATATTAGATAAAGCTGATTTTTTTTATGGCCAGTGTTATATTGACATCGGAGATGCCATATCGACGAAATGACGTCATGACGTTTTTCACTTTCGCTCGTATTCTTCGGCACCAGGAGATTTTTTTCGGAAATCTCTCAAAGGAACTTGTACCACACATAGCCGCCTCGATGTTGGCAAAGTTCGAACAAATTTTATGTGAGCGTTATCGAACTATATGGGGATGAAGTTTGTGGGGCTATAAATACAGTCAAAAACATACTAACGAGGAAATTGGGTAATATCTAAAGAAAACGACGCGCCTGTGGATTGCAGTGTCATCTCACAGTAGTTTGATTCAATTTAAAATCGTGTGTAAAACAGTGGTGGGGATTGCTTTGGTCGATTGCGAGAAAAAATAATTGATGAATGTGCGTTCCGGTGCTTTTGTTGGTAGTTTTGTATATAATTTGGTTTATGCCTACAAAAGTGATAATAAATTGAAAACCGCGTGATGAATTCTTTTTGAAATTTGACAATCTCGAGTTTTGTCATCAATTAATATGGCTTGCAAATTTCAAGCTCATTGAAAACATTTAAGGCAATACGATTGGGCCTCCAATGTACTAATGTTTTCTCGCAGATTTCGTGTTTACAATCGAGTGTCCTCATTTTCCACAGGTATTGTTTTCAAGTTTCATATCCACGTGGACGACTTTAGCAAAAAAAAATCATTTGCATTAAACAATTTTCCATTTATTGTCAATTTTGTAAGGTATTTTCTTAAACAAAGGATTAAAATCCTTTGTTTACGAGCGAATCACTCTTTCCTAGGAATCCTATCATTTCCCCAAGCGAAGCCATTCGCATTAGGGATCCCGATCGCGCCCAGTCGACCAGGGCACGGCTGCTTCTCATTCTTTTGGCATCAGGATTCCAAAGGATACCGAGCAATGAAGAGAGATTAGCTTTATTGCTGCCATGCCCCCGGGGTACATTTTCCAATTCTTTCACCAAAGGAGCTGATGGATGTACAGAATGCCCGCCAGGTATTTTAAGGTCGGGACACAATAGGCGACAAGTCGCAGTGCCATTTCTCTGCGACAAGTCGCTCCGTGTATTCTGCTTCAAAACAAATCGCTGCGACAGGGCGCTTGTTCGGTGCACACGCAGTGAATATGGAACAGTGAGAATGTGAACTACAGTAGTTTTCCAATGCAATATGACTAAAATACATGACTCTCTCTTATTGGTTAATTTATATTTTGTCGCAGCTACTTGTTGCAGAAGTGTGCACACGCTGAGAAAATATTGCTTTCGCTCATTTTGTCGCTGCGACCAGACGCACAAATTCAAACTGGTTTGAATTTGTGGGACTGGTCACAGGGACAAAATTCTGTCACGGCGACAAAGATTGTCGCAAAAATGAACCATGTCACACGAGGCAACATCTTGCAGCCATTTGTCGCCTAGTGTGTCCCCGACCTTTATAGATTTTTTTCTTTGCTGCTGATACTTAAATTTACCAAAGAGTGAAGTTAAACACATATATAATGTTGCAAATCTTATTATTTGGCAGTTTGGTAATTTGTCTCAGGCTATTGATTGTTCACAAGTCAAATGGTTCCAGTATTATTCCAGTACGCTAGTTTATGACTTTCCTTATCGACAGATGTCAGTTGACTAAATAGAAAGCCATCCCAATCAGCATTTGTTTGGCTGATAGTATTAAATCACACAACTGGAAAGTGATCATTCTGCAAGAACGTATCGAAGGAGGATGCATTGTATAGTCTTGATATACTACAGAATCCATACCGTCTCATCACTGTCGATGATTATTAGAACTAAATTATTCATGTTGATTCCATTTTCAGGAGGATATTATTCTGATGATGTCGCCTACGTGGGAATAAGCTGTAAGAAATGTCCAAATGGTTCCTTTGTATCATTTGAAAAAGCACCAGGAACAAGTAAACAAGATTGCAAGTCTTGTCCTGAAGGTAACGAGTGATCATCATGCCCCAATGATTTCGCCTACTATTTGATAAAGCCTACTTGTTTTATTCCAGCGCCGGAATGTGTTATGTGTTGACCTTGAACCTCATGATTTGCTTAACGTCCTTCACGATGTAAAAAAGTTTTAACCAATTTCAACGAAACTTAATGGATGCCTTTACCTATACCTATAACGTTTAGCTAGCACGATAGTAACAAAACCTTTTACGAGACCTTGCGAAGTGTCCTGAATTATGTCCGAAAAGCTTTTTCCATCTAAATAACTAACTAAATAACGGAGAAAGGTCCGCTAAAATATCGTTTATGTCCAACAGGAACAGAAACTGACTACTTCGCTGGATACCGTGCTTGTGTTTGTTTGAAAGGATTTTATAGGACACATATGTTTGAACAATGTCACAAATGTGGACAAGGTGGACTGAAATGTCAAGATGATTACGCCTCGTTGAAATCTGGTTATTGGTGGGAATGGCGGAATTTGACACAGAAAGACCACTACAACGATTTTATTGCGAATCTTCTGGCATATGTACCAGCGTTAGATGTATCAAGCATACAATACCCTTTCCCAATACCAACGCCTTACAAGTGTCTTAGAGAAGAGTCTTGCAAAGGTGGTCTAGATTCCCCGTGTGACAGTGGGTATGAAGGTCCACTCTGTGCAGTTTGTAGCTCAAGGTACTATAAAAACTTGCAAACCTGTACACCATGTCCGTCAAAAAAGTGGATTGTAGGACAGCTGTCGATCATTGTGGCCATTGTCCTAATAATCACTGCAGCTGTGGTGTGGACAAATAAAACAAAAGATACAAACGTACAAAGACGCCCATTTATAGACATGTTTTTGTCAAAAGTGAAGATCGTGATTGGCTTTTATCAGGTCACCTATGGTTTACTCCAAACATTTTCGTACATAAAATGGCCAGGCTCCCTACAAGTAATTGCAAAATATTCAGAAATACTCCAGATGAATGTACTTCAGATAGCTCCTACTCACTGCCTTTTCTCGCGATTTCGCGCTGACGCCTTTGGAAATTTGTTCATGATTATGGCAATAAATGCCTTTGTGATTGGCTTCACTGTGGTCTTTTACAGAATGCGCAAAATAGTGATCACACGTAGTCGAAACCTGCAGGACGATGATAAGTCATACAAAATCTCCCAAACAAAAGAACTCGTGTTCAGGAATTTGTTTTTCTTCCTGTACGTTACTTACCTGAGCACATGTGTCAATACAGCCAGTGTTTTACCAATAGCTTGCCAGAAGCTTTGCCGAGATGACAGAGAAGAATTGTGTTACACGTACATGAAAGCAGATTACAGCATACAGTGCCAAGGTTCTAAGTACAGGCACTCGCTAATCGTAGCTTACATTTCCATTGCTTACATTATTGCCCTCCCTGCCTTCTCATTTATCGCCATTTGGAGGCAACGAAGAGCAGTTTTAACTAATACAGTAGACGCGGTCATATTTCAGGATCCACGCTCTGGCATGGAAATGATCTCAGGATTGCGTTTTCTTTTTGAAAACTACAAACAACGCTCGTGGTATTGGGAATTGATTGAAATGTCCCGTAAGGTAATCCTTACATCTGGTCTGATTCTTGTGGGTCAGGAGAGCAGGTCCTACATTGGCTTGGCATGGGTCATTGCTGGCATGTACGGTATGCCGTTCTCCTGGATCAAACCCATACGAGACTTGACCGAGAACAGATTAATGGCAACTTCCCTTGCCGTTACTGTTGTTAATCTGGGTGTCGGGGCTGTGAGCAGAATTCCTGCGGAGAACCTTCCAGCCTCGAACGATACGTACACGGACGCAGTCCTATTTAAAATACTGGTGCTTGGTGCAAATACGTCGGTGATTGGTCTACTTGTTGGTAAGACAACAATTTTAATAGTACTTTTATTCAACCGAAGCCTTATTAGTTACCAAACGATTTATACATTAAGAAAGCCTGTGTAGTTAAAGTGATGGGTATGGATAAGGGCGGGGCTTTTAGGGGGCTGGTGAAGTTAATCCTTATTAAAAAAAACTTTTTTGTTATCGTGATCTCGTGAAACGTATGCAGAAAAATGCCACACTATGTCATGAAATATGGAGAAAGTCATAGATTTATTTTCCAGTAAGTACATAGCCCCTCTGTGAAGTAATAAGTAGTTCACGCGTTTGTTTCTTGGTCCGATGTTCGTGTGTTGTTTTTTCTCTATTCTCACAATCCGTATCTTCTTTGAACTGACAACGAATTAAGACGACTATAAATATATTTTTGCATACACTTGAAATGGCCAATAACAATAAAGTACTGTTTCAATGTTGGGAGTGCATCATATGTAGGAACAACAACGTTCTTCGCAGATTTATATCAAAGTTCTAGCTTGTTACACCATCCACAGAATCCTCCACTCTGTTAAAATCAGAAACATACTCTTGTGAACATTATTGATCAACTGAGGTATGACAGGAAACACGGGCTTTTTTTACTTATGAAAGAAAGGCTTGTAAACACACATGGTGTATGTTAGGTTTATGCACTAAATCCTTTTTGTTGAGGTCTTAGCTTTCAGCTCAAATATGTTTTTTTTCTTCAAAAATTTCAGCTCAGTACGCAGTGTTCCTATATGGCTACTTAAAGGAATGGCGCAAAAACCCACATTGGTCTTTTTCATGCTGTCTGGGTTTGCTTCTGCCACTTAACGATTTACAGGGAGAAATACGCGGCATTGCAGACACGAACATTCTCACAAACCAGCTTCAAACCGGCCAAATTGATACACCCAACTTACTCTCTGAAGTAAAAGACAGTGGAGCAATTGATGTTACGTCTGAAGGAGGTGAACAGAGTGATGGTAACACAGTGGAGATACAAGATGACAATTGCAAAGATTCCGAACACAGCGGTTCAAGACGTCATCAAGGGACACAAACAGAACTGTGCTTAATTCCAGTCGCTGTTTTCGTGATACCTGGCCCAATGACGGACTCTAACGATGAATATGTACGTAGAATAGGCTAAAACAACTTTGAAAGGGGTTGGGTGGATTACGACAGCTTATCTCCGGGTGCCTTTCAAGTGACGTTAAATGAAATCCGTTTGGAAATGAGTGACAAGCTAAGACGGATGACATTGTAAGCCAGAATGCCACTCTGATTGAAGGCTTTGATCTACACACTACTCGAAATCTTATCATTGCCCATTTTTATTTGAAGTTCTGGATTTTGAGAGAACGTTAGTAAGTTAAATTTGGGAGGGATTATCATCGGCCTTCTAAGTGTAAAGGGGGACATTATAATCGGTATTTTACGGCTTTTTTAAAACATCTCTCTTAATCTATCCTTTTTTTTTATCAAGGTTTACAACACTCGATGCTAGCAAGCAGGGATCGTTGCACCCACAAGAATGAGAATGGTTACATAGGAAACGGAGCAAGAAAAGAAATGAACAACCAATTTGCAGGGAGTGCTTGGTGAAAGAGATTTGAAGAAGTTACAAATTAGTTTGTAAAGATATCAGAATCATGTAGTATTTCTAAAAGCATATTGTATTGTATTGTATTGTATTGTATTGTATTCAGATTCTTAGATGTGTTTGTCTTCAGAGTGAGGATCAATAAATAGAAACAAGTCGGTAATCTAACCGAACTACTAACAGCATTTATTGTATTAATAATACAAGTTAGTTTTAAGTAAAGGGTGGCAAAGAGTTTATGTGTGACACGTGAAAAGGGCAAAAATTAGATCGTGACGCGTGAAAATAGCTGGAAAAGACACAAGATCCGTGAATTCTGCTGTTTCAAGTATACGTTCGCGTAAATTTGGTTAAAACCAGTGCGTGAAACGGTATCACGTTTTCCTCTTTGCTACCCGCTTTATAGTCAAACTCGTCCAGCAAAACCCGATAGGAAAATAGACTCTAATTTTACTGCTTGGAGTTTTAATTAGTTAATATTTTACACGATTCTTAGAGCAAATAGCATTAAGGCGTCTCTGTTTTAAAGACCCAGTGATCACATTAGCCCTACAACAGCCTTTTTGCAGTTTACCCCACTATCGACCACTAGCGGACACGAAAATCTGTTATTTTAAAGCATCTGTTATTTTAAAGCATGTGTTGTATGGCTTATTTTCCATGCAAAGTTATGACTGCAGTAATATTGTGCATTTTCGTCCTGTCTGTGTATCTTGTTAAAGAGATCTATCCTATCCACCTGTATATTAAAGACATTTGTTATCATTTAATTTATAGTCTTCTTTTAGACTACTGCAAAAGGAAATTATATGGTAAATAATTACAACCGATTAGAAAATCCTTCTGCAAGTCTTAAACCAACTAATTAGAGTGCGTAAGTGCGGATCAAAGGTGTAACTTCACATGAGTCAAACTGAATGCAAATGAGCGAAAGCTGTTGCATTGGTTTTTGCACATTGACACATACGGTTCAACCAGTGTAAGTTTGCCGTTTTACTGATGCCTAAATGAGACAGAGCGTATTTGCCCAATTTAACAAAGGTACAGATTAGACAACCACGTGTTTCTGTTTCAACTATTTAATTCGAAGGCGCATAGAGAATCAATCAGAAACGAGAATGTGCTTGTGATAAGGTTAATGTTTATATATGGTCTTGGTAATAACCACTGGGAACAGACGGTTTTCATTTAAATGTTCTCTTTGCCAAAATAATGCAATTGACTCTTAAACTTTTGCCTACTGCAAAGTTTTTTTCTTGGAGAAAATATAAACTGCAAAACATTTAACAGAAAATAAAACTGGTTTTATTTTGTTGGTCGTTTTATTTATCAGTATCATTTACTTACAAATTTTATGTAATACATCTATTTTAACCTCAAGTTATTAGAGGGGTTGAAATATTATGTTTAATTATAGTTTTATTATCTGGAAAATGCCATCTACACAAGCATGTCTTACCTGGATTCAGTTGAATCAAGATATGACTTGGTCTTCATTAATTCAAAAATATTTGTTTATATAGATATCTTTTTATATACAAACAACCTTCACGGTATAAATCACTTCTTAAAAGAAAACAGTGAAACTGTCAGTGCAATGTACTGCTTAAGAAAGCTGTTATTTAACAATTATGTTATGTTATTTCTCGAATCATTGCAATATTTTAAAACAGACCAAATTGTGTTCTTGCTTTCGATGCTATGAAACTAACGTGTCGATATATAAACATGTTTCATGTTCACGTACATAATATTATGTAATAAAACTGTTGCAAAGTAAATTACCATGAACAATTAATTAAAGATTAAATCAACATTTAAGCACGTTATTTGTATCTTAAGTTGTAGATTAACTGCAAATTTTAGCTACTGGTTAAAGTGACTTGCACTTTTTATATAGTTGATTGTCGGTATTTCTGCACAGAGACACTGTCTCTTTGCAAATTCTTATGAACGCCCAATGCAAGCCGACTGAGCCAAACTCCGCTTTCAGAATATAAAAAGATGAGGAGCAAGATTGCTTCCCTTGCGTGCAGTGATCTCACTTCATCGCGGTCTGCAACTGTGTATTTAGTTACTCATGGTACTCAGGAAAGCCTATGAGGCTCTTTCAAAGAGCACAACACAAAGCAATGTTACTGTCATTATGCCACTGTCTACAGTTTACAGTTACAAAGCGTCAATCATCACAGAAGGAGCACGATATTTTCAGTAACATTCATCTCGCAATGAAGTCAATTTCTTCATCAGAAACTGACTTTCCCAGTGAATGTCAGACATTGAAAACGGCATTCTAAATCTTGCTGATGAATATTTCCTAGCATGTAGCAGGTAAATAAGGCTTACAATCATTGACAAAACCTTGGCGCAGTTGCTGTTTCTTCTTACTTGAAACATAAAAAGGTTAAGACATTTCCCCTCTTCTCCTTTGCAATGTTGCGTAGCATGCAAAAAAATAATGCCTTCAATTGCTGCCTACTTTTGTTCGCAAACTGAACCGCATTGCACGAGGAGTTTGGGAACATTGTGCTATTCAACACTAAAGCGGGGCTATGGGGTCGGTGGGCCAAGACTTTTGTCAATGATTGTAGATCACATCAGACAGCAATAAGGGTTTAGCACATAAGATCTTTGAGAAAAAATTGTAAAAAAGCTCACAAATGTCCAAAATATACAAAAACGTGATAATGACGTTTTCGAGTCTCTAGTGGATGCCACCGTGTTGGCTCCAAAACGAGTCAAGTTATACTAATAGCTGTCTTCAGTTTTGCTGAACTCACGTTTTGATTTTGCGCTAGAAAAATAAAATACTTTGTATCATGCGCTTTTAGTAGTTTTGCCTTACAGAAATACAAATCTTAACCAGTATATAATGTTAAAAATGATAAAACCGATAGGGAAGAGAACTCTTGCGTAATCATCAATACAGTCTGGATCAATCACGTGAAGGCATGTCGTCTTTGCACTGCACTGTGGCGTCCTGGGATAGGTCAGCGGTCTGTTTTCTATGTCAGAGGACCGCTTCGCTTTTGATCTTTCGCAAAGATGTGTGCTTGGTTTTTTGGATTTGACGCTGAAAGCACTGTAACTCTGGAGAAGGAAAGGAACAAATTAAATTAATGTAAGAGATAACTTTGCTAGAAGAATGAGTCTCCAATTTTCGCAGACTGACAGCAAGAACCCAAACGTGTGACCACTTTTAAATAACTTGCATTCTTTCCACGTCTTCGTAAAAGCGGTCACACTCCTGATCTCTTTGCAGTAAATTGTCATTTTTTATTTTCAAATATTACTACGTAGAGATAAATACATCAAATTTAAAAGATCATGAACAAATTAGGCCTTACAAATAAGAACATCTAGCTAAGCTACTCTAAATAGGACGTTGATCACTGAAAAATATATATTAGAATTAAATGTTAAAATATGCCTGCTTTCCATGAATGCCATGAGGGGATAATTTAAGCAATATTACAGATAATATCAATAATTTAGAGAGCTTGCGACTTTTTGCTTAATTAACTGTTTCAAAGAACCACACCACTATAGCTATTTTTTAGAAAGTTGGAGCGGGAAATTAGATGTAGAGTATGTAACGTGCGCGTGTGTGTATTGCGTAATGCGAACGCGACTGCCTACGTATCGCAAAGATTGTCTGGAAGGCCGTTAAATGGAGCCATGTGTTTAAGACGATTGAAAAGTACCGCGTTTTGTACTAAAAATAAACGCAGTTTATATTTGTACTCCTGGCCTGGTTGTTCAAGATGTGCAACAGGCAAGACCGCTGACTTCCTTGAGTTCCTTAACAAGAGAAAATCTTTCACTTCCGCCGGGGTGAACAGGACAGCTACTTTTCCTCACTTTCACTTTCACTCAGTTCACAGTTCACGTCAACAGTTGACAGTTCACTTTGTTCGATTGCAGAAACTCAGATGCATTATTTTGTTCATTTATAGGCAAAAAGACATAAAAGACATAAATAAAGAAAAATATAAAAACATTTTTTACCTCAAGAGGGTCGTAGTCATAATCATGGCTATTACGATGATTCCTATTTGATACACTGCCATTCATTACTGGTTTCCGAGAACCATTTATTGGTACTTCTTCCTCCTAAGAACGACAAGCAATAAATGTACTTATTCAAAACTGGCAATAATATATTACATTTCCTGAGTTTCGATTGGTTTACAGAACATGGTATATGGGCTCATTTACCATGGATCACAAATATGATAGGTGTACTTGTCAGCAAGAACAGCCGGGGAGCTCAAATATGTAAGTCGTCTATTAAACCTTTCTTTCGAACCTCTGTGACATCCCAAATTCTAATTTAACTAATTTGCAATTTTAACATGGCACCACGGAATCTACAGGAATCCTTCCAAAGGAAGGAACACGCGATGTTCGTTAGAGTGTATAACGTAGACTAATCTGCCCATGCGTTTAGTGGAATGTATTTGGTTAAAGAAAGAAAAGTACCACAAGGAGAGCATAGCGCTTTCTGAAACAAATGTATACCTTTGTGCTCTTATGTATTCCCCGTTTTACCAAGGGCACACTTTCAGGTGATATTAATTAATTAATTGACTATTAGCGTTTACACCGTAGCGGGTTAGGGTTATTAGAGGGTTAAGGCGTTAGCAAACCACAGCCCTACCAAGCCATCAAAAAGTGCATTCTGCACTAAAAAGGTCTAAAGCTTTTCTGTTACATTCACCTAGAATGCACAGAATAAGATCTTTGTCGCTGAGACATTTCCTATCGTGTGCAGGCACGTCTTATATGCGGTCCTTTTTTAATTAGTTCGTTGCTTACCGCTTCTTGTATTTCGTGCTCAATGGCCAATCTCTTTAAGCGTTTATTGTGGACGTTCACGACATAAAGAACGAGCGTGTACTCCACTAACACTCCAAAGACAAATAGAAAGCTTCCAATAAGGTACCAGTCTATCGCTTTGACGTAGGATACCTGAACGAATGACAATCACAACGTCAGTAACGTTTGTGTCCATTTTCATACTTTCTTAACATTTTGTCCTAAAGGGATAGCAATAATATAATGCAAATATGTGGTTTTCGAGGTTTGGAGGCAAATTAGACATAGCAAAGGCCCAGGATTCCATTTCGACGAGGACCAAAAGAGGTCGATACATTTGCCCTTTTCAAAGCATGAACGTACGATATGATTATGGAAGTCAATATGCACACCAACTGTTTTAAAAAGGGACATTTCTGGCTTAGAATACACAATTTTAAAGAACAAACTTCGAGCTTTAGGCTGCCATTCTACAAATATTCTTGGATAAAATGATGGAAAAAAATGTCAACTAGAAATAGATTATGCTATAACTACAAATCCTTGCTTTAGTGTTCACTGGTCAGATGTCTAGTGACACCGTCATATTGTCTTTGTTTCTGCCTGCCCGTCTTTCTGCCTGCCAGTATGTCGGCCTATGTTTGTCTGCCTGTCTGTCTGTCTGTCTGTGAGACTTTCTGTCTGTGTGCCTGTCTGTCTGCTCTGTGTCTGCTTGTTTGTCTCCCTTCTCCTCTTCCTTTTTATCCTTCTCAACGTGGGGGAAACGTATATTAAGTTCAGACAGCTTCCTACCTTTGGCATGGCGGTATTCAGCATGTTTAGTATTGTCGTAATAGTCAGTACTGAAGTTATTCCCAAAGCAATACGAGCGGCGGTGGCATCAGGGGGAATACAAAATGATATCCACGATAAGATAACAATGAGTGCACATGGAGCGTAAATGTGAATTAGAAAATATCCCGATCTTCTGACGAAACCAAAGGAAGATTGGAGACGAGACCAGTTTCCTGACAAAGAAAAAGTAATCAATCGACCTTGACCATATAAAATGGATGCCAATTCTGTCATCTTCCTAGCTGGAAAAATTAATGCAGTAATTGGGTTTCTGCCAAAAAAAGCTGTGGCTGAAACTGTTGAAACACTGCCATGAAATCCCTTGTGTGTGTGATCATTCAAATCAAAGCTATTGAGCAGAGGTTGGTTCTAACTTTTGAGTCTCTGTGTGTGGACGAGACCATGGGATAGCTATGTGGCAACACCATCATGATTTATTACTTGTTTTACGTCCAACAATAGGTAAATAAACATATTTTTAACTGTTTCCCGTGTTCTTCTTTTTTACTACTAAAGTACTCCAGGACTCAGCCCCTAAATATCTCATCGATTTAATTTCTGTTTTACCGCCATCCCGCTATGATTTACGTCAAAATTATAACAAGGGAATTCTTCTGAGCACCCCAAAGCGTTTCACAAAAGCTACCATGGGGGATCGATTCTTCCTGGCGGCAGCGCCACGGTTTTGGAACAGTCTTCCCATAAGCATTAGATCTGCATGTACTAAAAGTGATTTTAAACAGAAACTTAAGACATTTTTATTTAGCAAGGCATTTTGTTAGTTTATATTAAGATTTTTTTTTTAATTGTAAATTGTGTAGGTTTCGTCTTTAATTTTCTAAAGATTATAATTGTTATTGTAATTTTTTCTAATTGTAAATAGTGTAGGTTTCGTTTTTAATTTTCTAAAGATTGTAAATAGGTTCTTATTTTTGTATCTATTGTAATGTTTGTAATGCGCATTCGATTATTTTATAGAAAATGCGCAATATAAATATAAAATATTATTATAATTATTATTACTAATAAGTAAAGCTTTTGAACTTGAACTCTCTAAGAAGTCTTGCTGAACTATACTCATTGTAGGATAGTCTGTTGAGTCTCTGTGTGTGGACGAAACCATGGGAAAGCTATGTGGCAACATCATCATGATTTATTATTTGTTTTACGTCCAACAATAGGTAATAAACACATTTTTAACCGTTTCTCGTGTTCTTCTTTTTACTAATAAGTAAAGTTTTGAACTTGAACCCTCTCAAAACTCTTGTTCAACTATAATCATTGTAGAAAATGGCCCTTTGATTTATTCTGAGTTATCTCAATAGAGTTTATAAATCTACATACCTGAGTAATACATGGTGAAATAACTTTTTGTCGAGGTACCAGTCAAATTGTACTGAGGCATATCATCGAGCTTCTTATTTACTGCTACCCCTTTGTCGGTTCGATTCTCCCATCGGTACTGCATGTTTTTTGCGTTGTAACCATCTATTGGATCCATATGCAATATCATAAAATTGTCTTATTATAAAATTATTATCCAACTGCGCTTCGTGGAGTACAGATAACGCGCAAAATAGTACAAAATACTCGGATATTTTCTCCACACGAGTTTAATGATTTTTGTACTCTACAAGACCGGTTTAACAGGTTCCGTATTCCTCTTGAGCGCGGGAATGATTAACAACTTTCGAAAGTTAGCATTTCGGGAAAAGGAAAGGTTGCGTAATAAATCTCTTCAGTATTCCACATTTTAGTGTGTAGTCTCGCTGTACATTTTTACTCGTCATTTGTATTTTGTCTCGCCCTTCAGGATCGCCAGATTACTGCAAGACTCGTAAAAATATACAGCAATACTACGCGATTTAATATCTAATTAACAATTAGACTACGAGCCCGAGTTTTCTATGAGCAAATAGTCAACGAGGCGCAGCCGAGTTGACTACGCATAGAAACGGCGGCGAGTAGTCTAATTGTTCTAGTAGAAACTCTAAAGGATTGCAGTCCAAAACCTACAGTATTGTGCACTTTGAAGACAAAAATCAAGAAAATTTACCGCTTAAAGAGCTACTCGCGCGCGAGACCAGAACCAATCAGATTCGTCGATTTCCAATAGAACACAGCTCAGTTTCTACTAATAAGATATAGATATATCACATTAAGGTCTTCAAGAACTATCCGGTATTATTCTTGGATACTCTGCAGTGTAGACAGTGCTACTGGTAATAGTGATACTCATAGTATTGGCTAATTATCATTTTCTTTCAAGCAAATGGATGCATATACTTACAGCTTTCGATGTTTAAATTACATCGTTGTCCGTCAAATGGAAAGAGGCGCAAGTCCATTGGACAGCTTGCCCGCACTGTCACTCTAAAAATGACATATAAACATAACGTCATTTTTAAAAAAAATAATATCAGTGTTTTATTCCGATGGAAATTAAATTACTTGACAAAGTGGTACAAATCCATCAGGAATTGACCATACTATAAATGCATGGTATGGCTGGGTTCTTTTGCCACTTAGCATAGCAAGTCTAAAGGAGAACGGGATGCAATTCCGAATATTAAGGGTAAAGTTTCAAACGTTAGCCCGCGCCTGTCGAATGATAAAGCGGTCTCACTGAAAACAGTGTCAGTAAAAAAGGTAAAACTAAACTCTAATATCGTTGGAATTGTGCAAACATCGTTTTGAAAAATTACAATCGTCAGCTCCCCTTTCGTTAGATCACCCAAAGGCTTTATTTTAAAACTAAACCTTGTACCTTTATTTATTATAATCTAAAGAAAAAGAAAGAATTCCACAGAGCAACAGAACTAGTCTGGAAGGCTTGACGTTTACCTTGCATTGTAATGGACCCCTCCGTCGGGCGATATAGATAACAACTTGTTAACCATTGTCACTTTATGGAACTTGGAACTTTTGGAATTCTCAAAATACGTGTCTGGTACCCAGATCTTATCCAGCATAGTGTTGCTAAGAGCCAGGGTTTGATTCCAGTCGTGACGTAACCGAGGATCATTCCAAAGTTGCCTTAAGAAGAAATCCAGTTGGTAGTCCTTGGAAGAACAGAAACAAGACGTATTGAGGAAAAATAAGCGATCAAATGATGCAGAGTAAACAGATGTTGTTCAACAGACGTCCTCGTTTCTGCCTTGTGAATTTGGAGTTCTGATAGTCCATCTCTTACAATGTGTGGTCCGCTTCAGTTCCTAGCTGTTTACACCCTACTTCTCTTACTGGTGATAAGAGCTTTGGGAATGCTCAGTATTACTTCCAAGGAGAAGTACGTATTGACGTGCATATTAAAATTTTTTCATTATTGTCCCCTGTTAATGGCAAAACTGAATCTTGCGCGAGAGTGTTGTCGGAATGGCAATTCTGATCGAGGTAAAGTCAAAGCCAAACAGCCAGCTCTTTAATTTAACAAGTGTGTTTATTTATTTTATTAATTACAACAAAAAATTGTCGACATGAAGAAGAGGACGGCAGGACATTTCAATGAATTTACGTGCCAGGATTTTTCTACTTTCTGAGGGCGATTCAGAACATGGAGTGACCCGATTGCAAAGTTGTCAGTAGTAACCCCCAAAAAGGAGGCAAAAAAGACCATCTTACCATGTCAACAACATTAATAGAGTCAATGGATAATACCCATAATCCAATAGTGATGATAACAGGATCACCTTTGAATGACATGAGAAGAGTCACGTAAGACAGGTATTGTAGTAAAGAAATAAACAAATAGCAACAACAACAGCAGAAGCAGCAGCAGCAGCAGCAGCAGCAGCAGCAGCAACTAAGTTATTGTCGGGACTATCTGCAGAGTAGCTGTAAATATAATCCAAAGCAGTAACTATTGTTTTTGACGATATCTGATTGGCTTATTAAGCTCGGACAATAAAGTATTTTAAACTGGTTGTTATTTACAAATTTTTCTCATCGCGTATTTGGTAACAGAAATGTCAACTTCTTGCTGTGGATTGGTTAGTTGGTCGGTATTTCCTAAAACTGCTATTCATGCAAATGTAATAATATTACAAACTTTAGAAATCAGAAAATAATAATAACAAGTAAGCATTGATAATAAAAAGTTAAAAACTTACCCCCAAAGTTTGGCCTGAGTCTATTATCATAACCTTTTATAAGATTGTTTAAAAGAGCTGTCATATCTTCTGCTGTACGTCTGAAAAAAAATCACATTTAAACAAAAATGATACTGATGCACTTTTTTTTATAAAGGTACGTGCAGAAGTTAAGAAGTAATTTTGCGTTTCTCCGCTCAGACGGAAATAGATAATGCTACGTCTGGCTTTTAGAAACACGAGAATCAAAACAAATATTTAGTTGAAACTGGGAAAATTAAAACGCAAACTAATTATTCGTATTGTCCAACTGCAGGTAAAATGATTGTCATATGCCGAGCTTACCAGCGGGTGAAAACCAGACAATTAAAAGAACTCACGGCTTCCTGCTTTGAAAATGTTGATACGAAACTCGAAAGCTTATTGAAAAAAAAAAAAACCAATACAGTCATGATCAGCGCAGAGTCATTGACTGAGAGAAACCTCAGTGCAGAAACCAAAAAAAACAAACATTCGAGGTGATTTTATTGGTTAATGATGATTGGTGCGATGGATTTCTTTATAAATAATTCCTGTTCTAAAAGCTAATTAAACGATATATTCAGAAAGGTGCTCTGACAACGTCGTTCAAATAAAACGGCTAAAGAAAAGGGGAAAAGGTGATACCGGGTAACCTGAGCTGCTAAAATAATTCTTATAGCTTAAACAACCTGGGAATGCAACTGGTACAAGGCGGTTGTTTACATAAGTGTGGTTAAGAAGTTTAACTCTGCGACTAAATTGGTTGCAATAATTCTACTAGTGGTCAGTGTGCAGGTTTTAAAACAAGAATAATTACATTTCAAGCCAAGCTGCCTCCGTTTCAATGTAGGGAAAGAAAAAGTTTGATAGGTGTTTAAAGCTACACGTCTTACCTCGGTTTAGAGTGGACCTTGTCGAAACACGCCACCACGACGATGCATAAAATAAATGTCCAACTTGGTTTATATTCAGTCATTATTATTCTCTTGGGAACCAATTCTTGCAAAACAAAACAGCACAGCACAGTGTCAGAAGATTTACTTCTAAAGCTCCTGTAGATGGACGTACTCAGCTAAAGTTAAATCAGGTGGGTGTAGAAAACAAAGCGAACGAAACTTTGACCCTCTATTAACTAAAATGAAAATATGACCGAAACCTAGATATGGTTATGATCACGTGAGGAATGCGTTTCATAGATTTGGTTGTCATGACTACACGTTGACGAACGTAGAATAAACCTTTTTAGCCTCGTATGTAAATTGACCATTTTAAGGGGTCATGAATATTCCTAAATTTTGCGTCTCGCAAATTCTTTCTCGTCTCGCATTTTGGGTCTTTTCTCGTCTCGCATTTTTTACTTCTCCCTCTCGTTTTTTGGGTTTTTTTAACTTTCCCCACTTTTTTTCCCCCCCCCCCAAAAAAAACCTCCCCCCCCCGCCCCAAACCCCCCACCACCCTCCCCCCCCCATTTTAAATCATCTGATATTCTCTGGAGAGTTTCTCTTCTATCCATCTGAAAAAAATTCAGTCATTTCTACGTGGATTTTTTTCAAATTATAAAAGAAACAATTCTCAAGGGTAACTAATCACATGATCTGCAATGGGACAACAAAAAGGTAAAATGGATTAAGAACGGAAGGGAAATCCTGTTACAATACCAGCTGGTTAACTGAGCGGTCTTTTTTCCAACTTCCGTCCTTTTTGGGCAAAAAGAAATTTTAAGAGGAAAATTTTACATCAACAATCTTTCTTGTCCCAAAAAATATAATAAAGGTACTGTCGTGCGACTTATTTCTTACAGTTAAAGAAAACATTAAAACGGCATCGTAAAACATGGAAAGCAAAATTTTCTTCTCGCCTAACAACTCATATTTATAAAACTCTGCTTGGAAAACAGTTCATGCAAAAAGGTATTGTTACTCGAAGGAAAATTAATAAATATACTCGACGGGAGTTAACGCAAAAATTGTTTGGTGACTATTTCCATTTAAATTCGCAATGGGAAGTAAGCAACGTTTTTGTTGTGTGTTTTGGTCAAGAGACATATTTTACTGTTTCATCAGTACCATTTTTAATTGACTTTCGTATCATCTGTTATTTGGAGATTGGACTCAAATCGGCAAGCCGTTTTACTAAAAAAAATCATTCAATATCTAATAAACATAAAACATTGCGGCAAAAATGTAATTCATTTAATCGTTTTTAGCAAAAACTTCACTATTTCAATGCTGCTATGAATAATAAATAAAAAAATCAAAGTTGAAAGAGCTTCAGGTAAAAACATTTCAAATAACTTATTTATAATTTTTAAAGTTAAGATCGCCTGTGGGTAATCATTTAAGATTTACTGTTTTGCACTTCCCCTCCAGTTTGTGTGAAACAAATTCACAGCGCGAGTGAAAGCGATTTTACACTAAGATAGATTTTTACTATAAGACAAATAAATTGAATCACCCAGAGGGAGCTTAGTCGGCAATTATTTTGTGTGCATATGTTTCATTTAAATTCGTTGCAGGGTGTTGAAACTAGAGTTATTTTAATATATAATCTGCTCGTTTTCTTTCTTGTAAAGCTACCTCTTTGACTGCCGTTTAAGTTTCCATTCGGTTGTATGGAAGAGTTTTCAAAATAACTTAATTTTAGTTCATTTAATCTTTAATTATAAAAGATTCCTTTTGTCGAAATTCAACTTCAGCCTTTTCAATTTGGATAGACAATTATTCTTTTGCATCTTATCGTCGTTGCCAAGCAACCGCGCGCTTCTTTTCATCGATGGTTCAAGAAACTGTCGGTTCTAGCATTTTAGCCCAGACGCTTCCTATGTTGAAAAGCTAACTCAGTGCTAAAAATCACAAAAAACTAAGCTGGTGTTTAAAAAAAACAAAACAGGCAAAATTTTGCCTTCGTTGGATAAAATTTACAGAAAGGAAAAACGATTCTGGTTAAATTTTAAACACGACCTTGAACACGATGATCAAATTCAATGCGTTCATTACGATATGGGGTTCACATATTTTTTATTACGATTTAGCCATAGAATAGAAATGGTTATAATACTTTTAGAAAAATGAAAAAGGAATCGTTGTTTTTTACAGAGTAAAATCTATTCATGTCAAACCATTATATATTCACTGCGATAGTTTACATATGCATACTGTCTAAATTGTACATGTATGTGACATTGTGTTCTCCTATTCAACACCATTCGGTGTTTTTTGTACTAGCACAAACGTAAGGAGGACGTTGGAATAATTTGCCCTGATTTTGGCCGATTGAAAATAATGCTGTAATATGTGTTGAAGTAAAAACACTGTATTGGAAATCGAAAAGTCTCTTCACAATTACAAATGAGCTTTGGAGTTTCTTTGTGTGATTAAACGTTTGAAATACGTTTCGTTTAGTATACTCGTGGCAATACAAACCTTCAATGTTGTAAATATCGTCTTCGTAAATTATCCAACGAAGTTTCAACGACGCTATCTTAGCCAGAAGTTACAGATATATCCAAATCGTAAACCTTTTCGTGCAGTTGATCATTTAACCTAAAACTCGATTTCTCTGTTTCGTTCTGATCGTAAATTTACACTAATAGCTTTTCTCTTTCAAATCACAGCTCATTTAACACGAGTACACTTGTTAGACGCACGATTACGCCATAATTCACTCCATTATATAGGGCTGTACAAATGCAAAATTAATGAATAACTATTCTTCACAAAGTTTCTGGATGGTGGCAGACATATTGACACAAAACCACGTGCTAATGACTCTTTTAAATTTCTTCTCCCTCGTAAACAAGCACTTAGACACATTTGCACCTTCTCCTTACATAATGATGGCAGGCAGGTGAATTTGTTTGTAGACTTCAAGACGGCAATGAGATTCGTACAAAAAGCTTCTGGAAGTTTTTGATAATGCCAACGTTTGTTTCTTAACTGCTCAATCCATCCAGATATTCTACTGTTTAGATCCTGTTCGGGTTTTTCAAGGAATAAACTACTGTAAATATTTATACGTATTTTATTGAATAAACGTGATTATTTACACATAGCCTGATCATTACATACAATTATTATCTAACATAAAACATGGTCATGAATAAAATATCGAAATCGAGGCAAACGTCACGTACGCAAATCACTTTTTAGACGATACGCATTTCCATAATGGCCAGTTTATTTTCCAGACCTTTTTTTATTCTGTTGACTCATTTATAAAATTTTCCTTTTTTCGAGTCTGGAAAAATATGCATAATCCAATTTAATTGGCGCAAGATTTAACATGAAAAGAAAAGACTGGAAAGAACTTCAAAAGAGGAATAACAAACAGATAGAAGGTATAATATTTTTAACTCGATCTATCGAGAATTTTAAGTCTCGGGATTTTATGTATAAATCACGAAATAGATCAAAGAGGTCTATGACCCACTCGTGAATGCGTTAGATATATTTGAATCGTTCCTTTGAACAGTATAGTATCGATGGAAAATATTTATTATAGGGATTAATAATAATAATCAACTTTATTTAAAGAGGGTGAACATATAACAGGTCGCTTAGGTATAAGAATTACTTTTTTCAGTACATTAATTGCTTAGTAAACCGATGGCTCAGTGGTACAGCCCTGCGTTCCAAAGCGTGTGACCCGAGATTGACTCTCATAACCTGTGGCTAAAATTCTTTTTTTTTTTCTTTTAATTTTCCACGGATATTATATAAATATCTGTCTTGTATAGAGTTTCGTTACTCTTTTACTGATTATCCTTTAATAAATCGTGCCGTGCTCTAACCTTCCCAGTCTTTTAATAACACATACATAAAGTCACTGGTCATCGTTTCCGAATGTTCGCGATTATTATATAAGAAAAGGCAATATTTCAATGTTTGGGGAACGATTGTTTCTCATTTACAGGGGTGAAGTATTTTCTACACTTATTTCTTTGAATGATACCTTTGTAAAGCTGTATTTTTATTCACAGCCCAGGGAAACGAAATTTAGAAAGCGCCCGTGAGCATACCTAATTTGCATAATGTTAACAATGATGGAAGGATGGAAGGATGGAAGGATGGAAGGATGGCCCCACTTCCCCACTTTACTAGTTCAATATGCATTCACGAGTAAAAATGGTGCGCTTATTTACATAAACGGACAATACTGGAGAAGCTTTCGAAGAATACGAAAGTTGATGTAAAAACTCCAAGCCGCAAGGCAGGACTTATTAAAGCAAGTTAATTAAGTGCATGTTTGCATCTGGTCATTCAAAGAATAAAGAGCCGTTTCCCATTTCCTTTATGAAATAAAGCTAACAAAATGCGAAGGTACATCATAATGTCCATAATTGTGTTTTAAGCACTAGCCTCATGCAAAACGATTAGACAGCGAATTAGAGTACGCGATAGAATGTTCTCTTTAGCAACTTTTGTGCTTAAACTCGATAAGACAATACTAGCGATCAACAAGATTCAAGATTTTGTCTTAATGGTGTTTGTCTTTCAGTTCAGTATTTGTATTGCAAATTCAAGCACTTGACTACTCAATCTTACTTTTAACTTTTAAATGTGGGTCTGTTCTTCCAAAAAGCTGACATTTCTAACGGAAAGATTTTTTTTTTTACCTAGCTCTGGCCGAACATACAAGCGTCTTCGGAGAAGCATCGAGAACGTTCCGACCAGATACGAGAGTAAACGAATTGTTTCCCAATAGAGCGTCTTTTAATTGTTGAAAGTAATCCTGCGATTGGTTCAGAAAACTCGCGCCATCTGCTTCACCAATCAGATCAGCCGGTAGAGTGCGTTTTCTCGCGCTTGGCACTTGATACGTGTTTCTGTAGTAGGTCAAATTATTTTGCAGGTTAATTTTTTTCCAACCTAGGTTTATCTGTTTACAAACCTGAAGATAACACTCTTACAACGGCATCAGCGGAACAATTTCAATTCATTGAAAAGAAATCCCAATAAATAAATTAAATTTACTTTAAGCAATTTAAAAAACGTTATCTTCGGGGTTGATATGCGGATTAACCTTGGTTCAAAACAGATTTAACCAGAAAACCAGGATAACCTACAACATATTTACTCGGATTCCCACTGGAGGTCCACATACATGTGAATGACGATGTCTTACAGCCTTACTGGTCAATACCTGTTACATATTTCCCAACGTTACGTTAACGAGCTAGTGTGTGTGGCCCATGGATTCATAATTCCTTGAATACGTTTATTTCTTCAAAACACAATCTGTCCTTTTGACGATAATGGATATACGAAGAAAAGACAAAACGCACAGTGCCTGAGGCCACATCGCTTTTATCACTGTGAGTCATTTCTCGCTTTTTAATCACATTTCCCATGTGCCGGTTAGCAATGAGGTTTTGTTCTGCGGTTTCGTTGGCTTCCATCAACACTGACTTTAATTGTCATCGACATTAATGTAATAAAATAATCTAAATCACAACTGTGTTGAGGGCGGTAGTGTTGAAATAATTGCCTAAAGAAATTTCAATTATTTTCATGCATTCATTAAATGAGGATTAAATAAAAATTGTTATTAAACTTTCCCTTTGTGATTGCAAACGGTGTGACAGTTTTATGTCAAAAGAAACTGTCTTTGTTTTGGTTTTAATAAAAGATAAAAATGCATTGATTCTGACCGCGTTAACATAAAAAAGGAGCATGGCAGCAAAAACATTACAAAGCGGGAGAGATAAAATGTCGTATTTAAAAATTTATAATCAACGCTCAGTTGAATGTGCAAATAATAAAAATGATTTGTTTTTTGATGAGTAAGTTAAAGCAAAAAGTAACTATTACAGTGTGCAAGCTATTCACCTTCAAAAATGTCCCGCCATGCCTGTCTGGAGGTTTCGTTTAGAGTCAAATTAATTATATAAATATACCTCAGGCTTTGCCATTTTTTTTAATATTGAGCTAAGATTAAAAAATAGTACTAAAACCGGAACTTCTAAAATGAGACTTCAATGTTGTTCACATAGAATTTTAAGCTCCGTCATATTCGTAATTTTTACAAAAGGCTCTGTAGGTGGGTTTGATTGTTAAATACCTAATAAAAAAAACGATTTGCCTACTGAAGATACAAGCGCCGGTTGAGAAAACGATTTTCGCATTTATATCTTGTATATATGAGACCTTCTATTCATTTTGAAGCCATCTTACTGAAAGCGTCGATAATTTTCATTGCTGCTCGAAACGAATATCAAACGTAAAAATTCTGTGGTCTATTTAAATAACACTTTAAGGGAAAAAGGATTGATTTGTTTACCAAATTGTATTTTGAATTTTAAAGAATATAAAGAGAAGTTAATACTAATTTCTTGATTTATGACACTAAAAAAGAAACGGTGATTTTCATATTTTTTTTTTAAATAGGGTCAGCACGTTGCTAAAAAGTTAAAAATGAAGGGAGAAAATTGCCGAAGAAACGATTATCGTTACGTGAAATTTTTCGGTATAATTTACTTTATATGGAAGTGCTGAGATTAATTTTTATAGAAAACTAAACATTTAAACAACGTTTTATTGTATACAACCATATGGAGACTATCTTGATGTAAAGAAAACAATTTATCTTTAAGATATGTGATGTAATCAATTCTTACCTTTTATGTAAGTTCTTGACTTTCGGGAGTATCTGAGAAAGAGAACAAAACGTGAACATTAGCAAATTCTTCTTCAGTAAAAACGTAATCAGTCGATTGTTGGTAGCGGCTAAATGTATAACCAAAATTAGAAATATTGGCTCACTTATCTTTCTTTCCGAATTTACCTTAAGCAATAAAATTCAAATTGTGAGTCTACAAATTTGAATCAATGCATCTCTCAGTTCTTTGTGAGCAAGCTTTCACTTTAAATGGTAGAACTACCAACACCGTAGGAACAGCTCCTCTCATTCAGCGCATCAAGACACTATTTTAATTTTGCTCTTTTAATTTCTTTCCTCATTTGAATTAAACAATTTGTTTTATTCATAAAGCTGATGGATTGGCAGATGTTGTAAGATTCACCATTTTGCATATTCAATCAACGTTGCTGGTTGTCATTTTCTCTTTTTATATATATGAAAAAATTATCTGACAACCACTACACGGAATTGCATTTCGCAATAAAATAACTTTTCCCATATTGGAACAAAAACCAAACCAATACATCCCACTGAAATATGACAAAGTTCTATCCCTTAAGCACAGGCAATTGCCCTAGTCTATACAGACGTTTATGTAGTGACCACTCTGATTTTGTCGCCAAGTGCACTCCAGGCAAAATACCAAATGTATTTTAGCTTAGTAAATCCCAATACATTTTTAGGTAGCAGTATACTTAATCTTTCAAATATTCCCTGAATTCGGCTAGTGTTAACACCTGTCATATTTAATCTGACAGATTATCGACACATCAGAACCAAAAATACCGAAAACATCAACCAAACTATTTAAAACGGAATCCGCCATTATTAATTGGACAAAATTATGTTCCAAATAAATTAACATCTTATTGCAAACTTCGTTGTAAGTGTTTCAAATATCGTATTAAAAGAAACCATTTCTTACAAAACCAAACATCGAAAAAAAATTCGAAGCTCCACTGAATTCCACTGAATCGCTTAAAAGACGATTTTAAACAATAGCTACACGTGAGATTTTACCTATAGTTTACGTGGTTCTTGTGAACTTTGAAAATCAATTTCTCGGGCTCTAATAAGAAAGTGTTGTTGGTATTATCATACATAATTACTTACATCTTCAGCTTTAAAAAAGGATAGAAAATAACGTAATAAAATCTAAATTAGTTTGGTACTCGATTTTCGTCCAACTAAAATTAATTAACTCGATTTCCTGATGGATTCCTTCTGAAACCTTTGTCACTGTAATCTGTCGCATTCCCTTTACATGTTCTAAAAAAAACTCAGCAAATTTATGAGACAGTTGCCAAATATTTTGATATAAGCAGCTAGTTCACAGATTAAATGACCTTTCGCGGTTTTCCCATTAAAAAAGCCGCAACAGAAAAAATAATGAATAACATGGGACAACCTTTATATTTCAACCTTTATCTTTCAATTATCTTATTCTTTAGCTCCTTGTGAGATCAAGGAATAACTCCTCGAATTAAAGTAACTACTTCTTTTTTTCGCTTTCTTTTTATTTCCCCTAATACGTTTAATATTTCATTTTCCTAAAATAAGTTTTTCTTATTTACTCTCGTGATAAAATGCTGACAATCGAAACGTCTGCAGGCGGTTAATTCACGTTGCCAATATAAAGTGATTATTTAATTACGCCAGCAATAGAATGGCGTGCGTCTCTCAAAAGACCCAAAAGCCTTTTTGGGGCTTTTCCTCGAGTACCGGAAAATGTTTTTTAAGCGCCTGATTTTCTCCCGAGATTTTCGGGAATCTTTTTGGGAATTTGTGACGCGAACCATATCGCGAGCTTCAATTTTCCGGCCTGTGATTGGCTCAAAAATTGCAGTTGACATTGCTGATATGAATCGTTTGCAAAGTTTAATTTCTAGTGATTTGCAAAGTTCCAGCAACGTTTACTTTTTTACACGGATTTACCTCTGTTTTCTACTGAATGTAAAGTCAGCTTGATGTAATTGTTAAAGCGCTTTTTGTTCTCGAGTTTCTTTATTCCCGGCTTATAATTTACGAAGCACGTGCTTACAAATTTTCGTAATCTTGGTTTTGAACATTGAAATTTAGTTAAGCTTAACCTTGAATAAAATTAATTTTAGTTAAAAGGGTTCTTATTTCCAAACTCGGAGCGCAAATAAAATTTAATAGCGTGAGATATTTCGTCTGATATCATCCGGACTTCATTAGTCAATGATGAAGTCAATGATGAAGTTTCAATTGTAAAATAAATTTCTGAAATTTTGGTTGAATTCATCTCTACCATTGTCCCTCGGTACTTTGACGAACTTTCTGCATGAATTGTAGAAGTTTCCGTACACAATTTCAGGCGAAAAAAGTCGGCCCTTGAGTATCGATGAGAACCTTTTTTAAATATGCTGCGTTCTCTTCGCGAAGCGAGAGTTCTTTTTGGCACGCCCGAGTTGGTTTTGAAATTTGTCAATTAAACTACCGAGTTCTGCCAGACGTGTTCTCTCTCACATCCTCTACTGTTGTCCTTTTCACGTAAGGCCCTCGCATCTTTCTTTTTTCAAAAAGGATCTTCGGAAAATGCTATTTTACTGCGACAAAATAATTCCCGAGAGACGTTCTCGGGAGCTCAAGAGTTTCCATAAAGTTAACGGGGAAAAAATGACGTAATTTTCTTGGGCCCGCGATTTTCGTGCGCTTTGAGAAACACCCGAAATCGTTTTCGGGGGCCTTACGGGACCGTTTTCGAACCCGAGAAGTTTCCGGGACTTTTGAGAAACGCACGCCTGTCACTTTATTGTGGGTAGGCGACATTACAGTGGACAAAAACGGGGACATCGCCTCAAAGTCATGCTTGAGATTAGTGAAAAACACAAAACAGCCACAAGAAGTCTGACTGGGAGTAACTGAACTCAACAAATTTATTCTCAATATAAACAAAGTTCCAGCAGGCAAATAATAAAATAATCCGTATGAAGTTTTCTGGATTTTTCGTCGTAATGCTATATTAGCAGTTGGGTTACTTCCTACGTTCTGTGTGTTGGAACTACTCGCTAAACTCTCACATTGCATTCAACTATTCTTCAAACACAATAGCTTTTCCTCAACAGGTATCAAGCAAGAGTCAGTAATTTGCCTTGCTTTGATCGATGCTTAAAGTTCCTCCAAACTATTTTGCTTGTACGAACAACGAAGGGTACAAACAAAAAGCAAACAAAAATCAATAGACTCCACAAAGCTTGCTCTATTTGACATAATGTAAATATGAATAGTTCATTTCTGAGTTGCCTTTTCATATGAAAATGAGTTTGATTTTCACAAAAATGAAAATGCAAAGAAAACATATTTTCGTATGAATGGTTTCGCACGAAGACTCGTTTTGACACTGGGGCAAAAGACGATGGAAATGGTATATTATTATAAGTAGCAATTTGTGCACGAACAATCACGTTTTACACTCGCTGGCGTATTCTGAACCAGACTTTAAAATAAAATCTCAGTGGGACTTCATTTCAGTCCTTTGGATAAATACACAGTCTCGGCGGGTACCTTCAAAACAGCGAAATGGATTGTATTAAAACACATGTAAAACCACTTGTGAAAACACGCAAATTTTATCTCATGATATTTGCGTATGTTTTGGTTAATTTTTACAACTTTAAATTATTGATGATTTAGGAATGTTGGTTAGAAATGTGGTTCTAAAGCAACATAGTATAAACAACAGGAAAAAAAATCGGCTTGTTCTTAAGGTCATTTTATTCATAGTTTTTTAACAACAACAAACTATTCGACAAAAATGTATAGAATTTTGTCCAAATATATTTTATGCCTACAGAAAAAAAAATCGATTTTTTGACAGAAAAAATATTGCGTAGGAGCATATTCTGTCAGGAACCGTATCTAAATTTTTTAATTGTAGTTTAGCTAAACGTGGTTTTCTTACTGCTTCCAGTACCAATCTAATTCCCAGGTGGTATATGTCGCGTATGATCACGACATTAGTTTTTGTGGGATAACCTACTTTTTCGCGTTCTTTCGTGAAATTTTCGTACACAACAATTCATCCCGCAAAGACAAACACGCAGCTATGTTTTTCTAAGAAATCATTCTCCAAATGTTTCCCTAGTTTTTATGGGGGCATAGACCTTTTGTCTCTTAATATATATTTGTTTATCTTTAGGGAAGAAATGTTTGGTCATTTTAGTCTCAACAAAACCAAAGTTTTCGTTCCAATTTTTTGTTTGCGGGTTAATCTAATAATTATATTCGCGTGTGCTATGTCACACTCGCTCATCGTTTGATCAAAAATCTTAAAACTATTCCCAGTTCCAGTGTTTCCAATTCTGTTTTGAAATTTTTAAGTATTTTTAAGATTTTTTTCCGCTTTCAACGAAATTGCGAAGAGAGAAGAGGAATCTTTATACTACAATCATTTTTGTAGGCGTTCTAATTATTATTGCCAGCTGCCTCAAGTAGTTCATCAGTTATTCACAAGATGAATAAACTAGTTCCTGGTTAAATGTGTGAAAGCGATAACAATTTTGATCGATATCGCCCGAAATCACAATCACACATAGCTTTCATCGTAGCAGAGCCTTAACTTGGAATTTTTCTTTCAAATTCTTTCAAATTCGTTCTTCAATACAAAAATTCTAAAACACGACGAATATCAAAACATACGCACTGAATGCTGAAATATCAGAGATTAATAAAGTTCTGTTTAGGTGTGACTGAAACAGAAGTGTACGGAGAAGCACTTTAACTTAAATTAAGCCAACAGAATATTGTTACGAAAATTGTGTGTAAACTCGCTTTTCCTTGTTTCGACTCCCCGCTTTCGAATTTTCATGATTACATCTTATCGCTAATGACATCTCACCTTTTACAATGTTTACCGACAGGATTAGTTTTCTTGAAATGATTCCAACGTTAATAATGAAGAACCCTACAGACTTGAAGCTGAGAAGCAGTTAAAATGTGACTCCAGTCTGAGTTTGCATCCTCTGCACCAGGCGGAACAATCTAACCTCGTTTGCATATTCACGCAGGTCTTTAAATTCATCATTTATTTATTTCGCAAATTTTATTGGCCAAATATGGATTGCGGCCGACGCTAATCTGCGTAATCCTCTCTCAATTGCCGTTGAATACAGCAGTTTGCTCTTAATTCTCTCTTATTTTGTCGATTGCAAGTTGCCAGCTTGATGCATCCAACGGTTAAACATTAGCGCCTTACTAACATAAAATGATAGAGCTCAACATGAGCCGAACCGCACACCGTTAAACTTAGGAGGTAGATATATTTACAATACCAGACCGCAAACCGCAGTTGGGTGCAAACTGATAAATCAAGTTCTCACAAAATGGCATATATGAATTAATGAACTTCTTTCGACTGAATAAGTCGGAAAATATACAGTATATGACAACAACTATTAGTCACGTTGCATCTTCGCATTGTTCTATTCACGATAAAAAGAAAAACAGCCGCTTTATCCGTTTGCCGTCGAATGCGTTTTCTAATTTTGGGTCGGTCGGGTCAAAAAAAAAAACTTAAAAAAATCAGGAGCAAGCTGGAATTAAGAGCTTGGAAGCAACGAAGCGTGGTCACAAAATCAACATGGCGACAAGAAAATGGAGAAAGAAAAGATCGATGTAGTGGCTTAACTCAGCCGAGAAAAGCGAGAACAGTTGAACCACCAACACTCTTTTGCGATCTGCGAGCATCCACGACTTTCCTGCAACTCCTAGAATAGCCAGTCTTTGAAATTCCTACTATGAAAACATTTTTGTTTGGAAAACCCGGCCCAAAATTTGGGTCGGTCGGACGACGGTAAACGGAGAAAAAAAAGGGGGACGGCCTAACCTGATGCAGACAGTCGCCAATTGGGTGAAGTCGAAAATCTTTGTTTAAACCTTCGTCTGCATCTCGGGGCTAATCACAAGGACTTAATTTTTCCAACAGCGCGCGTATTTGCATAAGATAACATAAACACCCGCGTGTGTTTCCTACTCCTTAAATAGCCAGTCAGTGGGTGGTGTGATTCAAGGAAAGATGACTAAATGATTTAACGGTTTGCAGGTTTTACACAGTTTAAGCAATAGCATGATGTGCTAATGTTTATTGACCCAGCTTATGGCTGCGAAATGCCCAGTATGTATACACAATTCAGTTCTTAAAAAAGGCTAATTTTAGCTTATACTGTCCGATGTCCGATGTCAAATTCTGTATAACTTTGAGCATCAGTTATAAAAACCCTACTACAAAACAAACGCCACAGTCATTTCTATTATGTCTTTGCTATTTATTACCAAATTAATTATCAACATTGATTATGAATCAAGCTAGCAGCGAGATATTTACGACCACTCCATCTCACAACTTGATGAAAAACGCGAAGACGAATCGTATATTTAAATTGTATTTTTTAAAAGGCGAGGTGATCTATTTCAATCAAATCCACGCGACAAAAATGTAGAAAATGTAGAAAATGTCGCTTGTCTATACATGAAGAAACCTTGCAGTATCTTTTTCATGAAATATTTATAGCTGTGTAAACGTGCCAAACATCGAATGCATCTAATGGTGGATTTCCACTGACGCGTAAATTTTTACGTGCGTGAAAAAATTAGAGACAATGTATGAACGGCCTGCGTAAACGTGTACGCAAGCCGTTCATACATTGTCTCTAATTTTTTTACGCACGTAAAAAATTACGCGTCAGTGGAAATCCACCTTAAAGGTGGATTTCAGTGGAAATCCATCTTAAAGGTGGATTTCCACTGACGGGTAAATTTTTACGTGCGTGAAAAGATATAAAGACAAAGTATGAACGACTTGCGTAAACGTGTACGCAAGTCGCTCATATATTGTCTCTAAATTTTTTCACGCACGTAAAAAAGTACCCGTCAGTGGAACCTTTTGTTTAGACACTGGTGCGTCAACATGTCTAGATTTCGCCTAAAATAACTTTATCAAATGTGTTTATAACTAAATAAAAACACGAATAAATGCTTTATATTTCATTCAGAAAGTACACTGGATGGAATCTTGATTGTTCAAACCTCCGGTAACTTAAATTCGTTTCCCTTTGCAGTTTTTATCCCCGATTTCTTGAACTCCTGATTTTTCGAACCAATTTTTATCTCCTTTTGAGGTTCGAGCTGAGAAATAGCTGATTCTACTGTATTCATACTGATACGAATAATAGCTTTTTAAACAAACATTAATAATAGGCTTGACATACTTCCTAAAAAAGTCCCTAATAGGCCAATTAAATTTTCGCTATATGCATATTTGTCATCTTACACATGTACTTTATAATCTTTCATTACTTTGAATAAATACGCTACCCTTGCCTCACATCTAGATGTATACATTTTTCCCCGCAGGCGTGGCACGAAAGTTTCGTCAAAGGTTTGAAACTTGCAGTTAGTGATCGAGTTCTAAAGAAGCCATGCATGTCGCGTTATTTTGGTTCATTTTTATGATGTACAAAGTTTTTTTCAAAGTCAAGGAAATTTCAAAATAAAAATAAGTTTTCTAAGGTAGAAAAAACCCCAAGGAAGTAATAATAATTTGGAAGAAGGCAAGATATGGTTACGACTGAACAAGATTAGGACGGTTTAAGAACCACAAACATGCCAAAATTAGCCATTTTTTTTTTCGAAATGCGTCGTCTTTTATGTTGAAACTTTCCTTTCTTCCCTCTACAGCGCCACTTACATGTTTGAAAACAGTGGTTACCAGTACTGCGCGCTCCTCAAGAAAACGTTCAGCCGAACAGCTGAGTTGTGCTGGATGCCATTCAATTCCGCATCTGTGCCAAAGCTATTCGTTCACGTACATTCAATTACCTTACATCCTTTCTTAAGAATATGTATAGCATCCTGTGTTTTAGGTAACAAACTGTATTTTTATTATATGCATATACATTCCGCCTGCTTTTTATTCCTGTTATTTTAAATGACGTATTTTCTGCAGTGGATAAGTGTTTTCTTCTAGACCATGCAAATGTTTCTCATAGTAAATGTGCTACGCAATTTGTAGACATAAGCTTTTCGAACGTCAGCTCAGACCGCCGTGTAACGTAGAAAATTTGCAAGGAACAACGTAGCTTTGCTTTTTTTTAACCAATTCAAACTTATTTCAATTTGCGTGATAATGCTTTTTTAGAAAAAGTAAACGTTTCTAGCTCAGCAAATCAAGTTTTCCTTTCACTCCCACAAAACAAAGCCGACTTCTCACGCCAGGACATACACCTCAACAATTCTTTTATCTGAACAAAAAAGCTTCTTAAACCACTAAAAGTTATAAAGCCTGTTATAATGTAAACGATAGTCGTACTGCTGGAGATATAGAGAAGAAAACCTTACGCGCACAAATACGCTTACCTTAAATTGTCGTTAGGATGGTATAAAAAAGTCGAACCTCGAACGACATCTGTTCTTGTGTAGTCTAGAACTGGTGGGTGGAAGATTCATAAAATTTGCCACATAATTCAAATATATACGTAGTGCTGGTGGCGTCTAAGTGGTCATAATGGATTAACAATGAGCTCACGTAGAGCATAGACGGGATGCACTCCGCTGTTTTCGGTATTAGCTAATAACTAAATGTAGTGATTTATGTTTGACGAATTAAATCAGGAAAGAGCTTATTTTTGCGCCACTTACAATAATTGAAAGATACAATTTCCATCTTGTCGGAAACATGTTTTAAAATCACTTGCCTGCCACAGACGGTAAATAATTGAAGAATTTCTATTTTAGCGCGCCAGTAGGGCTGTAAAATGAAAGATGGTTAAAATAACTGTAATTGATAAAAAAAGGAAAATGGAATCTGTCTAAAAGCAAAACAGAATTGGGAAAATAGCGTGGCGAAGCTTGCACGCAAGTAGGTCTATGTTAATAGCATTTTACCAATAGGTGTTTTCCATCAAAGTGGCAAAATTGGTTGGTATTATTCAACGAGGATAAAAAATCGATTTTAAAGGTTCTAAACTTGTGTAAAGAAAATAATTGAATACATTAATATTTAAGTGGGTATAGACCGTGAGACAAAATAAAATTGTTGACAAAATAACATTTGAAAAGTAACTAACAGAACAAAGTGCGTGCCTAGGATAGCGAGTTGGTGTCCCACATTTATACATCCCACATTGGGGTTGCCATAATGCAAAAAAATTAAACAGATATCGCTCTCGTGTTTTTAGTTTCTTGTTGGAACTATTTCGATAGCAATTTTAAATTATTTTTATGTTTGAAATTGAAAAATAACGCGAGCGGAAATATTGGTTTTTGTGGCGTTTGAAAGGTTTATACCTGTAATAGACGGTCTCCACAAATTTGACCAAATTCCAAAATGCTTTTATCGCTAAAACGAAAATATTTTAAGACATGGAGATTTTAATGAAGGTCAATGTTATTGATATCGACCATTTAAAGCCAAGAATAGCTTTGTATGAAAAATAATCTAAGATTTAGTCGTGAGCTTGCGTCATTTCTGACAATGAAGTCGGGCTCGTAGAAATGGTTTCCGGAATAATGTCGGGCATGAAAAAGGCTTTTTTGGACAATAAACAACGGGGCGATAAATTAAAGCAAATTTAACGAGTTTTGACACCGATATGAACTTGCTGCTCGAACTATTTTAACTAAGGGCGCTTTCCGGTACAGGTACTTTTGAATATAAAATGGGCTTTTTTCACGAGATTTTCACCCCAAACCACCATAACAGTGTATAATATTTGTGCATTGACTGATTTCACAGGGAAAAGCTGACTAACAACGGAATTCAGTTCTGAAAAATGGAAAGTGCCCTAGTTGTACACTTCCATGATTAATATGGCATTGTAAATCTTTTCACCGTGTGTGCTGGCTGACGATTTCGAGTGTAACCAGTGTTTTTATGGAAATTAATAGAATACAAAGACAAAGCTATTACAAAAACAAACCTTTGTAAAAGTCAGTATTTCAACGTCTTAATCTATCTGATTAAATAACTTTTTGGAAGTCGGTGGGGGTATGGATCGGAGAACAGTAGGCAATACAGTTTACAGTTATTTCACGAAATTAAATAATTGGTGGCTTTGGATGATAAAAAGAATAATAGGTAGGATATAAATCCGGTGATAAAAGAAACAATTATTGGTACAATTTGGGGAATGCTTCCTGCAAGTCTAAATAATTTAGTCTCTTTTACTCTAATTGTCATTTGTAGGACCTCGGTTATAAAACCGCTCCTCCCACTGCCCGATATATTTTACATTTAAATCTTATTGTAATCTTACTAACGGTCACTTCTGAAGATGGATCGTATCAAGAAATGGTCTATTGTTGTGTTTCAACTTTTTGGATTAAGCACTAAACAATAGTCCTTTTGTTCTTGGTTACGCTAAGGGACTTTGGTCGAAGCTAACCGGAAAAGCTCGTGACTAATCGGAAGATTGTCGGTATGACAATTTAGCTACACTGGGGGAGTAGGTAGCGTCAAATTTGTACTCGCCAGGACAGGTTTCGGCGCCTGAAACTAACCAACGCTATGAACGTGAAATTAAACCACGCATAATTTTTTATTCATACTTATAAAGACGCGAACCAACGCTTCAAAATGAGACCTTATTAAACTTTTTAGCAGTTTTCAGCAGTTGTAGCATATGAAACGTTAAGTTCTTAAAATCAAAGTTTTTTTTTCGACATGCGTTGTCTTGTCACGTTTTTCACTGCAGTGTGATTTGTTTTATATATTATTGAAGTTAAAATGGCCTAAGAATGAGAATTTCTATGATTTAGCCTATTTAGTTATAGCAGCATTTCTGTCACAGGTAGAGATATAATTTTTGAGGTTAATTATGTTTAACTGGTTGCCCATCAGATGTACCCCCAAGTTAAGAAATAATGGCAATGATAGGATTACAATTTCTCTTTATATGGAACCGAATCAAAGGGCCAAGTATGGGGTCTTACGGCATTGGATAGTTTTTAAATCAAATCATTTAAAAGGTTAAAAAAATCTCTGTACACGCCACCAGCGTGACGCTACGGTGTCTGGCTAACTTAAAAATGCTGTAGCCTCATGCAAGCGTTGCGTGCCTATAATTGCACTGTTCTTTGTTCCTTCCGATTTAGAGACGAAAATAACTTGAACGAAGGCTGTCTTTATCAGTAAAAAGTCTTTAAATTAATTTTCTAGCAGCCAATAAAGCTAATTGCATGGTCCAACACTGTTAGAGTGTCGTGAATATTTTAGTATTTTCACAGCAAACATAGTAGTTGCAGTTTGCCCTCAAGCGAAATCATCACTTTCTTTTGCAATAACGCATATGTGGATTGAGTTTGTTTGAAATAATACAGAATTGCAAGAAGTCCACTTTTACTAATATTCTAGCTTTAATGCGTAATACGATGTTTCCAATAACGTAAAATACTTCACTGTAAGTGAACCAAGTAAACAAATACTTCTTGGACAGTTATCGTGTTTACAGACCTCGCAGAAAATTGAAATTACTAAGAGATAATTGTTCTGAGGCACGTTCTTATGATGCTTTCGTTATTTCAGCTGTCATTGTCCTACTGAGTCCACTCTCTCCATTAAAAAAAAAGGTCGTAAGTTTTAAGTTCGACTTTTACTAAGCCGCAAAGCTCAATTTGAAAATCTTTTAGTGATAAAACTTAATGTGTTCAGGTGTTAAACTGTAATAAATCATCAACAATATTTTGTGTATATGTGATGCGTTTTTTAAGTCCTTCGCGTGAAGAGTCTCCCTTTTCAAACCTGAAATTCAACTTTTGAACGATAATAAATCAACGCTAAAATGACATGCATTTGTGATTCGTAAAATTCTTCTCGCGCAAGTAAAAAAATCTTGTATGAGACTTTTATATTTTGAATTTCGTTATGATAGAGATATTTTCCCTATGTATTTCGTAAGGATTCAGTAAAAGTCATTAAAAACCTTGCATATACTCGTGTTTAGACTCAACATAAGCTCATCGAATATTTGCAGTGTCAGAAGCGACTTTTTTAAGATTTCAGTATCACAAAAGGAACTTATTTATTTTCGGCCATCAAAACATCCTTACAGACTTATATATTTGTGAACTCAATGAAATAATTTACATACCAGCCATCAAATTATGACACTGAACGACTTGAAGTGGTTGTTATTCATCGGCAAGGTCATCTTTAGATTCCGTTGGCATAAAAGACAGGCGTTCTTCAAAACTGGAAAATTTTGTGCGTACATGTGCGCATCGTCCGTTCCGCGTCGAAAACACGCGGTACACATAAAAGGTTTACTCGATAATTCTGTTTTAATTAATTTCTGACATCCTTCTGACATATTTTGTAGATTTCCCACTGCTTGACCAATCAAAAAGCAACAAAGGTACCATCCAGCCAAAGCCGTCGCATGCCGACAAATTGCAACTGCGGTAGTTGACTTTTTGATTGATTGATACGTTTGGAAATGTCAAAAAGGTTTTCCAAATAACGGTAAACAAAAAAATTATAGTGAGAGGCAGCAGTACGCTGCACGCACATTCAAGTTTTCTAGTCAAGCGAGCTGCACCCCGGTCGTAGCGTTTCCTAGGCGAGGTACGTACTCTAAAAGACTTTAAAAGAGATAAAAGCATCAAAATGTCGCAAAGGCGTGCTTAAATGCTTTTCGTTTTCAACTTGAGCGTGGGTGAAAAATATGAATGTTTTTTGTTTTCGTTTTGAGTTAATTGACTACCTAAATGTTGTTTTTCAAGTCTTGGTATTCAGCTTGAACATAAAAAACATGCTTGAAAGTGAGGTTTAAAATAGGTAGAAATTTACCTTAATCGTCTACAGAGACTTGCATGGTAGGTATTCTTCACCCCAGCTGATACTGATTACAGTAGTGGATCTAACATGGTCAGTCTTGTGTCTCAGTATAAATTTTCGAAATGCATTCACAAACACCTTATGTTTAATCTTTTTTTCAAAACAACACCTGCAAAATCTAAATTGTTTCGGCAAATAGTGAATATCAAGGATATTAACAGCTTAAAACAATTCATTGACAAGTCTCGCACTTACTTAACCAAAGCACGAAAATATGTTTTTGAAAAATTTATCTGCCTGAAGTAAGCCGGTAGACCAACGGGAATCGATGTTCGATAATTCCAATAATTTTGGAACGTAATTATTACTATTTAGAGTGTGTGGTCCTATTCTGTCAAAGCCTTATTCCGGGTACTTTTCCATCGAAAAACGTGCTTCGATAAGAAACAACTCTTTCCACACCTTTATTGATCTATTTCCTTCGGTACATGTGATCTTCCTTGGTACTTTATTGCATTTATTAGAAGATAGGATTTTTCTGTCCATGATTTGCATAATTGTTTAAGGCACCGTAAACTAAAAGGTTATATTTAGAATTAGCGTCTATCCTCTGATAGCACCAATATTTGTAACGGAATACACAGATTTAATCGCCTTTCTGCCGGAATAGAAAATAAAAATACAAGTTGAAATTTATTTGGAACAGTACGTCTCAACTATTTTGATGCTATTTTAGGTCAAACTCTTAATGAGTCTATTTTTATGCGTAGTGTTTTTCGCCGATCTTCTTATTAGCATACTTTTATCGAACATTTAATTTAAATTGAAAAACGTGTAGATACCATAAGAGGGAAACACGTATGAACTATACTTTTATTGTTAGAACCGTCGAATATATATGACTGGGTGGCAACATATTCGATTTCTACAAACGTTGATGAACGTTGCATCTTTTAAATTAATCGTTTGAAGGAGAGTTTGAAATGTTTGCTTCCAAACTTGGCATTATAACTAATTTTGCATATTCCTCGATATTGGTTAATGCAGCATCAGGTAAAGTCACAGAACTTTTCATTGACCTCTACTACGATTAAGCCCGTTTGACACGGGCAATTTGAAAGGGTGACAATTTTAATTTGGTTTGACAAATATACTTGATCGTGTAGATGACACAACAATTATTTGTCAGCAGTCCAAAGTTTGGTGAACCAGTAAAAACCTTGAACAGCAGAGATGCGCACAGACATACGCGCGCACAGTGTTCAGTGGGAGATTGGGGACCACATATGCCTTCGCAATATTTGCCACATTTTATGTGACAAGTCATTTACACGAACAATTTCTGTATGTGACAACTTTTATTTTTCACATAAAAGCTAAACTTGCCGACTTGTCAACAAATATATTTGTCACATAAAAATTGACCAACTTTTTTCATATACACAAGCAAATAAAAGTTGTCACATAAAAATTGCTACATAAATATTGCTCGTGTAAACCCGCGCCGGCTTAACTGCCTGGGATAAGTCAACATTACTGAGGACAAACTTCTATACCATGCACTTCTAATTGGCAGACATCATAGCTATTCGTCGAAAGTGAAAAACCCTGCCAAATTTACATATTTTCACAAAGCTTCCTAAAGTGCCAAGAATTCGAAAGATGTTTTTCTTATAAGATATACACTGTCAAGAAATACAAGTTGAAATGGGATAGTCTTAAGTGAACTGCGACTTCAACTTATCTCTTTTAGGATTTCTTCTACTACTATTCAATTTTCTTTCTAACCCTCCATCGACAAAAGTTTTTCAGTCTTAATACCAAGATTGCTGCCTCCTTTTCTTCTTTTCTTTTCGTCTTTTTTTTAAATTTGGTATTTTACATTCCACGTGTATAATTAACAATTATTCGCCGAAGGCGAAGTGATTATTGTTGATAAGTCTAATTTCAAGAGGTGAATATAAGAATGCGACATTCGGATTGGTCAAGAAGCTCTGGTTTATGACGTTATATTCACCTTGCTTGGAGGTGAATATAACATTTCAGGGCTTGGTTACTAAGCCACGCCAACTTTGCCATTTAGGCAAGAAAACAGGGCGGCATTCGCTGAATGAAATTTTCGTTCTTTCGAAAGAAATCACGTCAAGTCCGGGGGTATTTAAAACAGTTGGAATTTTAAAAATTGGCTACCAAGGCTTTTGAACCGAAAATATTTTCAAGAGATGGTTCTCAAGGCATTAGAATTGGTGCGAAGGACGGTGGTTTTGTAGATCGCACGGGTCACAAGAAACTCACTGGCAGATCAATTGACCAAAAATTACTCAGTTCTCTTCAGATCAGAGCTACTAGACTTATTTCAAGAGGATTTACATAATTGCTCAGAAGTCACCAATGATTAAACAAAGGTACTAGATATCTGTCTTTTCCGTAGTGTTTGTTTTGTTTCGTTTTATTACTTAAACTAAGTGTAAATTCTGATTTACAATCGGTGAATTAAACTTGTTTACAAGTATTCAAGCGAACAATTGTGTTTGTTGGTTCCGTGTTTCAGTTCTTTGTTTTATAGTATGTATTATAACATAGCTAGCAGAGCCGCGCGATCAAATTCAGTATACGTAAGCGTGCTCAAAATCCCGATTGAGCACGCTGATGACGTAATCGACGAGTGAAAATCTCACTGATCAGTAAAGCTCATGCGCTGTGTTTTGCGAAAGCGATGACATATTATCTTCGGAATATGAAAAGTGAATCCTTTCAATATTTTTCCAAGGATACGAACTACAAGGTAAGCTGTTTCTTATTACGAGACGGAGAGCGAAAGAGAAAATAAATTCGATTTTGCCGTCAAAGTTGTTTGTGTGCTTTTCTCCATTCAAACAGCAACAACTAACGTGCGAGTCTCAAAGGACGAAAATCATTTTTTCACGGCCCTAACGTGGAAGAATGGGCCAACCATACACCGATTTCACAAATGGCGGACGCGCGGAAAAAAAAACTGGTACGAGACATGAAAACGAGGCGTTTTAGGATAAACAACTTTCGTGTTACAAGGGGAATAGAGTGAAAATTACGCGAGTTCTGAAGCTTTTGTTTGTTAAACGGGGAAATAGACCGTTTTCCTTCCAAATTTTCGAGATTAAGGAATTCTTAACGAGTTTACAGTCTAGTAATTATTCTTGTTTCCGTGTTGCAAACAGAAAGGGACCGTAGATCTGCAGGGAAACAGAGTTAAAGTTTTTGTTTTCAAAAGGAGCTTCGACAACTGTTGCATTTTGGCCGGTAAAATTTTACACGGACCGATATCGAAACTAATTTTCAGACGCTGTCAAGGTATGTTCTTTTCCAGACGCTGTCAAGGTACGTTCTTTTCACTTTTGTGAAAGCAAACGAAAAATGCTAACTCTGTCTCCTTGTGGATCTTTAGTAGAGCACGAAGACCGGCTTTGAAATAACAGCTGCGTTATGGGGACTTGACAAGTCAAACTTCAACTTCAGACACCTTGTCCGGTCACATATCCTTTAAGCAATTTTTATTTACTATTATTCCTTCGCTTTTTAATTCTTTTTATACTTCACAAAATACCTTTGTTGTGCTAAGGCAAATCGTTGAAATGTCGACAAATTAATTAAAAAGACGGAGACTACCGGTATTGAATTCCAATGCTATGATATGTTTCTTCTTTGTAATAAACCATTATATTTGAGAATACTTGATAAATAAATAAAAATCGCCTCCAATAATCTCAGCTTTATATAAATTAATGCGGAAGGCGTAAAAGCTTGTAAAATGAAGCGAAAGCGTGAATATTTGTTCTATCAGTTGGACCTTCGTCGTAGTTGCCTAGCACGTGATAAATTTCTTCTCGAGATTAAATTTCATGTCGTTCGACGCTGCAGAAGGAATTCCAGTAGATTTCACTAAATTTACAGAATTAATAGCCTTATTTTCCTTCATTACTTGGGGAACATTGTGATGATCTTGTGCACTGAAGATTGTGTTGAACATTTACTGTCCGCTTCACTTAATGTAAATCCTTTGCGTGGAGCCAACTGATGTTTTATTTTTAATCGAATTAGCCGTAGCCGCTTCAGTCTGTCTGAATTATTTGAATACAATTTTTTTTCTAAAATGCAAAAATCTACTCCTACTAAGTCCAAAAAAACCTACTATTAAAGTCGACTGAGAATAACACGTTTTTTATTGATGCGTTTCAGGTATGTATAGTGATCACGTATGGTTATTTCACCAGAAAAAAATAAAGAAACCGGCCCGAAAAATCATTGTTACGCATTTTTTTCACAACGTACATGTATGCTTACAAAGGCAATACATTTTGGCGTGTTTATTTTCGATATTCTTCAATGACTCACCAAAATCCTTAAGAAAATGTGTACACTCGTCTGGATACCGGAGCTTTCTTGAGGAGTCCGAGGTTTAAAATGTTTGGCGACCCGCCGTATTTCAAGCCATGTGCAGCCCAGGGTTTTGCTTAGAACCCGAAACAAAACGACAAATATTAGACCGCGAACTTATTTCGAACTCGGTTATCTCGAAATCAACCTAGAAAGCGATCTAATACCCCCATTTAACGGTGGAGAGCTTCAAAACTCCTGTAATTTTTCCTTTTCCCCTTGTAACACGAAAGTTGTTTATCCTAAAACGCCTCGTTTTCATGCTTCAGTACCAGTTCTTTTCCGCGCGTCCGCCATTTGACAACAGTTCGATGATACTAAAACCTAGCTACCAAAGAAAGTTTTCGTGTTTTAAGCATTACACCTGTTACACCAATGCGTCTACGACTCTGTTGTGATTTTGCCGCTCGGGAAAAGTTTAAGCTTACTTCATCGGGCGCTTCATTCAACTACCGTTTACAAAAAAAAAATGTTTATTTACATCAATTGCAAATAACATCGGTCCACAAAAATACCTAAAACTAAGCATGGAACCGAATTCTTTGACTCTTTTAACCCTTGGAATCTGTTCGGCTATTCGAGGTTGTTTTGTTTTAATTTTCTTTCACTCGGGAGTAAACATTTTTAATTTTAATTCAGCGAAAACTAACCTCAGAATCAACAGCAGTATTTGCTGTTTTCGTCTTTTTTTTTTTCCTTCGCTCTGCCACCGTATAAACTTATTCAATTTATCAGCCATTTGACACAAACTGCTCCAATCGTGTAAACTTGTACATGTGTAATTTATTGCTCGACCGCTAAGTTTATGTTCTCACACTGCACACAATAAACACAGTTTTTTTTTCCCGCGGCCGGTTTTGATACACAATTTCACCGGCATTGTTTGGGAACTCAAGAAGCTAGAGTTGCCCTCGGCTATCGCCTCGGGCAACTCTTACGCTTCTTTTGTGCTCTCCAAACTTCCCGCGTGCTCCATAACTCGATGGAGCAAATAAATAATGACGAAATTTGCATATTTTTCTTGTTATTACATCAGTTCTGAAATAACCTGAATTTCTAAATCCGAGATATAAACAAAAACATCAGCAAAGACCGCCTTTTCATAGAACCGTGAACTTTACACGGCGGTCAAACCCCACGCGCGTGCGCAATTCCCGTCAAAATTATCCATGCAAAGTCTTAAATTTTCCCAAAGCTTTCGTTTTCAACCAAAAAAATAACGCCGTCCCAGGAAAGTTAAGGTTTATACGCTAAATTTCTAAATTTTCTTATACCGCACTATTTCTATAACAATTTCTTAAAAAAGTTTGCACAATTTCGAGTCAAATTCTTAGAAAAGTTCGAGGCGTCGAAGACCTGAAGTGACGGTAGCTTTTGCGTTTGACTGCTGTGACTTTTTTCCTTTTGAATTGGGAGGGGGGGGGGGGGGGCTTTTTCCGGTCATGAAACAAAGCTCTCTTGGCGAGATTTGCCTCTTAAGGTATCACGGAAGGAAAATTGGCCTTTTCGAATTCGTTCCAAGTGAAATTGTGTGCAAACCATCAGTGGTAACCCCAATAAAGTATATATTTTCTGAAAGCTTATTGAATAAAGGTTGTAATTGTGCTTTTGTTTACTTCATATAGACCATAATAAGCAAAAAACGGTGTCTCAGATTTTTCTTTTCTTGCTCAATTAATGTTTTATGAATTTTTAATCCTAAAAAAGCCCTAAAAATGCCATTTTAAAGTTTAAAAATTCATAAAAAATTATTATGGAGAAAGAAAAGAAAAATCTGAGACACCGTTTTTTAGACCAGTATATGTAGATCAAATTCCACATAAAAGTTTTGGCTCTCGTGTAAATGTGTTCTCAAATAAACCTTAAGTTGCGCAACATCATATTTGCAAACAAAATGCTGACGTTGCTTATTATGGTCTATATGATCAAAACAAAATCGAAAATTACAATCTTTATTCAATAAGCTTTCAGAAAATATATACTTTATTGGGGTTACCACTGATGGTTTGCACACAATTTCACTTGGTACGAAAACGCCAATTTTCATTCCGTGATACCTTAAATAAATAAAACATGTTAGACTGTGCATGCCTTTCAGTGTGACCGGAATTCGAACCGAACTCGATGGCCGGAATCAGGACCGCCAAAGCGATACTGCTATTCTCCATATTACAAGATTTTCGATAAACAACAAAAACTGTTATGTTTCCGTGATTCAGTTGAATTCTGTGGCAAAAAAAGGCAGTGCGGTTTTTCTGAATGTGATATGTATATACGTTCGCTTTTTTTGGACCTCATATTGAGCTAAATATAAACAAGACAATGAGTTCCTCAATACGAAAATAGTAAACGTCCATTTTTTTCTATTTAAATCAAGCACTTATTTGAGCTGAGTTCGGCAGACTGTTCTAGAAATTTCTTTAAAATTAATAGCAGATCTTTTGAGAACTAGCCAGAACGGCATACACGGACCTTTTTTTAAGTTATTTTTCAGGAATATTTTTTAAAGCGACATTTAAAGAAAACATCTGTCGTGTTATATGTGCTTTTAAACTGTATCTTTGCTGCAGACAATAGATTTTTAATAATGTCAATGTATTTGAATGAGAACTCGTAGAAAAATCATCGATCCGTCACAGATTGATAGCCAGAAAAACAATCGCCAGATCCTTTCATGGAAGATCACAGGAAAAATGCTGCCAAACTTAACTGAGAAAACTGAATTGTTGTTGTACACAAAGTTTATAATAAATTAATCCAAAAAATTACATGCAGAGTATTTTTAAGTACAAGGGCTTTAAAAAAATTTAAAAGTTTAAAATTTTGGCTGTGATGTAAATATTCTGCAATCGTCTGTTTCATGCCTTCTGACGAAACGAATTTACGAATGATCAAGAATACGGTTCTAATAATTTAAGTAGATATATTTTATATATTTACTTCACTTTCAATTAAACTATAAGCTCAAAATTTAACTCACCTTTGAGATCAAATGAAAAACATCACTTATTATCAAGGAATAGGCGAGAATCTCTTCGGTTATTTTTAAAATCTTCTCTTAAAAAGGAACACCAACAAATTCAAGATGTCCACCACTGATCTGCCCACTGAGGCGAAGCCAAGAAAACTTTGGGAAAAATACTACAGAGAGGGAAATTTAACAAACATGTTTTCAACATAAAGGTGTGTTTATAAACCTTGTTAATTTATTCTGTACATCACTATCCATGAGTGTTTTCTAGTACATTACTCATTATTAATTGATTTTGACGACAGCCACACACTCAAAAGGCGGACTTTAGCACTTAGGAAAACGCTTTTTCGTAACAAAATCTATAAATTAAGTCAATGTATTCTGCAATCAGTGATTTTGCCATTATTAATTTATTTTGGACAGGAAAAAGGTGGAAAAGCTCCAACGAAAACGTGTTTACGTTACAAATGTGTCAAGCTATAAACTAAGTTATTGTGTTCCGCACAACTTTTGTCAAAGGTGGTTTTTATATTAAAAGGTTTTATAACTTTGATGATTGATTGAATTTAACGCCAGCTGCATGCATATTTCGGAAAATAACGGCGGTGAAAGCTGCTGCAAAAATACGCCATTACAAATGTGTTAATTTACAGTATTCGGAACAGCTTTTTCCTTTCTTGACTGAAAGCTTAGGAAGTAGCACATGACACGCGATATGAAAATTAAAGTGAAGTGATAACAACACAATACAATTCAATGTAGCTAATACAATAACATATATTTTATATTCATCAAAATTTCAGTCAGAAAAGTAACAAATACATGCTTTTAATTAAGAAAAAGCAAGACAAATTTATTGCGATACAATAAATAAGAAATCTAAAACGAAAAACTGCGTTTAAACCAAATAAAACTTTAATTTTTTGCCCAAACAATTATTGTATCACTAACAAGAAAAAATATATATATATATTGAACAAAGCTTTTTTTGATCAGTGATCATTTCGATTATGGATTATTAAAAAACAACTTGTCAGGTTCTTACAGAGGTGTTTACGTGTCTATCTAGTGCACATTCTAGTGTTCAAGTTAGCATACATATAAATGTGTTAGATATGCTACTCCGGGAACTCGAAATTAATTATCACTTTCTTAAATTTCTTTTATAGAAGTATTATGTTAAATTACTATTAAGTATTTAACTTGGCGCCAGAAAAAAGTGGAATCACAATGCAAGGAAGTTTGCAAGGAACGCTTATAAGTCTAAACATGAGTTATTCTTGTTTTCCTGAAAAACAAACTATTGGTTAAGAAAGTTATTTTCAGCTTGGAAAATACAATTTCTTTCAGCAAAATGTTTCTTAGCGGAGCTCCCCAGAACGGAGTGCCATAACCAATATGCAGAGAAAGAAATAGGAGAACCATGCGTTTTATTGTTCATGGCCATCATGGATGGCGGCATGGATCGCGGACGCGTGCGCTAAGCGTACGACGATGTCGCTCAACATGGCGGCCATAGACTACAAAAAGGTTAACGTTAAGGTTAACTCCTGCTTACATCTTTAATATTGGACATCCATGTTAGGGTCAATTGACAGCTGTCAAAACAAGGCGGAAAAGAGCCATGTATAAAGCACGTGACTTTTGTTATTTAATTTGCAGTCGAAAAAAAATGCTGAACATGAGAGGATCTCGGCGACATCCTCAGAACATTCTCTCTAGCGAAATCGTTTTACTCGGAATTAATATTTAAGGAGACAAAATCAGTCTCGCTTTGTCAGAGTTTCATCTACTGAATAAAGAGCAAGGCCAATACAACATATGGAGATCCATACACTTTCTATTCATCAACGGTAAGCTAATTCTAAAGGGTCAAAAGGTTGCCTTTGTAGGTAGAGAGGTTTACCCAAAACTACACTTAGGATGCTCGGTGGTGTGTATATTTTCATAAAATGTTCTCTTAAGTTGAACTTTCGGTTCCTTACAGTGAATGAATAGAATACAATTCTTGATAATAACGTCCAGCAAAAACCGGAAAGCGAATTTTTTTAACTTTCAATCTTGCTGACAAAAGCCGTTTGGCAACTATCTGTTGTTTTGACAATGTATTAGTTATTTTAGGGAAATTTGGCATTTGATAGATATTAAAATACTAATTTATTACACATTCAATTTGACTACCTACAAAACTGAGTGGCCAAAACTGTGTGACAAAGTCAATCACACGAAACGTGGGATTGACGCGTTTATTTTTACTGCATATAATTAAAAGTCTGTCTTGATAAGCCAATTTAAAAAATTTCAAACACTTCAACGAGACGTCTGCCACCTTTTAAAATTCGTAAACACCTTTCTAAGGAAGTGGTCATAACAAGTGTACTCGATGAGGACCCGCCTTATGTAGGGGTACAAAATTTATTGGTCTCAAAATATTGTAAACCCATATAAGGAACTCGATATTAGACCCATCTTTTTCAAAGCTGTGGTTACTTTGTGTATAGCTGTCTCTGAATTTTGTACATTTATGTATGTCAGTAGCTTATTTTTTTCTTTATTAATCAATAATATTTATTAACAAATAATGTAACTATGTAATTAAAATCAAACTGTTGTAAGTAACTAGTTAATGTGAGTATTGTAGATGTTTGTTTTGTTTCAATAAAAAAAAAATTGGAGTTAAAACTTTCATATAAGGTGTACATGAAGCTTGCATTGCTGGGGAAATGACACAAGGATGTTTGAATCTTTTTCTAAGTTTCTATTCCTGACAGAGTCGGGGCTGTACAAACAATGGGGAAAATAAATACAAGCGTCGAAGCTTAAGATGTCACTTTCTTGTACCTGCTAGTGACTGTACCACCCACACTGCGATACAGCTTCGAATTTAACTTCCACTTCCACTGTTTTTCTATTAAAGCGAACTTATGTATTGATGCTACACTTTTCCTCCTCCTATGTATTACGTGATTTTTTTTTTTTTCAATAGAATATTCTGTATTTTATCTGGTGTCTTTAGTGGTTTTCGCCCGGGGGGGCACTTCCTATAAATGGGCTAATGGGGATATGCCGCTGGATGGGGTCGCATTTTCACGACTGGACTGAATATAATGGGATCGCCATTTCAAGCATTTCTTATATGGTGACTAGAATGGGGTCACACTTTTCCGGGATTTTGAGAGTACGAAAATTCTGGCAAGTTGTGATTTATGAACGGAAATATTCACCGAAAAAAAATGTTACCGTATTTATTGCTGTTGTTCAATATTTGACAAACAGCTCCCAGAAAGTGACTAAGTTGGGGTCGTAAAAACTAAATTTACCCAAAAGTGACTAAGATGGGGTCAATAATTGGCCATAGAATATGACTATTTTATAATGGGGTAGGGGTTCTGAGAGGCCAGCGGCACATACCCAACAAAAATTTACCCAAGTACCCCCCCCCCCGGGGGGGGGGTTTCGGTTGAATATTGTCCACCTGTTGCCTAGAAACGTAAACCGATCGACGCCGAACGGAAAGAGGAACTTTAAATCAATCATTACACTCCTGTAATGATAAAATTGTTTCTAATTTGCATCGTGATCTAAAATTGAGTCGGTGTAGGTCGAGGTAAAGATAACTAGACAAAAATCTTGCTTAAAGCTAAGGAGTGCGGACGGCAAAAAATACATAGGGGTGCCGAAAGATGATTGGTTTTTGATATCCTCTCGGCGAATACACAAATATAATTAAAGGTTACATGATTACTGTTTTTGTAGACGTATATTTAAATTTGTACAGTGGATCGAAGGTTGGATAGAAAGTAGCTGTTACTCACTATAACTCTCAAGTTATCGAATTCCACAATTTTTAAGTTAACCTTCCAATCAAGAGGGTTGAACGTTGCAGTAGGAATCTATGACGTACATTCGAACATTTGGAAAAGCCTCAAATGGTCTACAACCAAATGTTACTTTAAATTCTAAGCTGTGTTTTAGTCCTTTTCGTTATAAGAGCATATAACCTTCAATTTTATCGTTAATGTGGCAATGTGTTCATTATCCACAATAGTTAGTGTATACCTCGAGTTTGGGAAAGAAGTTTATGTGTGGCTGGGTTCTGTTTATGATTCGTAACTACAACTTTGTCCAACACACAGCCAGTTGTTCAGCTTACCTTTTCGACTTGAAGAACTTTCGACTTAAATTTTCCGCCAAATGGTTCTGATTTCGGTCCAATTTGGCTTGTTAACGATTATTCGGGGCTGTTTAAAAGCAATACTTCAGCTGAACAGGAAAAAACTGATATCGACGCCTTGGTCTGGTTATTTGAGGCGACTTTCGGGAGGTTTCGCAAAGAGGAAGTCCAATTCTGGAAGTGTTTATTTCCATAAGGCACGTCTTCAATTTATTGGCTGTTGCTAAGAGCTAGCAGGTAGCTCGCAAGCAGTTCAAACAATTTAATTACAACTTTCTTCAGGTACCTGTCAAGTCTTGCAAAAAATATCGGAGCCTTTTGACTCTCTGAGGGGTTTAGCGTGAATATCGAGTAAACATGTCAACATTGCACTCTCATGAAATACGCGAAATTTGTGAGGCCGCATTAGGGGTTTTAGGGATACGGGATATTTGGGGAAAAAACTATAGGGATACGGGATATTTCAGGGAAAAATTATAGGGATTCGGGATATTAAGAAAAGAGATTGTGGGATATCGAACTTCAATGTTTTTACACAATTCTCTCCAGAATCGTCCATGCAAATATACATTTTAACCTTCTCTTATTAATCACTTTAATTTTCTAACTGTCAAATTATTTGCTTACATTAATTTCAACACAACTTTATGCATGTGTTGCTGAGTACCTTTCTAAAAATAAATTAGGGGCCCCCTATGGTTGGGTTCGTTTTATTTTCATTTTAAGGATTTAACGATCGATTATTTACGTAAACCACAAGTAACTATTTCGCGATGGGGTGGCGAATAGAACTACATCTATAATATTCTCAGTTATTTTAAATTTTGGTGGAGTTGGGATAAATAATCTCAGAGAAATTCCGAAAATCCATAAAGACACGGACAAATTGCCAATTTATTCCTTTCTTAAAATGACGTTTAATTAGATTTGAAAGTAAACTTGTCAAATTGTTGCTAATTATCAACATTTATTTACACCAACGTTCTCGTTTGTTTTTATCTAATTTGTTTCCTCAGGCAAGAGCAATTAGTTATTATTTTATTTTCTAAAGAGGGTCCTGAAGTGGAGGGGAGGAGTATAAAACCCAATTTCAAGCCCAAATCTAATTTCCCAGCCAATTGTTTTCCCAAATGTTCAAAATCGCAGTTCCTGTTCTATTATTTTCCTGTCTGTGATTCTCATTCCCAGTGACCAAATCCCAGTCCCAGTGACCCAAATCTAATTTTCTCAATGAAACTTTGCCCAAATCCCAGGTCACATTTTACCCCCTTCGGGACTCTCTCTATAGGACTTAAGGAGGCCTGGGGAAGGAGAATTGGTGCGAGTGCTCACCTTCCAACAATAAACCCGGGAATTTTGTTCCCAGAGCCTGCGTCCCCCTTGACCAGCGGTCGGGAAACGTAACGGCTCTAATTCTCGTCCCCAGAGCCCCTGGTACCTCTAAATTCGCCGGCAGGGCCTAGGACACGAGGAACAAGTGGTTCTGGGAATTCATGATTTCATTGGCTAGATTTTTACAAAGAGAATTTAAATTTAGCTGTATTCAAAATACAGCTAGAATTTTAATTTGGCTAAATTAGCCAAATTAGCCAAAGTAGGGCTAAACAAAACATGCTCTTCCCTCTTTCAAAAACCATACAGCTTCCAGCTTAATGTTTATAATTGATCACGTGACCAACTGTTGCAAAAAAAAAAAAAAAAAGAAAAAAAAAGCCCAATAGGCATGGAAAAAAACCTTAAAAGGTATGGGGAAAAACTTGAAACAAGGAGACATAATCCTAAATTTAAAAACGTCAACTATGCTTGTTCAGTTTTATTTCATTCACTTTCGCTGTACAATTTTCTCTTTTTCGTGCAAGATAAGAATGTTCTTTTCTTCTTCCGCCTCGGACACAGAGTGTAGAACAATGTCTTTGAGGCAACTTTGAAAACTAAACTTGGAGTCCTCGAAATATTGCTGCGAACAAAGCTGTCCTGAAATACGTTAACAGAGACGTTTGGTCACACCAGTCATACGTGACTCCGACGTGTCACACAAGCTAGCCATGTCGTGTCAAAACCGAAGAGATGTCACGCTTCTCCTTGCGTCCTGATGTCGTCAATTTTAAGAATCATCTTGACGAGCTGAGTAGCCAGACTAATCTGCTGTTTCTTGCCAATCAACGCTTCTATTACGTGTTGTTCTTTCATATCTGCAAAAAAATCGAGGGAACCTCAATCAAACAAATAATCTCGACATACAAGAGTGAAGAAAATCTTTAGCTTTGAGATTTTGTCTTGATAGATCCCCAAATTCACATAACTGTTTAAAGCGTTTATAAATACACATGTATGTCGAGCTTGTCTTGTGAGGGCTATAGCCTTCATTTCTTTATAAGCAGCTGCAATCCGTTTAAAATTGCAAAGTTGGCTCGGGAGGCGGGTGACCCTGGGTGAAGGGTCAGTCGCTCTCAGTCGCTTTGAAGGTAGGGTGGTCCCGAAGGACGCCAAGCCAACTTTTACTGACATGAAAACACTTTTGACTCGCCTACCAGGGACAAGTCTAGACATACAAATCATGCGTGAAACCAGGTAGGACAATCTTTGGCTCGGTAAGAGGAGACAACTTACTCACTCGTTAAATGATGGCACGGGGAAGAGGGTATCCCTCCTGCCAGGGATAACGTTTCTACTTTAAATAGACCACAAGTGTTAAGCAGTCCTCTGTTGTACCGTAAAATTCCGCTTATAAGCCCCCCCGGTTATAGGCCAATCGACCTGGAAACAAAAAAATACATCCGGTTATAAGCCCCCCCCCCCCACCGGGAAATAAGCCCCCTCTACCCGATGACAGTACTGAACAGGGCTAAATGTTGCTTTTTCGTGCGTTGTATTTCGATCAACACTCCCGAGGCTCGTTTCGAAACGTTTTTTTTCGAATATAAGCCCCTCCGCGTATAAGCCCACCCAAAAACCCTTACGAAGTTGCATAAGCCCAGGGCTTATAACCGGAATTCTACGGTATGCCAAACAGTAAGTGGTTGTGAGCACTTTTGAAACGACCCGAATACAGACACCCTGTTATTACGGACAGGAGTTTTAAGTCCCGGCGAACAAGAATTACTGAAATCTACTGCCGCTACTAAGGACTTTTTCTATTTCAGACACCAAAATAATCATGACCCCAAAGGTTTCCGTTATACATGTAGTGGGAGTTGACTGTAATTACTGCTTGCTGTTAAGGAGATTCAAGAAAGGGCACCTAACTACATGTATATTAACAGTCATAGTGAATTGGGCCAGCCTACCATTATTTCCAGTATCCATACAGTCAACACCGAGTCTAGGATTGCCTTCAGCGACTTGTCTGGATTTAATATCTGCCACCGTTTGAATAGGATTCAAGCCTGAATTCTCTGCCAAAGCTAATGGTATAGCTTCCAGGGCGTCACTGAATGCTCTCATTGCGTACTGCTCCAGCGTGGATACCTGCAAAATTGCAGTCACACATGAATAGACAGAATAGTTTTGTCAATGTTTGAGCCAACAAGCCAGAAACAACAATTGGCAGGTCCCTTCTGTGTCAAATGAGCACCCTATATATGTAAAGTAGTTATACACCAGTTTTGAACCAAATATACATCGATAAACGTGCACAGGTCAAAAACGGTCAAAAAAGACGGACGGATAGTTCACGGCATTCAAAGCATTTCAACCGTTCGCCATTACGTTCTAACGGATCATGAAGGCGTTTTAATCGTTTTGACATAACGTTCTAACGTCTTAATATATACGCCTAAAGCCTGGTTTTCACTAGCAACGCAAGCACAAGCGCAAGCATAAGCGCAATCACGCAAAAAGGACAAATTTTGATCCTTTTACAAGCATAATCATAAAACTGCAATGCGCTTGTGCAAATAAGAGCTGTTATTATTGCGCTTGTGCATGCGTCGCTAGTGAAAACCAGGCTTAACGGATCATGAAAACGTTTTAACGGTTACACAATTTGTTCAAGCCGATGGTTGTAGCTGTTAAACAGTTGAGAAAAAACTTTTACAAAGTAAGCAAACGGTACTTTGTTCAATGCTATCCAAAGCTTCCCTCTCAGGGCTTGAAATAACAGCCGGCACTGGACATTGTCCAGTCATAATTGCCTATCATCCCTTACCTTGTCTGCTTCTTTTGTGACTGCTAACGAGCATGCCAGTTCTGTTGCTCCTCCACCGTACACCACACGGTTATCACGGACAAGATTCCTCACCACACACAGTGCATCATGTATGCTTCTCTTAGCCTCTTCTATAATCTGTAGTGTGCAACATACACAACAGTGTGAATGAGGATTTTAAATTCATTGACAGTTTGAATAATGGTTGAAACATGATCTTTGAGGGTTCCCGACACTATGACATTGTTCAACGTGTGCTTCAAAATGTACAGTACTTTACATTTCTACTTGGTATTTCTGTCTAATGTAGACATGTACAGTGTATTAAGTGCAGAGGGTGACATCTACACAGCCTTAGAAGAACATCACCTTATACAACGGTGTGAGATTGATGCTTTTTTGGGGGGGGGGGGGAGGGGGGTGGCAAGAGGGTATTTTGCACGGATTTGCTTGTTGTCTTGCACGCACGTGGCCTTCAGTTAAGTTGAGAACCATTAGCCCATACATGTATTTCTCTTTGGTTTGGCCTTCACTTTCAAAAAACAATTGTTATGTTGAAGGTCAACATAGGATAGTTATGCTACTAGCCTGTCTACATGTATCTAATATTCACTCCTGAGAAACTTTTCCTCCCTAGTGCTGCAGAGTAAAGATTACATGTATTGAATACAATAAAAAATTTCAGCATTAAATGCCCCTTACCATTTTGTTTCCTCCTCGGATGAAGATAGTAACAGCCCGAGAGTTGTGGCACTCTTCAATAACTAACATCCTGTCCTTTGTGGTTCCAAAGCTGAGCTCTTTGACCAGACCAGCTTTACCAAGTTTCTCTGCTGTCAGTTCTGAAAACCTTGGCACAATACGTCCACCAGTTGCAATAGCAATAAGCTAAAAACAGAAACAAATAAAGTGTTAGCTGTGATTTTATAGTCTTGCTGTGTAGAAGGTCATTACTCTTCCCAGCAGAGCGCAATGTCAAAGATTTTTTCACCCTCTTCACAGTGCAGGTTTAAAATACTTCACATGGTATGTTTTAGAGAGTCTAGTTGGCTTTGTAGTACATACATGTACTCTTACAAACTATGCAGGTGTTTCGTTAGGTTAGTTTTGAAGTAGGCAGGCACCAAAAGAAGGCTCAGAGTGGGCAGGCAGAAAAGAACATTTGAAGTGATTGTCTTTATGTTTGATCTGAAAGTAGCCAATTATTGACTCTTGAGTTTCTTGGTGCTGGTACCCAGGTCCCCCCTTCCAATGATAGCCTTGAATGTATGCACCAAAAAATTCCGGTATCCTTACCACATAGAAACACAAATTTTCATCTGAAAATGTCCCCTGTATACAGGGAATTCATTAAGGTTTCATGCACATGGGAATCAGGGGTTTGCACCCAGGCAAAGTATTGACAGTAAGACCCTACCAAGTCAGTTCCAATGTTAAATACAGCCGGGCAAAGTTGAGTTCACAGCCAGCCAATTTGCCTGGTGGCTGGCTGATACCGGCTCCCCAAGAGCCCAGAGTGCAGATTGGTATCTGCACTTGAATTGCCTACCTCAATTTCAGGTCCTCCAACCCATCTGACTGCGGGCAGCTCGTTTTGTAACAAAAGATGGTTGGCCTCGTCATCGAAACCCCACTGACAGATCGCCAAATTAGCGCCAGTATCCTTCACTTGTTTTACCATCTCCTCAAACTTCTCCTTCTCATACTCTCGCAGCTTTTGATAATCTTCCACAGATGTGACATCCAACTTATGCTTGGTTTTTGGCTTGGGTGGCTCAAATGGGCAGGTTAAGATAGCCAGTTTAGCATCTTTGATGACCTGTATGCCACAGAACAAAAAGGCAAAATTATTTTGATTTTTCAACACAACAGAACAGAATAAATTATTGCCTGATTATAGCTGACTAGTAAAAAAGTCTGATATGTGCAAAATGCAGGGTTGGAAAACGGTCGGGAGAGTAAAAATCATGGATCACTTGCCCGGTTTGGCAAGTATGATTTTCATATCCAGAATGTATAATTAAAAGAGTGTAGCCTTTTAATTTCCAATTTAAAACAATCTACACTCCCTTACCAAAGTAAAAGTATGGGTTTGATATGGCAAATTATGGCCCATATCTGGCCCATACATGGAATAGATATGGGATGGTTAGACCATTATATGGAACTGATATGGGGCCCATTTTTGTAAAATTTCAAGGTATGGGAAGAGTATGGGTTTTTAAACCAAAGGGAAGCTTTGTATGGTTTTGCTATGGGAATAGGTTACCCATAGGAATCCCATATCATCAGGTAATCTATGTTCACTTTCCTTTAGTATGGAAGTGATATGGGATAATCATGCTGTATGGAAAAACTATGGGAATATGTTACCCATACTTATTCCATATCAGCTGTTATTAAATTCTTGTTTTCTCTCTCTATGGCAGTGATATGGGATTATTATGTTGCACAGAAAAACTATGGGATATATGGGTATCCCATATCAACTGCTAACAGGACCAGGAGTGGGGGTGGATGTTCGAAAATCTATCTTCTGATATACCCCAGTATGTCCCGTGAAATGATGACACCACATTGTGTGTCAATAATATTACATCATGATGTCAAAACGGCCACCGCCATCCTGGATCCGCCATCTTGGATTTTAAAATTTTTCCAAAATGTCAGAAAACCACCCAAAATTACTGAAAAGTACTCAAAAGCAACAAAATGGTGCAAAAAAACTAAAAAGGTGCAATTAATTGCAATAAAGTTTATTTTAATTGAAAGCAATTAAAAAATTTAAAATTTGTGGAAACATGTCTGTCAAAATGCCATTGCCATGCTAAATGATAATTAAATTATTGCCAAGTGGATTTTATTTACCAATCAAATATTCTCAAACATAACAACCAGCTTCTACAATGAATAAACATATCACAACTTTGAAATTCAATAATCCCCATCTGTTTTAATTGTTCAATATTTTAATGAGGCCCTGCCAGGAGGATCCTTGTGTTGCTTGTCTGAATTTTGAAATGTTCCGTGTCGCTGTTTTATAGCTCTTCATGTCGCTGTCGGTAACTAAATTGAAGAAAAATTGCCTGTCCTTGTCGGAATTTAATTTTTTTCTATAAGGGTCGTCGTTTGTCGCGATTTTATTTTATGTGTTGTCGCTACTTTTTGGGCCGTGTTGCTTGTCGGAAATTACACCGACGGGGCCTCTTTAATGATTTGCCTTGCACAGCAATATAAATGTTTTGAGGAAATGTGACCAGTCAAGTTGGCTGAAAGTTTAAGTTTGACTTTTCAAATCTCCTTTCGCAGCTGTCATTTCAAAACCAATCTTCGTGCTCTGCTAAGGATTACAAGGAGATATTTGGTTTGCTTTTGCAAGGGTTATAAGAGCACACCTTGACAACCCTCCAAGTTAAGACTATATAGTCGCCATGGCGACAACAATTTTGGAGCTGGCGACTAAATTGGAAACGAACTTGCCAGCCTGGTGACTAAAATTGAGAAGGAGAATTGAAAGTGTTTGCTTATTTAGCAACTTAAATTTTCACAGCGAACAAACTTGAGCAGTCAGTGGCCAAATGGCCACTTAGGCAAAAAATAAACTTGAAGGGTTGCTTGACAGCGCTTGAAAATCATGTTCTGTATCTTTTTACCAGCCAACAGATGTTGAAGGTCCTTTGGAAAACGAAAAATTTAACTCTAACCTTCACTGCTTTGCTTCAAAAAATTCTAGCTCTTGTGCTTGCTAAGGTCTGGGGAGATTATACATATGCTCGAAGTGGTTGTGATAGGAGCACCGAAATAAATACCGTTCTCTGTTTCACACTCTTCTGGAAAAGGTTCAGTGTCTGATTCACAATTATACTTAACACTGCATGAAAATGTCTGAAGAAGCATCGTCATCTTTAATAAATTACATAACAAGCTTACATTACATAGCTTACTGTCATGATCGGTGAAATCTGAAAGCTTGTCGTCGCGTCACTCGTGTTATCGTTTTGTCTTTCGGCTATAAACTCTCCACAATCCGTACGCGTTGAAAACTTTGTCGTTATTGTTGCAGAATTGTTCATTGTTGTCATTACAACTTTCAGGTAAACTAGCTGACTGCAGCACTCGCTGGAACACCTTCATGTAGCTGCATGGGTCGTCGAACAAGACATCATCTTTGAACTCAAATTTGTTATCACATCATTCTGGAGTTTGCAATCGATGAAAATCACGTAGACATCGTTTACCTAGAGTACGTTTTGTAGTCTTGCTGCCTGGAATTTATACGGGTTCGAATACTGCATGTGTTCTTTGTAGCGTCCTCTTTTTCTACGATCTACTCATCGCCAATGAATCCGCCATTTTGGTTGATTACCGATCCCACGTGAGCGCGACCGTGAGAGCATGGGAGCGAGATTACGAACAATGCGCACGCAGCTACATTGGAACACGTGGTCACTTTTAACCAATTACGAAGTGACAGAAAAGAACGCGTCCTTTTCGAATTTTTGTCGCTTTCTCCATTCCATCGTGATCTTCGCTGTTTTTTTGAGTGTTTTAGCCACTTTTGGGGAAAAATTCCGCGATGATTTCGTGTTTTCAACACCAAAGTTAGTGACAGAAACGATGGCTGGTCGTACCTCACGAAAAAGAAATGCCCCAGCTCTTCTAAGAGAAGGTAAGTAGTGACATTTCTCAGGTTGATTTGTGTGCAAGTCTGTGTCCTAAAGCTTGAAGTGTCATTTTCTAGACCCGCGTTTTTATAAACTGTCTCCTCTATGTTGGCAAATTTTACGTTGTAAAGTTAATTGCTAAATCTAAGGCATAGTGAAAAGTACTTTTGACTGATAAACGAGTAAAAGTTCGCACGAATTTCATTCAGATCAAACTCAATGTTGTTTCTATACACATGCAAGTTCTTATCACTGAGTTGACCTGAGTTAACTTAACGAGCTATTTCTAAATAGATCGACTTGGTTTGTTTAACAGAGACTTGGTAGTATGTGAGGTATGAAGATGATTTGAGGGTCCTGCATGAAGATGAACTACATGCATGTACATCACACTTCACATTAGAAGGTCAGTAAAAGTTTCCACATTTTTATTTTATCACAGACATTCATGAGTCATTTTTCTCAAAAAATAACAATTTCGTTTATTAAAATATTTGAAATTTTTAATAATGATGCCTAGACAACCCATTTTTTCCTCCAAACACTCCCTATGGAGGGCACAAATCAGACACCGCAGTTTTTGCTGTTGGTGTCTTTGAAGCTTTGGCTACTTTGAAAAAATATTCCGACACCCTTTGGGATGGAGGTTGCCTTCAATAGAGGGGGAGGGGGGGGGGGGGGTTGGGTTAGGATAAGAAATGGAATGTCCCAATCTAACATTGTCTGTAACCGTGTGTGAAATTATTAAGTTCCAATGTGATATCAATTAATACCGTCACTTGCATCTACGCCTCAACACTCACTGCTGAAACATGATATTATTGGGTATGATGAACGTGACATGATTTGTCATCAAATGTTGTAGTTTGGCAGACCGTAACAGCAACTTTCGCACCCAAAGTTCAACACATTCCGGTTTTGAAATGGTGAAAGGATTGGATATAGAGACTTCTTGATCCTGCATGAGCTATGTTAATATGCATTTGAAGGTTCACTTGAATCACTTTTTGTGTAAAGTTTTGTCCGTTCTCAATGTTTATGCTGAAACTTGAGTCCAAAAGTTGCCATTAGGGTCTGCTAAACTTCAACCTTTGATGACAAATCATGCCATGTTTAGTATCCAATCACACGTAGATCATTTTTGGGCAAAAAGTGTTCATGCTTAGATGAAAGCAACGGTAAGAGTACTCTTTCAGTTTGCTGTGCTATCTAAATGGTGGCAAACAAAAGTAATGCTACCTTGGTAAGTGCTCAAACAGTTTTCTGAGTTTGAACACACAGCCATACTATTTTATTAAATTATCGGTAACCCAAATGAGACCGACAATAATATTTTTTTCTTGGTTCTGCTTTTAGGTAAAGTGTGTTCAAAGTTCACCAAAGATGGCTTACTCAGCCAGCCAGGTTGTCAGGAAGATTAATATGAAATGTGTGGAGGCCAGACATCAACCAAGGACACAAATACCTGCATGCAGCTGCCAGGGTGCAATGAACAGTGATTTAATACAAAAGCTAGTGTCTCGATAAAGAAGTCATACAGCTTTGATAAGACATTACAATACCAACAAGACATTATTGAAAACAGAGACTCTCGCCTATCGTTTTTAATATAAGCTACAGTAAGACGTGAACAAGCCTTGTGCAGTTTTAAATGTTATGACACTTCAGAATCAACTTTTAAGTTGTCCATTTAAAAAATTTAACTTTTAATTTACCGCAACCAACGTTGAGCTGACATCATTATGTAACACATTAATGTTAAAGAATCACTTATTCAAAAACTTTTAAATTGCATGTGAAAAAAGTAAGAATGCATGATTTGCAATAAAGGTATTTAAAGTTTAAATGCGAAATGGTGATTTTCTTCTACATAGATACATGGGTTGTTCACATAATCCATTGTTTCCATTATAAAAATTCCATACCTTTTCCATAGCTAATGGAACAATTATTACAGGCATATGGGATTGATATGGGCCTGTTGCCCCATACCTTTCCCATATATGGGAATAGTATGGATTTTGACGAAATACGTATCTTTCCCATAGATATGGGATTGGTATGGGACTGTTTGAAGCTCCCATACAATTCCCATATCATTTTTCTTCGTGTACCATTGATTAAAGCTCCCATACCATTCCCATAGCCCATATCATTTCCACATATGGGAATAGTATGGATTTTTACGAAATACGTATCTTTCCCATAGTTAAGACAATAGAGAGGCAATATGTGCAAAATATGGGTTTGATATGGAAGGTTATGTGCCATATCAAAACCATATCAAACCCATATATGGGCCATACATTATCCCATATCAGACCCATACACGGTCCATATATGTCCCATATCACCCAGTTTGGTAAGGGCTGTCCCACAAGCAAATAGCTTACCAACATTAGCATTTTAAAATCAATAACAACCTGGTTCGTAAACAGACAAAAATGGCTTCCACTTGGTTATTGTTACAAGACCTACATGTACTTGTACAAAATAATACCGCTGGTCATAAATACACTGACTCGTCCACCTAGCTGCGAAACGCGGCAAGATTGCTAATTCTTGCGTATTATACTGTACAATTTAGACACTGCTTTGAAAATACAGGAATTTGGAAGTATGTATCAATAAAACTGTGTTTTTCAACTTTTGAAATAAGTGTTCTCTGTGATTTTATTGTGGAGTTAAAGTCTATTACGGGGGATTTTTCATTGAAGAAATAGATTACATTCTGCATTGCTGGTGATCAACCACCACGGCAGCACTGTGGGTGAAATTCCATTTACCGAGTTGTGCTGTCAAGTTTTCGGGAATAGGAAAAGACAAGGCCAAGGAAATTTTCGATGAAGTGGCAACTTGGCCGACCATGGTTGCTAAATGACAAAAAAAAGTATTTTTTTTTTTTAAATGGAGAAGACTAGGCGAGTGAAAACTGATCTGGGCGAGTGCAATTTGAAGGTCACTCACCCAGATGACAAGTGCTCCGAAATTTTAGTTTCCAACCCTGAAAACATTATGGCAGCTTTAAAAAATGTTACCAAGAACCCATAGGGATTAATACCTCAACAGGGACACATACCTTTGGCATTTGAGGATGGCTCATATCCTTGTCTACGACAACTCCTTTAACTAACATCGTGTCATCCAGTTTTCCGCCTTCCTTTCCTTCCATCTTGATCAATTCAAAGTCCACATCTTTTCTTTCTAAATCAGCAACAGATAGTACGGCTTCTACTGCAATCTCTGCCAGCTGTCTGTGGCATCTGCTAACACTGTTCAATGAAACAATCAACAAACCAGTCAGCTGAGGGTTTCACCAGACATGCAAACAGAAAAGTGTCAAAAACAGGACATGTTATAATTTATTTCATTTTACTACTGGGGCACTTGAATAGGCCTTATTCGTATTCTCGGTATTGGACTGGAACTAACTTGCAATGGAGGCTCATGCGGGGGAATATCATTAAAAACAGCTTCAAGTCATTTGCATTTGAAAAGATTACCCGCATGAGCCTCCATTGCAAGCTAGTTCCAGTCCAATACCGAGAATACGAATAAGGCCTATTAATCATCCTGCACTGTCAATTTAGGTCAAAATGTGCCTGAAGCCGGCAGCCAAACCTCCCTCCCTCCCCCCACCCCCCCCCCCCCCAGTAAGCAAGGGCCTATTGCTTTTGCTGTAAAGGTTTTTTGCCTTTGCCACCTACCTACTGCCACCTTGCCTACTACTCAAAAACATTTTGACTGGGCTAACATTTCTAACAAATTCAATCACAAACCAAAGTTAACAGTCTTGTATTGTTCTAGTATAACACAGTGACCAGTTTTTTAACATACAATGGCCAGGGATGTTGCGGAAATAAAAAACACTTAGCCAGCTCATTAACCATTGGAAGTTCTAAAAGTCTTTGTTTTTGTGGGAAACTTCAGCCAGTTTCAGGATTGTGCTCTAGCAGTCTAATCCCGGATGCCTGCACAGGCGTCATACTCTTGTCTTTGGGCAACTTGTATAACTTCGCTGGGCAACCAAGATTTCTTACAGAAGAACCTTTGGGCACCCTGTAATTATTCTAAGAGCACAGCTTTGAGTTAAATTAGTTGGAGTTTGGCGCTTTAAGACCCCCCTGAATGCCCACTGGCATTATGAGTGAATCGTGTTTATGTCCCAATGGCTGATAAAATACAAGAATGAGTGTGCCATAGAGAGCCTCAAAATAAAATTCTTTTTAACCCTCTGGTAGCATATTGCCTGGCCAATATTCTCTCAGTACAGTATTTGTGCTCAGATAAGAATATATCAATGAACTGATTTATTGACAGTTTTTGTTTGTAATACCCTTTAACATTATTCACCATTATGGATATGTACATTGTATAGGCACAGGTGTACTTACATTTTTGATCCTAGTGTTGTCATGGCGGTCTGAATAAGGGATTCTGGGTTATTTCTATCTACAGGAAAACTGTCACATATCTTATCAAGCTGTTCATTGGCTATTCTGGCTGCCAGCTCATAACCGTCGGCAATCCTTATTGGATGGATGCCCCAGTCGAGCAGCTGTTCAGCTTGTTCCAGAAGAGCTCCAGCAAGAACTGCAAACATGGAAAGGAAACAAATCAGCAGGATGCCAGCAATTGTATTATTCAATGTGCAAAAAGAAATATAATACAGCACCGCCTGATATCATATGCACATTAGCCGCGGGTTTCCCGAGGTGGACGCGCGGGTAGTGCACGCGGTTTGCCCGTGCGTCCACCTCGGGAGGAACGAACGAAGCACGAAACGAAACCGAGGGAATCACGCGTTCTTCAAAGCCGCGTCTTTGTGCTTTTAATTGCCTTTGTTAGCTTTATTGTTGCTCTTCATTGTAAGGTTTTTGACACCGTCACCCAAGAGATTTGATCGGAAACCACAACAAACAAAAGAGAACGCTGGTTCGTCCAAAAAATCAGCGGAATAACCCGGAATAACTGAGCGAATTCTCGCACGTTGATTGGCTAATTTTTTATGTCAATAAGAGTAGTAAACTTGTTGCTCATGCAATCAGTGACGGTTTTGTGAAACTTTTCAACACTGATTCAGCACTGCATTCTTGATGAGGCAAGAATTACACCACAAAACTAGTAGTCTGCAATGAGGAAATCATCTAAAATTTATTGGTTAAAAGTTTAGAAACCTGATAGCGAAAAGATGAGGATGTTTATTGAGGATTCGTGAGTGGGAATGTGTGCTGTCAATGATATTAAGAAACTGAACCGCATTTTAGCAGATAATGTTCACTGTTGTGAACACTTTTCCCTTGTATTTCAGGCCCTATTCTTACCAAACTTTAAATTAACGAGCCTATGATTCTCTGAATTACAGCAACGAAATTTAGATTCTGCGGTGTTGGGGCAATCGCATTTTCCTCATGCATTTCTTTCCTTGGTTTTCAATCAGTTAGACCTTCTTGTTATTGTAAAAAACAAATTGACATCAGTTTTTTATGCGTCTGTCCTGTTATTGATGATAAATTCCATCATAACATTGTCAAAGTTGTTGTTGTTGACAATACTTTGACAATATTATGATGCAATTTATCATTAATGACAGGACAGACGCATTAAAAAACGGATGTCAACTTAGCAGGTCTGCAAATAATTTTTTTCACTTGAAAAGACTTTATGTCCTACTACTAAGACACCATCTTGGTCGGACAGAACAAAATTGTGGTCGGACATTTATTCATTGTTGCCGTAAATGATTCATGATCAAAAAATTGTCTGGACATTACATGTCTGACCACACTTGGTCTTTCGTCGGACATGAGCAAATTTTGGTCGGGCAATGTTCGATGATCGACTGTTATTTGCAGCCCTTCTTAGGGTTTAAACAATTCAATACACATTTATTCTACTTAACATTCTGTAAGCATACTGACCCACAACTCCAGTGGTTCCATCACCAATCTCGTCATCCTGTGATTTTGATAAGTCGACCATCAGCTTGGCGATTTGATGTTCAACTTGCATCATGTCTAAAATGGTTGCTCCATCATTGGTGCACGTCACCTCGCCATCTGGACTGACCATCATCTTGTCCATACCTGAGAGTTATTATATAAAGGATATTACACAGTGGCGAGAAGATATGGATTTTATATTCGAGTGGCAAAGAAAACATCTTATGAGTGAGCGCAACAAGTACCTTATTATTGAAAATTAACGATACATTTAATTAACACGAATTTCATGTACCTTATTAATTGGTTGAAAAAAAATCGCGAATACAAAACTTTCACAAAATTGCGAAATTTAAGTGTTGCGAAATATGTGCACCTCAAAATCGCAAAATTAACATGTCGCGAAATTTTCATGTAATAAGGTACCTTAATTCATGTCATCGCATTGTTAAAATGCTTTGTTATATTCCTATAATAAGGTAATTGGACTGAAATTTGAAAGTCATACTCATAATGCTCATAATGAATCTCACACTAAGATCTGAAGGCCCAGGGGGGGTACTCCGGCCTGTAAATGACGGGGATGATCGAATTGAGGCAAAACTCAGGACCCAAAAAAATCCCTTAGTCTTCCGACATTACCCAAAAAAATCCCTGGACCAAAAATAACCCCCCAAAAAATCCCTTGTCAAATTACCCCTAAATTGCCAGGAGGGGCAATAATATAACACAAAGAAAATCATAAAAAATTGAACGCTGTTGTGTGTTTATTCATCATACCATAAATACGCCAAGGCCCCGTCCAGGCACTTTAGTTTGTTATTAATAACCAAAAAAATCTCCTATTCTAATCAAGTCACCCAAAAAAATACTTGCCAAATTCTCCAACCCAAAAAAATCCCCGAATCGAAAATTTCAAACCCAAAATAATCCTTCGATCATCCCCGTCACTTACAAGCCGGAGTACCCCCCTGAGTCTGAAGGTGCCTTATTTTTATAACTTTTAAGCAAGCGCATTATACATGTATTTTACGTTTTCTAGACTCTATGGGGCACTAACTCAAGGAGGGCATTTAATCAAGGGTGGCTGTTTGATCAACTGATAAATTACTTGCAAATGTTGAAGTTTGTTAACTTGTAGAGCTGAATGAAAGTTGGTTAACTGATGCTTTAAACTTGGTGAGATGTTACTGTGTTGTGTACAACAATTCACGTGTTATCAAGTCATATTTTTCATTTGATTATAAAGCCATTTGCAGAGACTGAAATAGCACAACTGTTTAGGGCAGTTGAAGATATAATCTAACATACGAATACCATGGTAATTCTATTTACAAGTGTATACATGTACACCCTGTACATACACTGTACATATGCATCTTTAATAGGGCTTTTGGTCAGCCATTTGGAATATTTTAATCTTTTTTGCACGTTTAATAAACTAGTAAAAGCAGCAAATACATGTTTTGACACAGGAACATGCTAACAAAAGACTCCCTTCGTTTTAAAGATGTGCACGGCTTGCATATCAGATCGATCGTCGATTACAGTGTTAAAAGTTTCAATGCAAGTCGGCAAAAATTTAAGCTCATTTTCTACACGCAGATGCTATAAGGAATGCTTGCAGAAGCATATTCTGTACAGTTCAGTTCAACGGATTTTTTAAAAATATAATCGTTCTCTTTGCGTGAGAAATACAACCCTTTCTAGGAAGTTTTACGAATTTTGACAAGTTGCGAGAAGTTGTAGATCTGACAGGCCACCACGATCGAGCGAGTTTATAAAATACAGCTTACCTTTCGGCCCAAGAGAAGTCCGCAAAATATTAGCCACGGCTTTGGCTGCTAAAATATGAGACTGAAGGAGAAAAATTCGATAAATCAAGACGATGAACTAGACAGAAATCAGGCTTACTCGATACATGTGATTTTACCTTCTGTGCATCAAGGCCTGTCAACCTTCTCTGCTTGTCTTGTTCTTTCAGGATTATAAACGGTCTTCCGTATTCATCGAACGTAATACCCTGTGGACGAGCTTGCATAGGTATTGCAGCCATCTTTGCCGATGATTGGGAAGAAGGATGTCTCACTCTTTTGCCGATTAATTTGGATTTTGTGGATGATTTTCGAAAGAAAATGTCTGAACACTCCTTGCACCGGTGGGCCCAGACCTCCTTTGTCTCCAAGGTGTTCACGAACGGCTGGAAACGTGCGGTCCCAGGCCACCCTTACACAAAACAAGGGAGAGGGGGTAGGGCTAATTTTGGTCCAAGACATTTTGTGGGCTTATATGAGATCCCACAAAAAGTAACAGAGAAGTAAAGGAGAACTAAACAATTGCCTTTCTTTTCATTACCATCCTGAAAATGTGTAAGGGAGTGGGGCCAGAAAGAGAAGGAGTGTTACCAAAAAAATCGAAATTCTAGAGGGAGATCAGAAGAGGGAGTGCGTCGTTAGGCTGTGTTCTTGCCGGAATCCGTATCGCAACAGGAAACATCGTCGGATACCCAGGGGTAGTGTGTCGGAGAGAAAACAAGTAAACAGCGATCCTTCTGAGAGTGGAGCGACGAATGTTTTCAAGAAGAGCGGACCTTCTTGAAAATCTTCGTCGCTCCGATTTGCGCCCGGTTTTCTTCGTTTCGCTCCGACTACCCCTCGGTCTCCGAGGATAGAAAGAAGAGGGCGCGACGGTGAGTAATCAGCTAATGTCATCTCCAGAGCACGCTGCCATGTCTTGTGGTCAGCACCAAGGAAGCTGACTCTAACCAAGTCCGAGTTTGATCATGCGTAGAGTCCGTAAATTGCAGACATTCAGTTAGAATTCGCATTTTTGGTCCTGATCCAAAAAATTAAAGCAGGCCCTGGGGAGAATCAAGTAGCGTTAGAGCCAACAGAATCACAAGTACGGTATTGACTTCTGTATGGCTATCAGAAAATCAAGATGACAGTTAGTAAGTTAACTTCTGGTTGCTAAGGAAGACTAAAAAGCGAAGTTTGTTTACGTGTGGGTATAGAAGCTCTCTTTCCCTCGATGGAAAACACTACCAGAAAATACGTTAGCATAATATAGTCTATACAATACAATAAAACACTGAGTTTATAAGTCCATCCCCAAAAGGCTCTTTAAAACTAATTTACAACGAGTGATAAGAAACGCTTATTTACATGATGGTATAAAACTTATATAAAGTCTCAGCTAAGTTTTAATCAAGATAACTCAGTTGACCCTATATTGTCATAACAATTTGTAAATCCTGTCTTTGTATGCATCAGTTTATATTGTAAACAAAAACCAATTAGCGGAAGAGCCCATTCGTCATTTTCTCCCTATTCGCAACCAAGCCTTGGAACAAGGTTGATTAATGGCGGCCGTAAATTCTCTGGAATAAATGCTATAATACAACGACTTCTGATGTTCGTAATGGATTGAAATTTGGCAAGGTGAGTAAGAAAGTCTAATTGTTCACGACAATGAAAAAATATGAAGATCAAAAATTTGATCATAGTAGCACTTTAACAAGCCCAAGATAAATGCCCAAATGGGCGAATTGTTTCTAGGTTTTGTTAACAAAATAAAATTCTACGCGCCAGAGATTATTTTTAAATGACCTTTGTAGAGAGACTTCTAGAGATACAAAACATATAATTTAAATTTAAACGGAATCGAAGGTAGCAACAAAAATAATTTTCGATCTTGGACTAAAACAGTTGTCTTTGCTTGAGTTATATAATTTGGATTATTTAGAACTGATCAAAGAAAGATTTTGGTCATCATATTGACCGCTACAAGTCGTAATCTATTGCCTCATCGTCACAAAATCTTTGCCATGGAACGATTGTGCTTTTTTTTAGTAACACACGGAAGTGGATAACTCTCATTACCGAGCCAAGAACACTGAACAAGCACACGCAGACGGTGACTGGTAACGAGTACCACGTGTTGGAGTATTGGCTAAAATAGTAGAACAGTATCATGAAAAAGTTTTCTAATACAAACAAGACATTAGAAAGCACTTGCATTCTTTTCAGTATGGCCTTGTTGTTTTCTGAGCCGCCTTCGTACATTATGTATTGTTGTGAATAGTCATCTCTTAGCCACTGAACGAAGAAAAAATGAAGCAGAGACAATAATAAGCAAGCGAAACCGCATTCGCCCTTTGAGCGAAGCCAGATGGCGTCAGTTGTCACTATCGAGAAGGTATGAAACAACACGACACCGATAACCCACCACTTGCAGCTGACGGTGAAGTAACAAACGGCAACTAGTCGACTGCTCAGGAGAAATATGTGTGTTACAAAGAAAACAAGTTTGTGTTTTACTTCCAGGTAACCGATATCGCTGCGATGCAAAGTCTGATCAGCGGCTGTGAACGCCCAAACTAGACTTAGGAAAGAGACAGGCAAAGAAATGATTTTAATAACATCCGCCTGTTTTTCTTGAACAATGACGACGTAAAGCTGAAAAATAAACTGCGGGGCTGTTTCGACAACTGACTCAAACAGCACAGCCAAGTCAATGTGCAACAATAGGTCAACAGCTTCCGCCTGGCTGGCCGAGTCAACTTCATCGTCACGCCACCATTTCTTTATGTAAAAAACAAGCGCTTGCAGTCTCACCAAAGCTGCTGAAAACGGATGGAAACCACAAAGAATAGTTTGCGTACATCTAGTGCCACTGCATGGATTGCCATCGTTATTAACAAGGTACAAAATCAGGAACACAAAACATGGCAAAATAACAAAAGTGAGCCCCACGCCAAACCATATCTTGTGATCCCTTCGGTAGAAGTCCACTATTGTGAGTATGTCGGTGATCGGGTCAGCAAAGCTTAAAATGCTCCAGCAAGAAGCACAATTGGGCTGTACCACTTGTATACTATACTTTCATCCTGAGCAGAATTTTGGTCTCTTTCCATTTTACTGCCGGAGAATGTTAATACGATTGGAATGGAAGTTGTAAAATAATCTTGCCGTTTCCAGCCGACGCGACTGAGATATGAAAGGTCAGGCTGATTATAATATACGAGAACAAATTCCAGTGAGTCTCTGTCGTACTTGCACAGAAAATAACAATTTAAAATTCTCAACTGTGATTGGTTTTTAGCACGGTCTGTTTGTCAGAGATTTGTCACAAGAATTTGCCCTTTAGTCTAACGTAGTGTCCAATAACAATATTTTTGTGTCTCGCAACTGCCTTTTTTCCAAGAATTTCATCAGAGATAATTGAGATGAGATGCGGATCCAAAAATATGTTTTATAAGCATCATTTATTGTTTATTAATTTAGTTATTTATTTATTTTTTATTTTTTATTCATTTGCCACATAAATAAAATTATAAAAAGAAAAAAAAGGATAAAAAGAACTAGTAATTGGGGCTAATTAACCTTCTCCCATTTTCCTTAAAATTTCGCAAGAATGTTAATTTTTAACAATTTTCGCATCATTTTTTTTATTTCGCATTTTCGTCGAAAGCCCTCCTTTGACCTTACTTTTTGTGCTAACAATAAATTAAAGATTTCAAAGAGCAAATGCGACGGAAGAGATAATCCGTGGCAATTTCCGCCATTTCGTTTTTCGTTTGATTCATTTGGTTGGTAAAACTGAATATCTCTTTATTTTATATTTTCCGTTTTCGATAGTAGGATTGATTTTTGATAATTTTATCCTGTGCTTTCTCCGTTTTTTCATATTTCCTTTTTCTGGGACCGTCTTATCCTTTATCCTTTTACCTTTTTCTTTATTCAATTTTCTATTTTCCCTTTATCAATATTTCGTTTTTCTTTTTTTTCCTTTTTCTTTTTTTCTTTTTACCGTCTTCCTTTTTACTTTTTTCTTTATTCTCTTTTCTCCTTTTCCTTTTTCTGTATTCCTTTTTCATTTTATCTTTTTTCCTTTTCCTTTCTTCAATTTTTTTTCTTTCTCTCCATCGCATACCCAGTAACCTTTGCTGGCAAATTTTGCGCCATTTTTTTCCGATTTCGCCATTTCCATGTGCGCTTCATTTGGTGCCTAGTGGTCTTCATGATCAAACTCTGACATGGAGAACTTTGTGCAAGTCCAAAGCGGAGTTTAAGTTGTTAAAGTAAAGCTCAATAATGACACGATTACTTTGTTGTCCAAGGTGTTTAGCCTGCAGGCCGAAACGATCTATCTAATCGGTGATGACAGTGTGGTAATGCCCACAATAGAAAAAAAGGAGAAAAGAAAAAAAATAAAGAGTAAAGAAAAAAGGAAAAAGGTAAAACAAAAAACGGAATAAAGGAAAAAGGAAATAGGAATAAAGAAAAACGAAAAAAGAAAAAGATAAATGAAATATTAAAAAAGGAAAGGAATAAAGAAAAGGATTAAGCGGAACCAGAAAAAAGAATATGATTATTTATTAAAAAGAAAAGAGGAAAAAGGATAAAGCACAGGATAAAATTATCAAAAACTTATCGCACTATCGAGAACGGAAAATATAAAATAAGGAGACATTCAGTTTTACAAACCAAACTAACCAAGCGAAAAACGAAATGGCGGAAAGTGCCACGGATTAGAGATCGACTACTATATCAATAGTTTATTAACAAAAAAATTGGAAGAGTTCGCCTGTTGTGGATAAATGTCGAAATTTAGGCAAGTGTAGTAAAGTTTAATTGAAGATATTTCGGACAAATCTTGATCTGCATATCAGGCATAATCTATTTTCTCCTATCTCGATTATCAGATCCAAAAAAGCAGGGGGAATCAGGTAGCGTTAAACACAACAGCATCACAATTACAGTATTGACATCTGTTCTCTAGTCACGTTCAGCTTTGGCTTTCTCAAATTTTACTTTCCTTATAGGGTAACGTGAATAGCAGTTATTTAATCAACCTCCCATTGCTATGTATAATAAAAACGAGAAGACTGAAAGGCAAAGTTTTTTACGTGGGTATAAAAGCTTTCTTTCCCTGGATGAAGTAGTAATGTACTACACTCTGAGGCAAATTTGCCTTAGAGATGT
>NC_135764.1:25474480-25695994 GCF_052425735.1 Oculina patagonica
TGGTAAGTTTGTCTTACATTACAAGCTAGAGTTTACAAATTGTTACAATAATACAATACAATCAGCAGGAAAAAAAAGCTTGGTCGAAGCGAAAACACCGAAAAGGAAAATACCGTGGAAAAAGCTACGAGTTGAAACAAATAGCAAATCAACATGTTTTCGCTTGTTTCGTTTTTTTTATGGAGCCTCAAAGAAAACCGAAGGTTGGCGGGTCAAGTTTTCTTCAATCCAATGCAGACAATTTCAAACGTAAATAGTGATTCGACAGAATTTTCCTTCAGCTATGACTAACATAATGATATGAAATATATAAGATCGTTCTTTTGTTCAGTTTAATCAAACAAACAATCGGTTGTGACACTTTTTACATCAGAAAACTTGCAAAGGATATATCATATATTGCCAAGTGAGACGTCTAATTGCTATTTTAAGTCTGTAATGTGAGAGATTTTAGATAACAAAATGTCAATTATTTCCGTCTTAGCCATCTTGTGAATTAAAGCCATCTTGTGAATTGCCTGGAGCAAGGATTCCTGCAAAGATGCTAGAACGAGCATAAGCGCACACCAGAGATTTTTAAATTTAAAAAAACTTGTTTGATTTAAAAGACACCAATGTGTAAAAGAAATAACTTGTGCATTTGTAATTAGAATTTTTCTTTTTCTTCGTAGAATTTCAAACCCATAAACATAGACACAGTCGTCATGTCGAGTCAACCAAGAACGAGTCAGAATCTAAAAGCACAGCGGAAACGACGATCATAATCAAACATATTTTAACAGACGGGAGATTGCATCTCTGTCAGTCAAAGGATGTCACGTGTTCATCAGGTCCCCCAGGCCCTCCTGGTCCGCCAGGATCGAGAGGAAATAGAGGAGTCCGGGAACGAAGGGGACAGCAAGGAAGAACTGGAAACAAGGGAGATAAAGGCATTATGGGATCGCCAGGAAAAAATGGCAAGCAAGGACCGGGAGGCATGGCAGGAACTAAAGGAGACAAAGGATCCACGGGCATGCCGGGAACGAAAGGAGACACAGGACTCGCAGGCATGCCGGGATCGAAAGGAGGCAATGGAGCTGCAGGCATTCCGGGATCGAAAGGACAAAAAGGAGCCGCAGGCATGCCGGGATCGAAAGGAGGCAATGGAGCTGCAGGCATGCCGGGATCGAAAGGACAAAAAGGAGCCGCAGGCATGCCGGGATTGAAAGGAGTCAAAGGAGCCGCAGGCATGCCGGGATCGAAAGGAGGCAATGGAGCTGCAGGCATGCCGGGATCGAAAGGACAAAAAGGAGCCGCAGGCATGCCGGGATTGAAAGGAGTCAAAGGAGCCGCAGGCATGCCGGGATCGAAAGGACAAAAAGGAGCCGCAGGCATGCCGGGAACGAAAGGAGAGCCTGGTGAATCGTCGATATTAGCTTTTGGAAGAGGTACAGTTAAATTATTAATCATAATTATAATAGAAAGCAAATAATATGCGATGGACTAGCTTCCCATTCAGGGGGGAGTAGAAATATTCCTAGCCGCTTAATGCTACGGAAAACAGGATAAGCTCCGGCAGTATGGGTGCCATGTAGGCCTTTCTCGATTATGCTAGTAAAACTGGCATTTAATGCTACTAGAAATTCTCGCATAAAGCCAAAAAAATGCTAAAATAATGCCTGATTTCTTTAAAAAATGCCACTTGAATTCCAAAGAATGCTTTGTTTTATTTCAAACAAAACGTACGAACTCTTACATTATATGCTCATATCAATAACAGGTGATACTAATTGTTTGTTTATATAAATAAGAAATAAAAAAATATATTAAAATTAAAAAAAAAATGAAAAAAAAAAACACACACACGTAAGTAACACAACACAAGTAACACAAAGCACAAACAGTCGAAACAGACAGAAAACAATCAAATTAAGTAATCAAAACTGTAAAACTTTAGGATTATTTATCCTTCTGAGTTCTGAGTGCTGAAATCTGGATCACAGTCATGAAAAATGACAGAAAATGCTAGAAATTCTTTTTCTAGAAAAAGCGAAAAAAAGTGCTCGTTTTCCCAAAAAATGCCGAAAAAAATGCTAGCATAATCGAGAAATGCCTAGTGCCATGGCTAGAGGCTTCCCCTAATAAATAAAAAACATAAAAATTGGACTGCACGCAGCTTAAGTGTCCAATAACAAGGTCCGCGTGCTGCGCATCCGCGCGTTCTTTATATGGTTCCTCCTGCGGGGGAAGGGGTGGGGGTGGTACTTGGGTCAACCTTTTTGGGTATGTGCCGCTGGCCTCAACATATTCTATGGCCAATTATAGACCCCATCTTTATAGTCAATTTTGGGTAAATGTAATTTTCATGACCCCAACTTAGTCACTTTCTGTTTTTGCGTCTACCGTATAAATCCTTTTAACTAAGTTATTCTAAAATGAATTGACACATTTTATAAACTGAATGAAGAACACTTTACTTTACTACTACGCTAGCACTGACATTATAATAGCATTTTTGATGTGGATAAAAGCAATTTATAAAACTTTCAGATCAGAAAATTCCTATTCGTAATAAACATACCAGCAGTACCGTTTTAAAAAAAGTGTGACCTCATTTTAGTCACCCTATAAAAATTGTTTGAAAAGGCTCCCTATTATAGTCAGTCTTGTCGTGAAAATACGTCCCCATCCAGCGGCACATCCCCATTAGCCCATTTATAGGAAGTGGCCCCCCCCGGGATGGTTCCTTATTGTGACTGATTTCTTCCTGTTACTCCTAAAATCTTCAGTTTTAAAAACCGCTCTTTTTTGTCATAGTACGGATAAGTCCTCAACAGGATTCGTTTACCTAAATTTTTCCTCAAATTTTGCTATATTTATGATTAATTGGCAATAGGACTTTGTGTCGTCCAATTCTGTCTGAAATAAAGTGATTCTTAGAGAGTTAGATTACACTCATATCCTGGGTCCAACATTTTTTATCACCATGCACTAGCTTTACTAATCAGCACTGCCCAGTCGTTTTAAGATTAAATAAAAAAATGTATGTGTTGTTTTGGAAGCAGCGTAGCCCGGGCAAGGGTGAGGGCGATGGACTTGAAACCGGACGTCTGTTATTCAAATCCTCCAATCTAACCACCGGATGTAACTGAAACAGTGCAGCAGTCTGCAGTACAGCTCTCTTGCTAAACTCATGTTAATAGCCAAATGGTCAGTCTCCCATTAGTTAGGATTCCTTGCAAGTTTACGTTTTTAATTGATCAGATTCGGCCGTAATCTGTGGGGAGGCTTCTTTTTTTCCACATCGAGAGAAGAGAAAGCGAGGGGGAGAAAAAAGGAAAGGGAGAGCCTGTTGCCGGTAATCAGTATGTTTACACAAGATCGAGAAAAGGAGGTTGCTTGTTACAACGTTCTTTACTAGCACCACTGAGTGCTAGTATTTTGACACTAAATGACAAGAAAGGCGTGATTGTACTTTTTATATATCTTTCACTTTACCTAACAGTTTTCCGATTTTTCTCATTGAAGTAGATTGATAATTTCAGAATTCGCATGCCAATATAGGAACGAGTAAGAAAATTATATCCAGCCCTAACTTGTGATCAGCATCTTCTTTCACACGTCTGAAGCCGGTGATCAGTCTGTTTACACAAGAGAAAGGAAGGGCTGATCGCTGATTACAGCTTCCTCATTTTCAGTTTTAATATCCTGAGTAAATTTTTCTAATTTTGTATTAACGTGCTATGCACAGTCATGTAAATATGTATATTCCGCCGAGATTAGGTCATTAATCACCTTCAGCACGTGCAGAGCAATGTGTTGCAATAGGACTTGCTGCTCATTGGTCGCTGGGTAATATAAAGGGAAAAGGACGCTCATAACTCGTGGTTAGTTAATTCAAACCGACAGAGGGAACTTTAGTTGGCGCCGTCTTGTTTCCATCAACCCCGGCTCGAACTGTAGATTTATGGAAGAACAAGCTCCTATTGCAGCTCCTGCAGCGGTTCTTGCAGTGCTACAAGATGTAGACGATGAACTAGCACCAAATCCACCGGCACCGAATCCACCGGCACCGAATGCACCGGCACCGAACGCTCCAGCGGCAGATGGACAAGTCGCTGAGGTATTTATTTCTTGTTTACTTTAAACTTTTGTCGCAAGTTCGCGAAGCTTATACTAGGGGTTTGGTCGCGTGGTCGGGCTTTCTGTAGTAATGTCGTTTTCCCTTGTTTTGCGTTCCTTGGTTTTGCGGTGAATTTTATTCTAGTTACGGGTTCCCAAGTTTGTTTTATATTATTGCCTCGTTGGTCTTTCTATCAGGTCGTATCGCTTCATTTTGTTTTGCTTTGCTGGTTTCTAAATTTTTTATTACTGTGTTTATGTTACAACGTTAACGGGTAGTTCATACCGTTTGGTTTCGCTGGATAGAACATCGGGTTTATTATTTGCTGTAGTCGCGTCTGTAAAGCACTGAATTGTTATTGTCTGTTACGAAACTTGCCGTGATCGAGGCAGTATATATACATCTCATTGTAACGCAGGCCCGTGATCGTGGCTGCTTGAAAATGATACGCTGGCCCGTGATCGAGGCAGCGTGAAAAATGGGAACTGGCCCGTGATCGTGGCAGTATAAAAAAAAAAAAAAAAAAAAAAATATGATAACGCAGGCCCGTGTTCGTGGCTGCTTGAGAAAATGATAAAACTGGCCCGTGATCGTGGCAGTTTGAAAAAATGATAACGCAGGCCCGTGATCGTGGCTGCTTGAGAAAATCATATAATGGGCCCGTGATCGAGGCAGCATGAGAGAATGATAACGTAGGCCCGATCGAGGCTGCTTGAGAAAGTGAATCAATATATTATGGGTTTATTGAGTCAGTTATAAGCTAACTTTCTGTGTTGGCTTTAGATCCCCAATATGGACGATTTCGCGAGGAGAATTCAGAAGCTAGAACAATCGCAGCAAGCGACTGTTGATGGTATCATCGAAAAGATTATGCAGTTGGTGAAGTCAAAGGCTGCACCATTTAATAAGGACCAGGTGTTCGAGCAGATTTTAAACCTGAAGGTTGTGGCTTTGGAAACCAAACACCCTAAAGCCAGTTACTACTCTACAGTGTTCCAAGCTTTACGTGAGAAGATGGGTGGTTCAGATGAGCAATTTAAAAGATATGTCTTGGCTCTTCTTGGTGACAAAGACCAAGAGAAGGTGCTTGATGTTATGACAAAGGTCGACAAAGCCCTGAGGGTCCCATCCTTTTCGGCTCCCACGTTCCGAGGTCGTGATCGTGGTAGATCTCTAGGCGGTGTTCAGTGCTTCTATTGTAAGGGTTATGGTCATTACCAGAGAAATTGTCAAATGCGCTGGAGAGATGATGGAAAGCCACCACCAGCAAAGAGAGGGAGATGGTTCAGGGGGTCGCCAGTGTGATCGGACGGATTAAATCTGTGGTTTTGAGTTCAGTTGAACCATTTGCGTGTAATAAGAATAAGAATAAATGAATTACAAACAGTATAAGATTGATTCGTGTGTACAAAGTTGATTTCCTTTGTTACTGTTTTCTTTCGGTATTTTTAGGGCATTTCTTAGTCTTTTATTTCATGGCATATGGGTTCCACAACAAAATTTTAGTTTTATCTTCGATGAGGGTGAGTAACTCCCATGGGCTAGCCTTATTGCTGGGCAGTCTGTGGACGTTCCTTTCGGGGCGTGGGAAGTTACTCTCTCCTGATCGGGGACCTCATCTTTAGTGGTTAGATTTTCTTGGGAGGGATAATTTCGTTTGGGTTTTCAGTTTCCCATAAGTATTTTTCCCAATTATTTCGCAGTTCCGCCAGGTGAAGCGGAGAAGGACCTGCGAGGGCTTTGAAATTCCTGCTTGGGAAAAGATAGATGAGGAATTTGATCATAAATTATCCTGTTGTCAGCCTCCCAATGAGAACTTTTTTTCGACTACTATAGATGGGGTCCTCGTTCAGGAGGGAGTTACAGAGATTCCCACTATAAAGGACGTTCTAGTTTCCGAAGAGGTGCCTGATTTATCTCTGTTGCGATTTCGTGACCCCGATCATTTTGTGGCTGGCGGCGTTCACAAAGACCCGTCCGCCTGGCAGAAGATTTTGATTAACCATCCGAAGGGTGACCAAATACTTAATTGGATCTCGAGCAAAGTAGACGTGCATGATTTTGTGAATCACTATTCGGGTACTTTTAAGGGTGAACCATACGACTCTGACTTTCCTCCGCCTAAATATTTCCGGAATCATGCATCGTGTAAGAAGTTTTCTACCTTCATTTCGGATGCGATTCTCAAACGTGTGGCGATGGGTTCCGTTAGGGTTTGGGGAAAAGTTGATCTGGACGAACCACCGTACCTAGTTCTTCCGCTCACGGTAGAGCCATCCAAGCCGAGATTATGTTTGGACGCCAGGTTCCTCAATCTGTGGATGAAGGATTGTCCTTTTTCACTTGATAAATTAGTGGATGTGAAGCGCTATATCTACAAAGATTCGTATTTTACGAAATGTGATGATAAGTCAGGATACGATCACGTCCACCTGCAGGAGTCCTCACAGGAGTTGTTCGGTTTTGAATGGGGTGGATGGTGGTTTGTCTCCACAACTTTGCCATTTGGATGGAAAGAGTCTCCATATATTTACCATACTATCGGATTGGCTGCATCCAGCTATTTAAGGTCATGTGGAGTTCCGTGTTCCTTGTACATTGATGATCGACTTAACGGTGAGGTCTTTGCTCCAACTGGCCCTTGGTCTTTATCTCCTTCAGCTCGCACGGAAAAGTTTAGGCTGGAGGCAGCGAAAGTAGCCATATTCATTGTTGCATCATTGTTAATTCAATTAGGGTACACAATTGGCATTCAGAAGTCCGTTTTGTATCCGGCTAAGCGTATAGAGTATCTCGGTCATGTGGTGGACTCTTCAAAGCAAGCTTTCGAACTTCCCGGGAGAAAAGTCGTTGCGTTCGCTACCTTAAGAGGAGAAATTCTGGCTTGCAAAAAAACGGTGAATGTCCGCACTCTTCAACGATTCCAGGGGAAATGTATTTCATTTTCCTTGGCAGTGCCTGGGGCTAAGTTGTTTATAAGAAATATAAGTTCAGCTATTGCTTCATCTCCTGGAAATGGACAAGTTAAGATGACTGATTCTCTTCGGGAAGAAATTTGCCATTGGCGTTTTCTCGACTCCTGGAAAGGCCACGTTCCTTGGCGTGAAGAGAGGCATGTTCGTTTATCGTTATCCACGGATGCTTCGGGATACGGTTGGGGATGCGTCATGCATTCAACGTCAGGTGATCAATCCTTTAGGGATTATTGGAATCCACAGCAGATTGGATTAAACATCTCTACCAAGGAAATGCTTGCTATCTCAAACGCAATAAAAGCCACTCCGGAGCATGTGCGGGACTGTCGGGTAGATGTACAGGTTGACAGTCAAGTAGCGATTGACACGTATAATGGCCAAGGAAGTAAAAACTCTCCTCAACTGACGGCAGCCACAAAGGAACTCTATTTTACTGTTGTTAACCGAAATCTGCAGTTAGAACTGTCTCATATCGCGTCAGATCGAAATGAGGCCGATGGCCCGTCGAGATGCCTTTCTGCGTTGGATTCAACACTTTCTCCAAGAGTGTGGGAGTTAATTGAACAGACTTTTGGTGGTCTCTGTGGTCATACATTCGATTTGATGGCGTTGGATTCTAACGCACAGTTCTCCAAAGGAGGAACCCCTTTGCCGCATTTCACCCCGTGTCCTAGCCCTCAGTCTAATGATGTGAACTTCTTCGCTCAGGACGTTAATCTTATCGGACCTGCTATGGCCAACCCGTACATTTTCCCTCCATTTGGGTTGGTTCCTGCCGTGCTAAGGTTCCTTACTCAATTTCGAATTCCATTCACAATTGTGGTTCCTGAACTTTACCCACGACCATTCTGGTGGCCAATTTTGACAGGTCTTTCTCGGAAAGCAATTTGTCTAGGTTCAGAGGGTGATTGGGATGTCCTTAGATACCCGTCCAGGTCCGGGTACGAGCCACGGGTTTGTCCTTTCAAGCTTTGGGCTTTCAGAGTTTCGAAATTCTAACCAACTAAAGTATGGTTCAAATCAACGAAGTTGTCCATATAGTCTTGAACATTGTTCGTTTTCTTTTTGACTTCAGTCTCTACCAAGAATTCCCAAGTTGTTCCAGCCATCGGTAGCTTGCCCTCGTTGCCAGTACCCAAATGATGAAGGGTTTCGTTTTTGCCAGAGTTGTGGTTACAACAGGAAGACAGTTGTATTGGACAAGGATGATGCTTTGAAACTTAAACATAAGGTGGATGAAGAACAGATTGCAGCGCGAGTTAAAGAGTTGATACAAACACGTAACACTACTCGATATGCGAAGCAGAAGACAGCCTTGGAGATAGAGTTTTCTCGGTTCGTGTTATCTTTATCGTGTCGGAAAACTTTAAGTTCAGCTTTACCGTGTGATGTCGTGGCGTTTCTAGTGTGGAAGGATCAGGATGGAAGAACTTTGGTTCATAAGCCAAATTGTGAGTTTGTTTTACAGCGTAAGCGAAGTCAATGTGCTTGTCCCAAACGGCTTGCGTTTGGTACGGTAGACTCCTTAATAGGAAAACTTAGAGCAATTTTTATCCAGCTCGGTAGGGGAGCAGAATGGCACTCTGTATTAGGTGTAGGTAACCCTGCTTCCTCTAGGTCAGTGAAGGATTACTTGGCTAATGTTCGTGAGGAGCAGTTGAGGGCACGAATTACCCCGCGCCAAGCAGATCCGGTTCTGCTTTCAGATGTTGAGATCCTTTCACGGCATATTCAGTCAAAATTAAGAGATCCTACTTTAGATCCTATTCAGGTTTTTGTGTTAGCCAGAGATCAAGCTTTCTTTAAGGCCCTGTTTTTCTCGGCGGATCGGGCAGCCGACCTGTTAGGTATTTCTACTCCGACAATTTTGCGCTTTCCAGATAATTCTGGATTTTTGTTTAATCATGTATGGACAAAAACGTTACGGTCCGGAGACGCCAACGTTTTTGCATTCAAGAGGGGTTCAAATAAGATCGTTTGCCCAGTCTGGGGTATTGAGTTATATTTCAAGATTTGTAGACTGTTAAACATTCGGCTGTCTTCAGGTTATTTATTTCGCTCCGTGTCTAAAAAAGGTACGGTAACGTCTTGCGCGTTAGACCCTTCTGCGGCTCAGGCTAGGTTGGACACTTATGTGAAACAGTTGCAGGGGAGTCTTTCGAGCACGCGTTTCACTCTACATGGTTTTAGAAGCGGTGCCGCTATTTCACTGGCACTTGCAGATGTCTCTCTTAATGATATAATGGATCATGTAGGCTGGAAGTCTAGCAAGACGGCCCTTCATTATATTAAGTTGAAACAGGTTCTGAATCCAGCAGGTCCAGCGGCAAAGTTAGCGGATTTAGATAAGGACACGGGTAAACACTATAAGGTAACCAATGAATTGACAGGTTTTGTCACTGCGTTTCCGGAATAAATTGTCAGTTCAAAGTGCAATGCCTTTAACACTTTCAAGTTAGTTTAGAGTGTTATATATGTTTAGAGATATTTTGGATAAGGTTTGGAGAGGTAATAAGGAATAAATATAGTATTGATGTGACAGTGGTCTGTCTTCTTGTTGGAGCGGTGCGGTGAAGGGAGGAGTTGTGCTTCCATATCTCATTAATGACAATAACCAAGGCGGAATAATACACTATGTTTGTAATTTTAATCTTATTTTTTTTTGGTTACTTCAAAATTCACGGCTAGCTATTCAATCAAAGCCTCTTCGAGCCACGACTGAATTTTTTTCACCAAGTTTTACGTTTGGTTTTCATATCTTGAATATATATGAGCGGCAGATGTTCAAACATTTCTTTGATGCAATTAAAAAGCAAAAAATGAGCAAACATGCGTGACAATTGCAGACAATCGGCGGTTGACCCCACAATGTCTATTACATTGATATAAGATCTTTTCATTTTACGTGACTGTGATTGTCGGATTAGCTCAGTCGTGTAGGTTTTAGGATGGAGTGTGAGAGGTCGTGAGATCAAAACCCAGAAGTGTCTGTTACTTTTTCCTTTTTTTTATGTTTTTACCCCGCAGCACTAAAATGGTTTGTTTATTCTATCGCTCCTGTATACATTGGAGAATAAAAGCATTTACATGTAAGCCGTAAAGTAATAACGCTGTAAATAAATATATCAGAACATATAGACTGATTCAGGTAAGTTTACGAAAGAGATCGATCGGTGCATCACTTTTGCGGCTCTTAATGTGGAAGATAAACTTGTTTATCGTATTTGAAAATTCCGGCGTTATCTTTGCAATAGGAAGTTATGTTATGCGAGGAATCTTCTATGTATAGTATGAATGCGCGAGTGTCAGTTTCATGCATGCGTTACAAGCAGCTGTAACGCATGCAAATATCGCATGTTGCATCGCTTTTGCGGCTCTTAATGTCCACTTTTTCGGCGGTCAAGTACCTTCCGCACATAATTTTCAGCCGCATTTTGTTTCTTTGCTTTTGTCTTAATTGTTAAACCTTAAAAAATAGCCTTATTACGGCCGCCTTGCTATACACTCTTACTTCTCTTATCAAAATGTTTACAGCTGATGGACCAACCAACCAACCAACCGACCAACCATGTGAGTGAAGTCGGGCTACCCACTATACTCCTTCATTGAAAATTCAGTCGTAAAAAGGACAAGAGAGCCTATCGTTGGAAAATTAAGAAAGAAATATACAATTATTATACTGTTCTTTCAAGCTTCGAGATCATGCGACCTCAGTTGAAGCAATCGAAACCTGTTTAAATGACCTTGATGTATGGGTGCTTGCAAACATGCTTAAGCTGAATAGGGAGAAAACAGAGCTTTTATTAATAGGACCAAAACACAAAATTTGGGCAACTTGCGAGAATTTTTTTGCGCAAATGTCTCACCGCCCCCCTGGCAAAGAATTGCCCGTACGCCTATGGGTAAATTTTCTTGATTTTAGTCCTCAAAGTGCACAATATTGTACGTTTTGGACTGCACTCCTTTAGAGGTTCTACTAAAACGATTAGACTACTGGCCCTCGTTTTCTATGAGCGATAGTCAACTCGGCTGCATCTCGATGACTATTTGCTCATAGAAAACTCGGGCTCGTAGTCTAATTGTAAAGTATAGGCGATATTAGTGAACGCTAAAACAGTGGATAGCGCTTTTGGCGCGCGCTGATTGGCTACTCAAACTCGGAATATTCAACCATTTACCTCCACTTCGGTGAATAGTTGTAAACTAGTGAGTATTTCGCCAATTTTGGAAAATGTATGGTGGAGTGGTCAAGTCCTTGGACGGTTAATTGGTAAATATTCCGGACTCAAATCCTTCACTTTGACCGCTGGTTAATAAAAGGAATCAACCCCAAATTCAAGTCCTTAGCTCCCCCCTCACCTATCCTACTCATGCCAAGTGGCAACTAATGCCTCCAAGTCCTCCGCTACCAAAGGTTCGCCTTGTAAAACTCTAACCAGTCTGGATTTATGGGAAGGGAAACGCTAAATTTACATTTCATTTGCAATGTACGTTTGATGAGAGAACGGGAGGGTTGCTGTTGTCAACTGGTGTCAGTCACAATGAGAAAGGACTGCTTGATTACTGTCCCTAATAATTAGCAACCGAGTGTTTTGAAAAAACACAAATAAGATCTGTTAAGAAATTTAAGTCGCCGTACACGTAATAACCATCAGTTCTCATTGGTGTCTACTGCGGATTATTTTATCGCATAATCTTTTTACTCGCCTAATGTCTTCTACGGTGCTTCTTGTATGGTAGACTTCTTCCTTGGTTTTTTCGGGGTTAATGCTGTAGATCAGAGAGAAAGTCAACATTGTAAAGTAAAAGGAAAAGAAACACAGTCACCCATTTTGTACGGGTTCTTTTTTTGCTAGAAATATACTGATTTTAAGTGATCAAATGTTCTAAAAGTTGTGAACCTTTTTTTCCATACAGTTATATACCTGCCAAGATGACTTAACAATTCAAGTAGCACCTTGTTAAGCTGAAAATTAAATTTAAAGCAAGCGCTTCGCATTTTTTCAGATTGTTTAGATCTCCTCAAATCAGGCCACACTCAAAGTGGATTGTACTCTGTCAATCCAGACGGTAGAGGACACTTTACTGTCTACTGTGACATGCGCACTGACGGTGGAGGCTGGACAGTGTTTCAGCGAAGACAGGATGGCTCGGTAGACTTCTATCGGGGATGGAACGACTACAAAGCAGGCTTTGGTCAGCTGACTGCTGAGTTCTGGTTAGGAAACAACAAGATCCACCGACTGACGGCCTCTAGACCGAGCTCCCTACGAGTGGAGCTGGAGGACTGGAGCGGAGGTAAAGCGTACGCCAAATATGGCATGTTCAATATTGGTGATGAGCAGGCGCAGTATCGACTTGAAGTGGGTTCATATTCAGGTACAGCGGGAGATTCGTTAGCATATCATAACAACATGGCGTTTAGTTCAAAAGACAGAGATAATAACATAGATAGCAGAAACTGTGCTGTAGAATATACAGGCGCCTGGTGGTACAGGAGTTGCCACGTCTCCAATCTAAACGGACAATACCTGGGAAACAAATATGATAACCGAGGAGCAAGGTGGGACAACTTCAGAAATAACCTGTCCCTCAAATTTACTGAAATGAAACTGAGGCCGTCATCGTAGAAAAGAATACCAGTAACAGGTTTAATTCTGTTAGTGACGTAAATACCAACATGACACTAAGCTTTGCTCATCATCACCATTACAAACAATGATTGAAGGGACTGTGTCACGGATTTTAGCCAAATTTAGGCATTGGAAATGTCCTACAAATTCAGTGAAATATAAAAATAACCGCTTAAAACAGTGAACGAACATTTTTAGAACATAGCAAATAAAAAAGAAGGTACGGATGGCTAAATGTGAAGAAGTTTGAAACGGAACAGTTTGCAAAGTTAATCTTGTTTGCTTGTAACTTTAAGCTACTTTACATTGTATCGCCCAGGAGACACATTTGGTTGTAATGAAGCTATGGTTTAGTCTTTTAGATCCATAGAAGTAATTTCTTTGCAAACATTAAGTTTCAAAGCGAGTATTTTGCAAACTTTAATAAAATAAACTTAACTCAGCCGTGACACAGTTCCTTTAAGTAGTTAATTAATTTGGATAACGTAAACGGATTTCTTGTATTTCTGTATTTTTTGAGAACAGTTTGCTCTGTAATTATATTCTAAAATGACAGAAAATACATTATTCTTTTAATTGTCTTCATGATAATTGGTCTTCATTTCCTCGATCGCATCTGCCGGCAGAATTTAAAAGAATCTTTGGCTTAAAACGAGGCCATAAGGGACAATATGTAGACAAAAGAATAGTGTATTTTCCGCCACTTTGGAAAAAAAAGTGTATTTGTAAGTGTTGTCCGTTCTAGCGAATAGCAGAGGAATTTATAGTATTGACCACTGTTGACAACTTTTCTTACAGCTGATAGCCTGGGTACCAGCCTCTTATCTTTACCAGAGCGCGAGCTTCACGCACCTCTCGCGCTCTCGAAAAAACAACGATTGATAGTGATTGGTACCCAGGCTACCCCGCTGTGGTCATGTTAGTCTTCAAGGTAGTTAGTATGTGTTGCTATGTGTTGTAAGTTATTCCATTTATGTTATTATAATTTAATTCCTTCCGCTTTGAGCGAGGTCGTAAGTTTAAAACCAGCTTACTGTGTTAGGCCATCGTAACTTGATTAAAAATAATATTACTAGTTATGCAACGCTTTCGAGTGGTATCTTGATATCCCCGGTCTCTTTTTTTCTCGGTTGGAAAATCCTCTCTTTTTTTGGAATAATGCGCGCGAGGGGAGGTGGGGGAAAACGCAAATAAAGGCTTTTTTTTGGGTTTTTGGGATAGATTTAGGCAAGCCTAAAAGCGGAGCTCCCCTTTAATTTATTTAACTTTAGCTGGAGTTACAATGTTTCCATTTTGATAAATATGCGGTCAAAGCTTTAATGTATACGCTGGCCCACAGGTGCAAGACAAATATAAATCCATCATAATCTCGAGGCAGAACAACTAATGGCCTAACAATTAATTAATCGTGTTTGTGTCCCATTTCAAATTCGCACATGGTGAAGGACTTTAAATTACGGTTTCTTTAATTAAGTGTCACGTGACGTTGAAGAGGGTTACTTGATATTTGCGACTAGCATTTTTTGGCCAAAAAAACGAGCATTGCAACTGCCAAAAAGCATCAAATGCCAGTTTTACCAGCATATACGGCGACCAGTGTCACGAGGCACTCATCAATATAAAATAGTATTGTATGATGTGGGCACTGACTTTGACTACAGCTATATAATATCGATCAAGTCGTTTGCTAACTGGTAACAAGTCAATACATTTACGCCTAGCGGACCTATCTTTGTCCAAACTATAAATAAATAAAAAAAACCTTGAACTTTGTCTTGCATTGGCAAGTTCCCCAAACTCGTGATCATTGTATCACGTAACAAGCTGAAGCAGTACTCATTCCTCTGCGTTGTAGAATTGCGGATTACTGAAACATCACCATAATCATGGCTGTTCAAAAGCAAACTATGCCTTCATTTGCATCCATAATTTCTGTTTTGTCCATTGTGTTCTACTGCGCCGGCTTTTTAAGAGTTGAGCTTGAGTTACACGAGCACAAGAAAAGAATAAACGCTCTTGAAAGCGTTGCGGAGGCCAAGCCGTCGTCAAACGATCCAGACATAATCAAAAATGCTCCTGGTAAGTTTGTCTTACATTACAAGCTAGAGTTTACAAATTGTTAGAATAAAACAATCCAATCATCAGAAAAAAAGCTTATTCCAATAAAAATACCATAGTAATAGCAAAGAATTAAGAAAAATAATGAATGAACGTGTTTGTTCTCTTTGTGTTATGAAGCCGCCACGAAAACGGAAGCTAGGGTTAGCAGGTCATGTTTTCTTCAATCCAATGCAAACAACGTCAAACATAAATAGTGAGTCGATCTAATTTTACTTCAACTCTGACTAATAAAATGATAATGTAACAGATTTTATATCAGAAAATTTACAAAGGATATGTTCAACTCAAAAGTCCAATAGCAAAGCGCGCGATGTCTAAAAATAGAATGCAAATGATTATACCCCCACGAGGCTTGTTCTGAGAGAAATAGAAGGGTTCTAGGCGAAGTTTTTTCGTTTTATAAAAGTGTTTTTAGAAACAGTGCTGTTTTAAAAAGTGTTTAAGGAAAACCGTCCGCAATTTCGGTTTGTTTGTCTGCATCTTGTCTGAGACGTGATGTTACTCGCCCGCTTTGTTATTTCTATTTTTACAGGTAATAAAATGCCAATTATTTCCGTCTTAGCCATCTTGTGGGTCAAAGAGTAATAAATGCTTGCCTGGAGCAAAGATTCCTGCAAAGATGCCAAAACGAACATAAACGCACACCAGAAATTATTTTTTTCTTCCTCACCTTCAAAGCTAAAGAAATTACTCTAAGAACAAATAAAAAAATTTAAAAGACATCAATCTGTAAAAGGAATAATATTTCTTTTTCTGCCTTTGTAAGTAGAAGTGGTTTTTAATCCGTTTTTATTTCCTTCGTAGGAATTCAGCCCTATAAACATAGACAGAGCCGTCATGTTGAATCAACCAAGAACGAGTCAGAATCTAAAGACACAGCGGAAACGATGATCAAAACCAACAAACTTTTATCAGAGCTTAGATTGCATCTCTGTCACTCAAAAGGTGTCACATGCTCGTCAGGTCCCCCAGGCCCTCCCGGTCCACCTGGACCAAGAGGACACAAAGGAACCCGGGGACGAAGGGGACAGAAAGGAAGAACTGAAAACAAGGGAGATAAAGGCATTATGGGATCGCCAGGAAGGAGCGGCAAGCAAGGCATTATGGGACATGCTGGGATAAAGGGAGAGACTGGTACCAAAGGCGAGAAAGGAGACATAGGGCCCGCAGGCATGCCGGGAAGTAAAGGAGAACCTGGTGAATCGATTTCATCTCCTGCTGTTGTTGTTTCTCCTGTGACGTTGACAGTGAACGAAGGTGGATCAGCCTCGTTTCAGTGTTCAGCCAGCGGTAATCCTGAGCCTTCAGTAGTGTGGAGTAAACTGGACAATCAGTCAGAAATCACTCAATCAGCGGTTTCAGGAGGACAGTTGCAGTTGACTAAGGTGACAGGAAATGACTCGGGTGTGTTTCAGTGTTCAGCAACAAACATCCTGGGGAATTCACGGGAAGTGGTGCGATTAGCAGTAAATGGTAAAATTTTGGTTATTGCAATTACTGAAATAAACTTTTTAAGGGGTGCAGTTTTAGCGAACATGTTTAAAATTTTGAGATTACCAATATTCACATTCGAGTAGCACAAAAAATTTCCCGTTTTCTTTAGGAAGCAACCTGTTTCTTTGGAAGTTGATTGGAAGTAAACACTATTTACCAGTTCTTCAATTTTTCTTCCATTTTAATCCTGAATAAGGGTTTTATACGTCGATTAACTAAAATCTTGTTCTTATTGTAAACGATTTATTTTAACAACCGTAACAAGAAGTATGTTTCCTTTTACATTTTTAAAATGACATTAGGATACTACTACAGTGCCTTGAAGTGCTTTCTTTAATTTTAGACTTCTCCATTTTCCATTTTACAAAATACCGGCCTCATTTGATTCCTCTAAAAGCAAAACCTGTTACTTATTATATACCTAAATAAAAATCACTTCATGAACTAAGTGTTATTTACTTGGTTGCAGTTCATCCTCGCGTTTCTCTTCATCCGGGACCTTATCACGTCATTCAAGGAAGTAACGTCACCCTACCAACTTGTCACGTGACCGGATACCCGGCGCCAGTGGTCACCTGGAGGAAGTCGTCTGGTCAGTTACCCCAGGGGAGGGCGCAGTATAACAACAGTGTCTTACAAATTTCTGATGTCCGTAAAGTTGACTCTGACATATACTTCTGTTCAGCAGTCAACCTTTTAGGAAATGTTGAAAGGAAAACTCTACTAGTTGTGATTTCACTTCCTGCGTTTACCGTTAAGCCACCTGGAAACGTGTTTGCTTCTCCTGGCGGCACTTTGACGTTAAACTGCAGCGCTACCGGTGATCCACGACCAGTCATCAGCTGGAAAAGACAAGGAGCAGCACTGCCCGTGGGGAGGAGTCACAGGACAAACGAAGCGCTTATCATTAAAAATTTTAGAAAAGTGGATACTGGGATCTATATCTGTGTGGCTACAAGTGCAGGAGTGTTTCATATCGAGACAGTAACTTCTGTTGAAGCCCTACCAAGTGGTACTGGTAAGTTATGTAGGAAATGAATAAACTTGTCATAAAGAGAAAGACTATTCACCTGTATAGGCGATATTAGTACAGTCAACTCTCGCCTTGCGGACACCCCGCTATTGCGGAGACTCGGTATTACGGACAAAATCCAGATCCCCGGCAAAAGAGGTTTGACTGGAAATGACTCCCGCTATTACGGACTCTCGCTATTACGGACACAAAACGACGCCCCGAGCGTGTCTGCTATACAGTCACTCTCGTTATAGCGGACACGCTCGGGGCGTCGTTTTGTGTCCGTAATAGCGAGAGTCCGCAATAGCGGGAGTCATTTCCAGTCAAACCTCTTTTGCCGGGGATCTGGATTTTGTCCGTAATACCGAGTGTCCGCAATAGCGGGGTGTCCGCAAGGCGAGAGTTGACTGTAACGAGAGTTGACTGTATTTCCCCAATTTTGGAAAATGTATGGTGGAGTGGTCAAGTCGCTGGACGTTTAATCGGTATATTCCGGACACAAATCCTTCACTTTGACGGCTAGTTAGTAAAAGAAATCAGTCCCAAATTCCAGTCCTTAACACCACCTTCCCCTATCCTTTTCATTCCAAGTGGCAACCAAGTCACTCAAGTCCTCCGCTACCAAAGGTCCGCCTTGTAAAGCTCTAACCAGTCTGGATTTATGGGAAACGCTAAATTTACATTTCATTTGCAATGTATGTTTGATGAAAGGACTGTTGCGAGAGGGAAGGGTTGCTGCGGTGACTCAACTGGTGTCAGTCACAATGGGAAAGGAGTGCTTGATTACTGTCCCTATTAAATAAGATCTGTTAAAAAGGTCGCCGTAGACATAATATCCAACAGTTCTCATTGGTGTCTACTTAAAAATTAGACGCAAGCTTGAGGTTCTACCGGCGAAACCCGGAGTCAACTATCAAAAGCCGGTAGAAGCTGAGCGCGAGCCGTCTAATTGTTTTAGCATAACCCAGTGGCTGATCTATTGAGCACACGATATCGCTAGAGTTGGTTTTTTTGAAGGATTTGTTGAAAAAATTCAGCGAAAAACTGAGCGCGCGCTCCGAGAACCGTTTAACGATCGATAGAAGGCACCTGTGTAGCCAATCAGATCGCGCGTTTTGCCATTGGAAGGCAGCTCAAACTCAGGGTTATGCTAATGAGGATTATTTTTATCGCAAAATCTTTTTACTCGCCAAATGTTTTCTATGGTGCCCCTTGTATGGTAGACTTCTTCCTTGGTTTTTGTGGGGTTAATGCTGTAGGTCAGTGAGAAAGTCAACATGGTAAAGTAAAAGGCAAAGAAACACAATCACCCAGTTTGTACGGATTGTTTTTGTTTTTATTGCTCGAAATATACTGATTTTAAGTTATCACATATTCTAAAAGTTGTGAACCTTTTTTCCATACAATCATGATATACCTGCCAAGATAACTGAACAGTTCAAGTAGCACCTTGTTAAACTGAAACTTAAATTTAAAGAAAGCGCCTCGTTTTTTTTTTTTTTTTCAGATTGTTCCGATCTCCTCAAATCAGGCCACACTCAAAGTGGATTGTACTCTGTCAACCCAGACGGTAGAGGACACTTTACTGTCTACTGTGACATGCGCACTGACGGTGGAGGTTGGACGGTGTTTCAGCGAAGACAGGATGGCTCGGTAGACTTCTATCGGGGATGGAACGACTACAAAGCAGGCTTTGGTCAGCTGACTGCTGAGTTCTGGTTAGGAAACGACAAAATCCACCGACTGACGGCCTCTAGACCCAGCTCTCTACGAGTGGAGCTGGAGGACTGGAGCGGAGGTAAAGCGTATGCCAAATATGGCAAGTTCAACATTGGTGATGAGCAGGCGCAGTATCGACTTGAAGTGGGTTCATATTCAGGTACAGCGGGAGATTCGTTAACATATCATAATAATATGACGTTTACTACAAAAGACACAGATAATGACATATGGGGCAGTGTCAACTGTGCTGTACAAAGGACAGGCGCCTGGTGGTACAAGAGTTGCGCCTTCTCCAATCTAAACGGACAATACCTGGGAAACAAACGTGGTTGGCAAGGGGTGGCGTGGAACAGCTTTAGAAGTTCTCTCTCTCTCAAATTTACTGAAATGAAACTGAGGCCGTCATCGTAGAAAGAATACCAGCAACAGGTTTAATCCTGTTAGTGAAGTACATACCCGCCAACGGCAAAAATTAAACTTTTGCCGTCTGCCGTTTGGCGTCGTACGCGGAAATGAGTAGTTTTGTGTTTGTTGTCACGGTGAATTAGGGATTTTTCCCTATTTTTATGATGGATTAATTTTAGGTACATATCAAACAGTGATAAAGCGTTTTCAAATTTAATTTGGATAACGTAAACGGAAATCTTGTTTAATAGAACAGTTTCCTTTGTAATCATACAGCTTATTCTAAAATGGTGGAAAATACATTATTATTTTAACTGACTTTATGATAATTGGCCCTCATTGCCACGATCGCATCTGCAGAATTTGAAAGAATCTTTGGCTTAAAACGAGGCCATGAGGGACAATATGTAGACAAAAGGATAATGTATTTTCCGCCATTTTGAAAAAAGGTATATTTGTAAGTGTGGTCCGTTCTAGCGAATAGCAGAGGAATTTATAGTATTGACCACTGTTGACAGCTGATAGTCTGTGTAACAACCTATTATCTTTACCAGAGCGCGAGCTTTCGCGCACCTCTCGCGCTCTCGGAAATAAAACGACATTCTCGTCCCCATAGCCCTTTCGTTTCTCTTAGCCGGCTTGGCACGAGAAAACGGAGGGCTCTGGGACATAGGGTTTTTGAATTAATTCGAATTTTTTTGATTGGCTGTTTGAAACAAAGTATTCCTAAACGGAAGTCGAAAACGTAACGACTCTCTCATACATTCTTTTGAAACGTCATGACTGCATACATAAAGACCGGAAGTCCTAGAATCTAGGACTGGAAATCCTGTGTCCCCAGAGTCCTTTGTTTCCTCGTGCCAAGGCCCAGCCGGCTAAGAGAAACAAAAGGGCTATGGGGACGAGAATGATAAAACGACTGATAATGATTGGTACCCAGGCTACCTCGCTGTGCTCAATTTTGCCTTATAGTTAGTATGTGTTTTTGTAAGTTATTCTATTTATGTTATTATAATTGAATCCGTTCCGCTTTGATTTGGCCTGCGAGATCGTAAGTTTTAAAACCAGCCTACCTTAAAGACTCTTGGTTTTAGGCCATCGTAACTTGATTAAAAATGTGAAACAAACAGCGGTAATAAACATTACGAAAAATCGCATTTTACTAACTTGACATTTCGTATACATTTTCAAAGGTACGACCGTTACAAATATTTGACAACTATTTTTACAACCATCTTGACAACTATCTTTACCTTATCTTTTTCCTATGGAACAGGCAAATCAATGTAATCTGTACCGTATCACTGGCAAACATAACCGTTTGACTCAAATTCCAATCGGTTGAATGTTACAAGACCTTATACATCGTCAAAAATAACTAATTAATAGAGAAAACGTAAACGTTGATTTTTACAAATATCCGTTGTGGTAAATACGTGAATAGAAAATTGTGTAGACATGATAGAAATATATTTTTAGTTTCTATGCTTGGATAAAGTAAATTTAATTTGACAATATTTTAAGTCTGGATCATAAGTTGATATTTTTGTGAGCAGTATCTGGCTTTTCTCCTGTAATGAGACTGAGTTGGGTGCTTCGCTAAAAACTCAGAAAAAGTCAGCTTGTACAGAATGAGTTAGAATGGTCCTGGATTAAACGCTGATCTATTAAAACGAGGGCGCTAAAAAGGAAGTTTGGCGCCCTGTCTAAACGCAGCATTTCTGGTATTTTAAGTTTCTACGACGCATATATTTGGATAAAAAACGATATGCTGTTGATGTATCGCTGAGTTAAAGCCCGGGGGGGACTCCTATATGGAAGGGACAGAGATGCTCATCGGAAAATTTGAAAAGAACCCCTAAAAGGGACCAATCTGGGTGTGGTTCAAGGCTTTCTTGACCCCTAAAAAGGGTTCATGAATGGTCCCTCAAAATGTCGCAGTGCTCGCAATGCTCGCAAATGCTCGCAAAATTTTAGTGGGTTCTCGTTTGCTCGTGCTCGCACAATTTTACAAGTGCTCCCATGCTCGGTTTTTAGTGAAGGTAGGTTTTTGAAAAGTGCTCGTTGCTCGCAAGGCTAATTTTTGTCAATGCTCGTGCTCGCAAAGAAAAACGCTGTGCTCGCATGCTCGCAAATGCTCGCAAAGACCATTTGATACCCCTCTAAAAGATACCAAAAATTTAAGAATAGAATTTATATTTGTATATTTCTTCGTGCGCAGCCCTAAACAAGACCAATATGGGTAAACGTATTGGCGTTTTGCCCCGAACACCCTAAGCGAGATCAAGAATCCGAAATTTACACCCCAAAGCGAGACGACGAGTTTCCCCGCCCCTTTCATATGCGAGTTCCCCCCTCCCCCTTCTCCCCGGAGGTAAAGGGGCCGTTTAGCTCAATAGGAAGCTAATTAGTAAGTCAAGCAAGCAACCATTGAAACTTATTGTAGTAACTGGGGGAGGAAGGCATTTCGAGAAAATAAAGTAATCATAAAAAGTTGAATGGTTTAAAGAGGAGTCTAATACCAAAACGGTTAAACGTGACATTGTGGAAATCAAATGTAAAGTTTATAGATTTATAGTTTTAGTTGTTGTCAATAAATTCCATTTTTTACAAAGTTTTCATGTGTCACGGGTTTTTTTCCTTAGACGTTGTAGGCGCATGTGCAAGAAAAAGCATTCACTATTTTATTTTGCAAGTAGAATAAAATGGCAGTTTTACCAGCATAAGCGGGAAGGGCCTATTGGCAACCAGTGATTTGGGTATTGACTTTGACTACAGCTATATAATATCGATCAAGTCGTTTATGTACGCCTAGCGGACCTATCTTTATCAGAACTATACTGAGAAACAACTTTGTCTTTCATGACACGAATAGCGGAATATTTGGCACGTTACCCAAACTCGTGATCATAGTATCACGTAACAAGCTGAAGAAGTATTCATTCTTCTGCGTTGTAGAATTGCGGATTACTGAAACATCACCATAATCATGGCTGTTCAAAAGCAAACTTTGCCTTCATTTGCGTCCATAATTTCTGTTTTGTCCATTGTGTTCTACTGCGCCGGCGTTTTAGGAGTTGAGCTTGAGTTACATGAGCACAAGAAAAGAATAAACGCTCTTGAAAGCGTTGTGGAGGCCAAGCCGCCGTCAAACGATCCAGACATAATCAAGAATGCTCCTGGTAAGTTTGTCTTACATTACAGGCTAGAGTTTACAAGTTGTTACTATAATACAATACAATCATAAGAATAAATGCTTGTTACAAATGTCTTGTTCCAATGAAAATGCCATGAAAATAGCAAAGAGCTAAAACAAATAATGAATGAACGTGTTTGTTCTCTTTGTGTTATGCAGCCGCCACGAAAACGGAAGCTAGGGTTAGCAGGTCATGTTTTCTTCAATCCAATGCAAACGACTTCAAACGCAAATAGTGAATCGACCCAATTTTGCTTCAACTCTGACTAACAAAATGATAATCAAACAGTGTTTACATCAGAAAATTTACAAAGGATGTGTTCAACTCAGAAGTCCAATAGCAAATGATTATACCCCCACGAGGCTTGTAGGCGAAGTTTTCTTTTTATAAAAGTGTTTAAGGAACACTGGCTGTTTTATAAAATCGTCCGCAATTTAGGTATGTTTGTCCGAGTCTCTTCTGAGACGTGATGTCACTCGCGCTCTTTGCTATTACTATTTTTACAGGTAATAAAATGCCAACTGTTTCCGTCTCATCCATCTTGTGGGTTAAAGAACAATAAATGCTGGCCTGGAGCAAGGATTCCTGCAGAGATACCAGAACGGATATAAACGCACACCAGAAATTATAAAACTTCAAAACTAAAGAAATTACTCTAAAATTTTAAAGACACAAATCTGTAAAAGAATTAATATTTCTTTTTCTGCCTTTGTAATCGTAAGTAGAAGTAGTTCCAAATACGTTTTAATTTCCTTCTTTTGGCTTTAAAGCGAAAGTTTTCGGAAAATTTAAGACTTTGTATGGAGAACTTTGGCGGGAATTGCACAGGAACTGCGCACGCGCGCTGCATTTGACCGCTGTGTGGGAGTAAACTGGACAATCAGTCAGAAATTACTCAATCAGCGGTTTCAAGAGGAAAGTTGCAGTTGACTAAGGGCCTCTTCATATGATCCCGGTTGACCGGGCTGGCCCAGTTACCGAGATCTCGGCTCACTCCTATTTTCTTTGTAAAATTTTGGATGTGTTCATATGAGAAGGTGGGCCAGCCCGGTTACCGATATCTCGGTTTCTGCAACCGAGATCTTGGCAATCGGGAAGAATATTTTCCCATATTAACACTCCAGCCCGGTCGCCGGGACGCAACTTTTTTTGAGAAAATAGCTTCCCTTTCGTAACTGGGTGGTCAAAATGGCTTAATTTTGCCTTGTATCTATTTCCACTTCAGAAATATGCGAATTGGCTTTACTAATAAAGTTACAAGGGTCAATAAAGCTTCGATAGTCGCGAAAGATGCATTTTTATGTGTCGCTATTTTGGCTTCGTTTCTTGAATTTTATCCCCGTCAACCGGGCTAAAATTTTCCATATGAACAGACGTCAAAATCCGTCCTGGTAACTGAGACAGCCCGTTAACCGGGCTCATGTGAAGAGCCCCTAAGGTGACTGGAAATGACTCGGGCGTGTATCAGTGTTCAGCAACAAACATCCTGGGGAAATCACTGGAAGTGGTGCGATTAGCAGTAAATGGTAAAACTCTAGTTGTTGTAACTACTGAAAAAAAGTTTTCAGTGTGTCACACAGTTATACATGTAAAGTGACTCATTGTAGTTAAAGGTCAAATGAACAGAAATTTCGTTTTTTTTTTTATTTATTGTCCATGTGTTTATTAAGAGCCAAATAAAGATATCACGAAGTTGTAAGTAATTCGACATTGCATTGCAGAGATATTGCTAGTTGAAAAATGCTTTTTTTAGGCCTTCACAATCGTAGAGTGCTCGGAAAAATTGTCGGAAATAAAAACTTGTGACGTCATAATTGCATTTTTGAAGACGACTGCAGACTGACCAATTCCGCAGACCGCACCTTAGACATTTTTTTAATAGCTTAAGATCAAAAATAGCTCAAGCAACTTTAAGTTTTGTTTGCTGTCGTTTTGCATATCATGTAACACGTAGGTAGTATGCACGCTGGTATGATAACAAATAAGGAATCTCTAGTGTTCCATAGTAGTGAGTTCCATAGTAGTGAGTTCCCTAGTAGTGAGTTCCCTAAAAGGTGAGTTCCATAGTAGTGAGTTCCATAGTAGTGAGTTACATAGTAATAAGTTCCATAGTAGTGAGTTCCATAGTAGTGAGTTCCATAGTAGTGAGTTCCCTAGAAGTGAGTTCCATAGTAATGAGTACCATAGTAGTGAGTTCCATAGTAATGAGTTCCATAGTAGTGAGTTCCCTAGAAGTGAGTTCCCTAGTAATGAGTTCCATAGTAGTGAGTTCCCTAGAAGTGAGTTCCCTAGAAGTGAGTTCCCTAGAAGTGAGTTCCATAGTAGTGAGTTCCATAGTAGTGAGTTCCCTAGTAGTGAGTTCCCTAGTAGTGAGTTCCCTAGAAGTGAGTTCCATAGTAGTGAGTTCCCTAGAAGTGAGTTCCCTAGAAGTGAGTTCCCTAGAAGTGAGTTCCCTAGTAGTGAGTTCCCTAGAAGTGAGTTCCATAGTAGTGAGTTCCCTACAAGTGAGTTCCATAGTAGTGAGTTCCATAGTAGTGAGTTCCCTAGAAGTGAGTTCCATAGTAATGAGTTCCATAGTAGTGAGTTCCCTAGAAGTGAGTTCCATAGTAGTGAGTTCCCTAGAAGTGAGTTCCATAGTAGCGGAGCTCAAAAGGCGCCGAAGGCGCCTTGTGCGTAGCCCCATAGGCAGGCAAATGGTATCCTATCGAACCGAGAAATTTTGGTTGTCGCGTACGTCCGTACGATAGTACGTACGCACGGATTAGGCCTGGGAACGAGCTAGGCTCCGGTGGCAACCCGCGTCTTTTGGCGGGAAAAATCATTACTAATAGACATGATTGGACGTCTTTGTTATGTCAAATTGACAGCTGTCAAAACAAGGTTTCCGCTGACCAGTATCACATGATCATATCGCGGGCTCAGATGTAGAACACATCGAGGTTGAATGTTTTTTTAAAGTTGACCGCTGATCAAGTGACATTATACCATTGAATCGCGGGCACAAATACTTTTCTGTGTGGAATTACATGAAGCCGGAAGTGAAATTGGGGAGGTCCGCTGGTTGCTGTTCGCACGGCTAAATAAAATTTCATGATACGCTTATTTGAACCCCGGGGGGGGGGGGTACTCCCTATAATGGCCTATACGGGGAGGCTCCGCCCGAAAGGGGTACCTTTTTCAGGCTCCAGGTATATAAAAGGGTAGGGATTTCACAAATTTAGGTATATGAAAGGGTAGGGAAATCTTTCATAATGATATTTTAAAAGGCCTTTACATTAAATATTTCGAGCAGACGCAACTTTTGGATGTATCGTCTTAATTTATTAAGCGCTACATAAAAATGACAAGAAAACATCCCGTTTTAGGTAAATGTGATGTCGTGTAGGTATATGAAAGGGGTGCCTTTTTGCAATAAAAGGTATACAAAAGGGGTACCTTTTCTATCAAAATGGTATATAAAAGGGTAAGGGGTTGGATCTTCGGGCGGAGCCTCCCCGTACAACACTTTTTCGAGTACCCCCCCGGGATTTGAACTATCATCATTTGAACTTATGGCCATTCTGGTTTCTACCTAAACTTTCGTGAAACGGCAAGGTTTAATAACAGCAGAATTTTGAATATGGTTCAGAGTTAAAAGTCAGGAAACAAACTCACAACATGCCGATTTACCAAGCGTACGAATGAGTTCACCGAGAGGGATCCGCGATTATATTAAAAGCACACGACAGTTTATTACCGATAAATTATTTCTGGATGTATTCCTCGTTTATCCCGGGATAGCAGCCAAAGAAAACAGATTGTGAGCGATCGAAATGGACGTAAATCTTCCAAGCTACTTGTTGAGTTTACAGCAAAGACGATCAAAGACAAAATCCCGTTACGAAAACAAGGTAAGCTAAGCTTATTATTGATGTTCCTTTTTTAACAGATTAGAAAAGTTTTTGTTATTTAGATAACAAGCTTTCCATCTAATAGCACTCGTTCGTGTAACCTGTATGTCAGAACAAGGGCATACAACCTTATTGAAATTCGTTTTGTCTTAAACACGAGTTGTATTCAAAGCAGACAGCTTCTACTGCGATAAATTTGTTTATCCTGTAATTGAATCACCGAAGTAGGAGGAAGACAGCACGCAGCAAATTTCCGGTTACACTACAAGATCAAAATTGACAAGTGTATTTGCAAATTTGTAAGAATGTGTTCGAGTCAGACACAATAGGGGACATTGCTTAGCCTTAGCGAAATATAGTTTTCTCAATGACCTATACTATTTTTTACTTAGAACTTTGCTTAGTTTTCCTTATTTTAGTGAGTGAAAATGTTTTGTGAAAGTTTTGTATTTATACATGTAATCTGATAACAGCCGTTCTGGGAATAAATTGATAATTTTATTCATATTTTTCCAGGCATAGACAATCGATAAACCAATAATCGATAACAATCCATAGCAATCAATATCAATCTTTGTATTGTTTTACTTAATACTAACGCCATCTAATATCTTTAAGGTAATTCCCTAGAAATAGAACTGCTCATAGATTTCCAACTAAACTTTGCCAGTTGTTTGTTTACCTTAAGGGAAGTTAAATTTTGAATTAAAAAGGGGGGTCACCGTATTCGTTTAGGAGCAGGAAGACCTTGTATTTACCATATAATTCCTTATATTTCCTTTATATTTTTTTTGCGAATACTGCTGAAAGTGCATCTTTTCGGTGATAATGTATTATTCTGCCATAGAAATTGATCTGTTTTTTTTTTTTTATAGAAAGAATTTGATCGCTACTTTCGAACTAACAGAAAAAATGATCTAGGTCACCGAACTCGTTTACGAGAAAATGATGATTTCTCTCTCGCGCGAGCCAAGCCGCATAGAAAAAAGCCACCATTTTGTTTATCTGCGCGTGCTTATTACGCGTAAAATTCTGCGCAGTAAGCAAGGATGCGCAATGTAATACTAGGGAATCACCTTAAAATGAATATACATTTACACCTCCAGGGGCTCCTTGGTATAAGTGATTGTTATTGATTACTGTCGATTGCTACTACCAAAACAGGTAGAACGCAAATTCAAAAACATTCGTAACGGTTGTTTTTGGCGCCAAACGGCAACGATCTGTGTCACGTGGCTGTGCTTGTCAAATGAAAAAAGGTGAACGTACATGTTGTGGTTTAATTTTATCTTTGGTTTAAAATTTTTCAAACCAGTTTGATTTTTATTTCCCTTTGTTTCAGATTATGATAATGAATAGGAGACAATGAAAAATAAAAACCAAACTGGTTTGAAAAATTTTAAACCAAAAACAAAATTAAACCACAACATACACAGTCACATTCCTGAACGTTTCATTCAACATTTAATGAAGCTTTCGATGATGGTGTTCTCTGTAAACAGCAAAGGCAGGACATTTATATCAGGAAAACCAATCGATGACAGCCTAAGAGGCAGTATAATCGACATGATTATTGCTGATGGCGGCCCGAGGACCACATACTACCGAAACAGGTATAGCGCAAATTCCAAAACATTCGTAATGGTTGTTTTTGGCACAAACAACGAAGTCAGAACGCAAAGGAATGTAACCATGTGCGTTTACCTTTTTCATTTGACAAGCAAAGCCACGTGACGCAGATCGTTGCCGTTTGTCGCCGAAAACAACCGTTACCCATGTTTTTGAATTTGCGCTCTACCTGTTTCGGTAGTACTTATCGATTTTCATCGATTTTCTCAATCAATAACAATCGATAATATTTTTTTCTGTGAGTTCTATTGTTATCGATTACCGATTATCAATTTGTGATTCATATCAATAGATATCGATTGTATCGACAGATTTGAGATATCAATTTCTATCGATTGACTACGCCTGGATTCTTGTAAATTACAATAGAGAAAAAAGCACTAATATGTTATGTGTAAGATCATGAACTTTTTTATGTTATAACAACCAAATTGATCAGTTATAATATAGGATAAGGACTTGGAAAAAAATTCGAGTTTGCCCTGTGGTCAACAAGCAGCTCTCAAATTTTGTTGGCCTAGGACAGTGCATGTGACACTATGTATTAGCAAACTTGTGACTGTATAATTAACTTGTAGTCAGATGATCATGATATGCCTGGGCCTTTACCCATTATGCAAGCAGGCATGAAAAATTAATTGCTTGACAGGAAAATCTACTTGCCCCGGACAACCAGAGGGGAATTGTGGCTATTAGCATTGCTATCTTGATGGTTGTGACTGGTACAATTTTTTAATCCTTTCAAAGTTTTCCAGCCTAAAGCAGTGACTAATCAGATATTTTTGCCTGAATTATTTTTTCTACAAGAGTAGCAGGTTAGTTTTCGATCCTGAAATAAAAAAAAGTTTAAAATGTGCCTGTCTGCAATGAGGAAAATATCATTTAAAGCAAATTTAAAATACATTTACATTCAAATGTACATCAAGGTTTGCGAGGTTAATTGAGTGACCGGTATTTATGGAGGTTGTAAGAGGCAGTTTGAGTTTATCATTAATTTCATATAAGCAAATCTGTTTCATTTCTAAAACTTGCTATATTAGGATTTCCATACCTTTTATGGGTTTTTGATATTGTGTACATTTTGTTTTTAGTGAGGGAAAACAGGAATTCAAGGGGTGCAGTTAGTGTCTGTGATGATGAAGGTAAGCATTACATTAGTGTCAGTTTATACCTTTGTTTCTCTAAATGCTCTATGACAGAGTTTAGTTTATGTGAATCTACATTAGAGCATGAAACTTGTTTTTTAAGTGTAAAATTTTGGGGTTTGAAAAATGATAAGTGTTTTAACTGCTTGGTAAGTTTATGTTTCCTTAAAATCATGGTTCCTATTTTGGAATTTAATATACACAATTTACATGTAACCGCACATGTAAATATACATACAAAATGTAATGTTTTCATTGTTCAAGAAAAGAGGGGATGGGGGGAGGGGTAGGAGGGCAAAAAAAACCCAACAAGATCTGCTACCTGACCCGACAAATTACTGAAATACTTGTAATTATTTTGTGGGAGAAGTGCAAATTGACCTGTTCAAATTCCGCTTGTTAACAGCTAATCTTAATATCTACATGTAAGCTTAAGCCCTAACCTAACATAAATTGTCTTGTTGTGGTACTAGGCGAATAAAGAAATAGAATTTTAACTCAGCTGAAATTTCACAGTTGGGCTTGTTGATGAGCCAGCGTAGTGTTTTCTTAGCTACATCACTAAGAAAGGGGAGAATATGTAAGCTTTCGTGGAATTAATCACAGTGCTTTCAACAGCACCTGTCAGAGAGCAATATACATGTAAGAGTCTTAAGACACCTCATTTAATAGGGAAATCATGAATTTTAGCCAGTGATTGACCCCAAAACACCCACCAAAGCTTAGTTATATGCCAGGTCTTTTTGATAGCACTATTTATGCCTTCAGTAGGTCAAAGGATTTTTTTGTTTCTGAACATATCCCCCAACACAGTCCCTGGCCCAGGCAAAAATTGGAAAAATATATCTCTTTTTTATGCATCTGCAGAGTGTTCTGAACAATTTAAGCTAATTTAAAATTATAAACATTCATTTGATGCCAATGATCATCAACAAATCTTATGTCTTTTTTGCCTTTTTCAGGGTTAACACGGGTAGCAGAATTTCCACAGAGTTGCAGACACAGAAAGAGATAAATGAACAATCAGATTATTATATTTTATTCTTCATTGCATGTACAAATGTACTGTCTGTAGAATATAATTTATTTATAAGGACAGGTGTAATTTTAAAGTTGATGAAATAAAGCCAGATAAGGTACAATCATGTACATAAAAAAATCATCATGCTACCTAAACATTTAATTCCCAGTGCCCACACTGCAAAGAACAATAATTATGATAATGAGATACACATTTCATCAATCTCTTAATGCCTGGTAAAATGGTAAAATGGCATGGTAAAATTTTTGCCAAGCAATCTATACCTGAGTTTAGAACTACATGTAACAAACAGTATTTATGCCTCTCCAGAATTTTTGCTAAGTTTACATGTAATAAAGCTAAGGGCAAAGGGACTCGTAAAGGAAAAAGGTGTTATCGTTTTGGGGACCCTATTTGGCAGAATGACATCTGGAATGTCAATATTTTGCTTGCCACTACCTTTTACTGAGTTTGCTAGCAGGAAGCTGTTATTTTTGGTGTTAGGGACCAGTCATTATTTATGTAGAGGGGGGGGGGGGGTCAAGGCTATTTCAGAGTGGCAAGAGGGGAGGGGGGCTAAAATATTTTATAAAGATTTAGGGGGATCAGCAGTTTGAGTTGGGTAAAACAGTTAAATAGAAGAGTGCAAACACTATAAGTGAAACAGTGACGCTAAATTGTACAATTTTATGCTATAATTTCTATTGTTTTCTTTTGTTTAAACTCCACTATTATGTACAACTTTAGTGATTTGTATTTTACAGAAATACTGTTTGCACTCTAAACTCCATTGTTATCTCAAGTTTTAGTTAAATAAAGAATCCAGACCTATCTGCTTTAATATCTGGTTTGACTGCAATTATTTCTTTTTACAAAATGATTATCACTGCAATAGCCCAAGAAGTAATAACACATGATATAACAACAAGAAAGTAGTTCTTTTACACTTAAGGAAAATCATTGGAAAAGAATTATATTTTGCATGGTTACCGGTATTACATTTGTGTTCACCATGAGAGCATAATTTGTAAAAACTATCACTTCCAAAGTTAAGGAGTTAATAATTGAGGTATTTTTGCTATACACATAACTCATCCAAAATTTGCCCTATTGCTGAAAGAGTATCCAGAACAAGTGTGCAATTAAGATTGTATGTAACATGCATTTAATAATTACTTAAGGCATATAAAGGGAGATATGAGGTGAAGGGGGGGGGGTCATCACGTAAATATAATAAAGAAGCAGGGGTCACTTGCTACTTACATGGCCTGGAGGGGGGGGGGGGCCTTACCGAAATTTTGATCTTTCCAACATATTTTTTCCCTCCCCCTCCCCCCTCTACATAAATAATGACCGGTCCCTTAGGCAATAATAAGACTGTCATTGTCACCATTCCATCGTATAGGGCCCCCATTTGGGGGAGGGGGGAAGCTACATGCAAAACGTTCCAGTTGTGTTATGTACAGCTGTAACATACCAGTTATGATGGGGGTATGGATATGTTCTAGAGCAACCCTTTCTTTGTTCTTGTTTAACTTTGAGAGTTGCGAGTGTATCTTTAGAACCAAGGTTATGCATAGACTACTAATGATATTTTTGATTGATCGATTTTTTAACTCTTATTTGGTGCTGTTGTTCATGGTGAAAAGGGATACGTATCGTATATAAAGAAAATAACATGAATAAAAAACAGTCTAAAAAATTATTAAGGGGAAATAACTGGGAGCTCCGCTTTTAGGCTTGCCTAAATCTATATATTAGTGAGTTCCATAGTAGTGAGTTCCCTAGAAGTGAGTTCCATAGTAGTGAGCTCCCTAGAAGTGAGTTCCATAGTAGTGAGTTCCCTAGAAGTGAGTTCCATAGTAGTGAGTTCCCTACAAGTGAGTTCCATAGTAGTGAGTTCCATAGTAGTGAGTTCCCTAGAAGTGAGTTCCATAGTAGTGAGTTCCCTAGAAGTGAGTTACATAGTAGTGAGTTCCCTAGAAGTGAGTTACATAGTAGTGAGTTCCATAGAAGTGAGTTCCCTAGTAGTGAGTTCCCTAGTAGTGAGTTCCCTAGTAGTGAGTTCCCTAAAAAGTGAGTTCCATAGTAATGAGTTCCATAGTAGTGAGTTCCATAGTAGTGAGTTCCCTAGAAGTGAGTTACATAGTAGTGAGTTCCCTAGAAGTGAGTTACATAGTAGTGAGTTCCATAGAAGTGAGTTCCCTAGTAGTGAGTTCCCTAGTAGTGAGTTCCCTAGTAGTGAGTTCCCTAAAAAGTGAGTTCCATAGTAATGAGTTCCATAGTAGTGAGTTCCATAGTAGTGAGTTCCCTAGAAGTGGATTCCATAGTAGTGAGTTCCCTAAAAAGTGAGTTCCATAGTAATGAGTTCCATAGTAGTGAGTTCCATAGTAGTGAGTTCCCTAGAAGTGGATTCCATAGTAGTGAGTTCCATAGTAGTGAGTTCCCTAGAAGTGGATTCCATAGTAGTGAGTTCCCTAGAAGTCAGTTCCATAGTAATGAGTTCCATAGTAGTGAGTTCCCTACAAGTGAGTTCCCTAGAAGTGAGTTCCATAGTAATGAGTTCCATAGTAGTGAGTTCCATAGTAGTGAGTTCCCTAGAAGTGGACTCCATAGTAGTGAGTTCCCTACAAGTGAGTTCCCTAGTAATGAGTTCCATAGTAGTGAGTTCCATAGTAGTGAGTTCCCTAGAAGTGAGTTTCCTAGAAGTGAGTTCCCTAGAAGTGAGTTCCCTACACGTGAGTTCCCTAGTAATGAGTTCCATAGTAGTGAGTTCCATAGTAGTGAGTTCCCTAGAAGTGAGTTTCCTAGAAGTGAGTTCCCTAGAAGTGAGTTTCCTAGTAGTGAGTTCCATAGTAGTGAGTTCCCTAGAAGTGAGTTTCCTAGAAGTGAGTTTCCTAGTAATGAGTTTCCTAGTAGTGAGTTCCCTAGAAGTGAGTTCCCTAGAAGTGAGTTTCCTAGTAGTGAGTTCCCTAGTAGTGAGTTCCCTAGAAGTGAGTTCCCTAGAAGTGAGTTCCCTAGCAGTGAGTTCCATAGTAGTGAGTTCCCTAGAAGTGAGTTTCCTAGTAGTGAGTTCCCTAGAAGTGAATTCCCTAGTAGTTCTTCTTAAAATTTTCGTTCCATTTCAATCCTGAATAAGGCTTTTATACGTCGATTTACTATAGTTTTGTTCTTATTGTAAACAATGTATTTTAACAACCTTTTACTGTGCTTTCTTTAATTTTAGACTTTTTCCATTTTACAAAATAGTCCGGCTTCATTTGATTCCTCTAAAAGCAAAACCTAATTAAAAACCAATTCATGAACTAAGTTTTATTTATTGGTTGCAGTTTATCCTCGTGTTTCTCTTTATCCGGGACCGTCTTACGTCACTGAAGGAAGTAACGTCACCCTACCAACCTGTCACGTGACCGGATACCCGGCGCCAGTGGTCACCTGGAGGAAGTCGTCTGGTCAGTTACCCCAGGGGAGGGCGCAGTATAACAACAGTATCTTACAAATTTCTGATGTCCGTAAAGTTGACTCTGACACATACTTCTGTTCAGCAGTCAACCTTTTAGGAAATGTTGAAAGGAAAACTCAGCTAGTTGTGATTTCACTTCCTGCGTTTACCGTTAAGCCACCTGGAAAGGTGTTTGCTGTTACTGGTTACACTTTGACGTTAAACTGCAGCGCTACCGGTGATCCACGACCAGTCATCAGCTGGAAAAGACAAGGAGCAGCACTGCCCGTGGGGAGGAGTCACAGGACAAACGAGGCGCTTATCATAAGAGATGTTAAAGAAGAGGATGCTGGAAATTACATTTGTGTGGCTACAAGTGCAGGAGTGTTTCACATCGAAACAATAAGTTATGTTGAAGTGGGAAAACCGAGAGGTAAGTTGTAAATAGAATGTTTAAGGCCGGTTCTCATATGATCGCCCCGATCGTCGCAGACGTTAGCGATCGTCTCTGTAATGTTCTAATATAATCGCCCCCATCGCAAGCAATTTTTTTGAATCGACAGAGGCGATAGAAAAAATCGGGGCGATCATATGAGAACCAGCTTTTACATATGTCACAAAGAGATTATTAGATTGATTTCAGGAATGCCGCAATTTGTTAGTACTATTAACCTAGGTAAGTGATATTGTTATTAAAGTAAAGCGCGTCTACTATTTGCACAAAGGTGGACGGAGTAAAGTGTGTTACACAAGTAACACACAAGACACAAGTGACATTAACAGCTCTCTGAAAAATTCGAAAAATTCTTATAGAGTCTTGTTAAACTGACAAGCAAATTTCTTCTCGCTTCTCTTTTGTCAGATTGTTCAGATCTGCTCAAATCAGGCCAGACTCAGAGTGGATTGTACTCTGTCAACCCAGACGGTAGAGGACACTTTACTGTCTACTGTGACATGCGCACTGACGGTGGAGGCTGGACAGTGTTTCAGCGAAGACAAGACGGCTCGGTAGACTTCTATCGGGGATGGAACGACTACAAAGCAGGCTTTGGTCAGCTGACTGCTGAGTTCTGGTTAGGAAACGGCAAAATCCACCGACTGACGGCCTCTAGACCGAGCTCTCTACGAGTGGAGCTGGAGGACTGGAGTGGAGGTAAAGCGTATGCTAAATATGGCAAGTTCAACATTGGTGATGAGCAGGCGCAGTATCGACTTGAAGTGGGTTCATATTCAGGTACAGCGGGAGATTCGTTAGCATATCATAATAATATGACGTTTACTACAAAAGACAGAGATAACGACAGAAGGAGCAGTGCTAACTGTGCTGTAGATAGGACAGGCGCCTGGTGGTACAACAGTTGCTTCTACTCCAATCTAAACGGACAATACCTGGAAAACAAAAGAGATTGGAAAGGAGCCGTGTGGTACCACTTCAGATTTCGTCTTTCTCTCAAATTTACTGAAATGAAACTGAGGCCGTCATCGTAGACGTAAATACCAACACGTCACCAATCTTTGCTCTTTGCTCATCAAAGCTTTCCATACTTGGTCCATTACAAACAATGATAGAGCGTTATTAAAATTAATTTGGATCACGTAAACGGAATTTTTGTATTTCTGTATTTTAACTGCTTCATGATAATTGGACCTCATTGCCTCGATCGCATCTGCAGAGTTCAAAAGAATCTTTGGCTTAAAACGAGGCCATGAGAGACAATATTTAGACAAAAGAATAATGTATTTTCCGCCATTTTGGAATAAGGTGTATTCGTAAAGTGTGGTCCGTTCTAGCGAATAGCAGAGGAATTTATAGTATTGACCACTGTTGACAACCTTTCTTACAGCTGATAGCCTGGGTACCAGCCTCTTGTCTTTACCAGAGCGCGAGCTTCACGCACCTCGCGCTCTCTCGAAAAGAAAACGATTGATAGTGATTGGTACCCAGGCTACCTCGCTATGCTTATGTTAGTCTTATAGTTAGTATGTGCTGTTGTAAGGTATTCCATTTATGTTATTTTTATTTAATCCGTTCCGCTTTGATTTGGCCTGCGAGGTCGTAAGTTTTAAAAGTAGCTTACCTTATCTTTTTTCTATGGAACAGGAATATAAATGTAACCTTAGCCTGCGTAGCTGGCGGGATTTGGAAGCGAGTGCGAGTGCTTTGTTTATGGCGAACGGCAGAGAGACGCGTATAACTAGCAAACATAACCGTTTGACTCAAATATCAATCGCTTCTGTCAATGTTACAACGTGAAAATTAACTACTTAATAGGGAAAACGCAAACGTTGATTTTTACAAATATCCGTTGTGGTAAATACGTAAATAGAAAATTTTGTAGACATGATAGAAATATTTATTTTTTCCATGCTTGGATCAAGTTAATTTAATTTGACAATATCTGAAGTCTGGATCATAAGTTGATATTTTTGTGAGCAGTATCTGGCTTTTCTCCTGTAATGAGACTGAGTTGGGTGCTTCGCTAAAACCGCATGTAAGTGTAAATGTAAGTTTTTATATTTATAGCGTTAAAAGTTATTGTCAATGAATTCCATTTATTAGTTCTACAATGTTACAACGGTATTCTTTCGTTAGACGCCATAGGTCTGTACAAGAATCGCTCGTTTGCAAATACTAAGACAATCGTAGGCCATCGAAGCGATTAGAGGCGATCGGGGGTTCCCATATGATCGTCCCGATCGCCTGGTACGAGCGAAGTCCTACGAAAAACAATCATTTTAGTCCTAGATAATGGCACCCTTGAATGAAAGAGCAAAACTCTCTCTTTTCTTCTCAGGTATTGAGTTTTACGGCGAAGAATGAAAAGAGAGGCTAAAAAGTTAGAACACGGGCGATCCAAGCGATCGTGATCGCCCCAATCGCCGCAGACTTTAGCGATCGTCTGTGTAATGTTTTCAGATAATCGCAAAAAACGTTTTGAAGTGACAGAGGCTATAGAAACGATCGTGGCGATTATATGAGATCCAGCCTTTAGGGGCTGAAAATCGTGTTTGTGTCCCATTTCAAATTTGCACATGGTGAAGGACTTTTTAAAGTAATTTAAAAATTACGGTTTCTTTAAAGTTTAGAGTCCCGTGACGTTGAAAGGGATTACTGGATATTTGCGACCACGTACAAAAGTTGTTTTCTAGTTTTAGTTTGCCAGAACTGTGTACATTGTTGCAAACACATTTGCTATCTATCGTAATACATCTAAGGGTTTTCAGAGTAAATTGCAATTATAAACCGGGGCTAATAGTTGAAAAGAAATGATTTCAGTTTGGGACGTACGTTGTAGCTTTTGGTTGGCAACTAGGCCCACCAATTATGCTAGCATTTTGTTGGGCATAATTTTGGACACTTCCACAATTTGGCAAGTTACCCAAACTCGTGATCATAGTATCACGTAACAAGCTGAAGCAGTATTTATTCCACTGCGTTGTTGAATTGCAGATTGCTGACAAATAATAGATGAGATCCAATGGGCCTTAAACCAACAGAAAGTCTGGTCTGACCTAAATTTGCAGTGCATATGATGTGGGCACTAACTTTGACTACGGCTATTATGATCAAGTTTGTTTGCGGACTTGTTAACGAGCCAATACATGTACGCCTAGCGGACCTATCTTTATCCGAACTGTACTGAGATATAAAAACAAAAATTGAACTTTGTCGCATAAAAAGAATAGCAGAGAATTTGGCAAGTTACCCAAACTCGTGATTTCGGTATCACGTAACGAGCTGAAGCAGTATTCATTCCTCTGCGTTGTAGAATTTCGGATTGCTAAAACATCGCCATAATCATGGCTGTTCAAAAGCAAACTATGCCTTCATTTGCTTCCATAATTTCTGTTTTGTCCATTGTGTTCTACTGCGCTGGCTTTTTAAGAGTTGAGCTTGAGCTACACGAGCACAAGAAAAGAATAAACGTTCTTGAAAGCGTTGCGGAGGCCAAGCCGCCGTCAAACGATCCAGACATAATCAAGAATGCTCCTGGTAAGTTTGCCTCACATTACAAGCTAGAGATTACAAATTGTTACGATAATACAATACATTCATCAGAATAAAAGCTTGTTCCAATGAAAATGTCATGGAAATAGCAAAGAGTTAAAACAAATAATGAATGAACGTGTTTGATCTTTTTGTGTTATGCAGCCGCCACGAAAACGGAAGCTAGGGTTAGCAGGTCATGTTTTCTTCAATCCAATGCAAACGACTTGAAATGCAAATAGTGAATCGACTTTATGTAATGTAATGTATCATTTTTTATATTAGAAAATTTACAAAGGATATGTTCAACTCAGAAGTCCAATAGCAAAGCGCGCGATGTCTAAAAATAGAATGCAAATGATTATACCCCCACGAGACTCAGAAAACATCAACGTGTTCTGAGAGAAATAAAAGGAATCTAACCGAAGTTTTCGTTTTATGAAAGTGTTTTACGAAAGTGTTTGTACAAGTGGTCCTTTCATTATTTTAGGAACACTGGCTGTTTTAGAAAGTGTTTTAGGAAAATCTCCCGCAATTTCGGTTTGTTTGTCTGAGTCTTGTCTGTGACGTGATGTCACACGCGTTCTTTGCTATTACTATTTTTACAGGTAATAAAATGCCAATTATTTCCGTCTCAGCCATCTTGTGGGTTAAAGAGCAATAAATGCTTGCCTGGAGCAAGGATTCCTGCAGAGATGCCACAACGAACATAAACGCACGCCAGAAATTATATTTTTCTTCCTCACCCTCAAAGCTAAAGAAATTACTCTAAGAACTAATAAAAATTTTATAAAAGACACCAATCTGTAAAAGGATTATTTCTTTTTCTGCCTTTGTAAGTAGAAGTCGTTTCAAATCCGTTTTCATTTCCTTCGTAGGAATTCAGTCGCATAAGCTTAGACACAGCCGTTATGTTGAATCAATCAAGAACGAGTCGGAATCTAAAAGCACAGCGGAATCGATGATCAAAATCAACAAACTTTTATCAGAGGGGAGATTGCATCTCTGTCAGTCAAAGGGAGTCACGTGCTCGTCAGGTCCCCCAGGTCCTCCCGGTCCACCTGGACCAAGAGGACACAAAGGAGCCCGGCGACGAAGGGGACAGAAAGGAAGAACAGGAAACAAGGGAGATAAAGGCATTATGGGATCGCCAGGAAAGAGCGGCAAGCAAGGCATTGTGGGACCTGCAGGGATAAAGGGAGAAACTGGAACCAAAGGTGAGAAAGGAGACATAGGGCCCGCAGGCATGCCGGGAAGTAAAGGAGAACCTGGTGAATCGATTTCATCTCCTGCTGTTGTTGTTTCTCCTGTGACGTTGACAGTAAACGAAGGCGGATCAGCCTCGTTTCAGAGTTCAGCCAGCGGTAATCCTGAGCCTGCAGTAGTGTGGAGTAAACTGGACAATCAGTCAGAAATTACCCAATCAGCGGTTTCTGGTGGAAAGTTACAGCTGACTAAGGTGACAGAAAATGACTCAGGCGTGTATCAGTGTTCAGCAACAAACATCCTGGGGAATTCACGGGAAGTGGTGCGATTAGCAGTGAATGGTAAAACTCTGGTTATTGTAATTACATATTGACATAAACTTTTCAATGTGTCACACAGTTATACATGTACAGTGAGTCCTTGTAGTTATAGCAAACATGTTTAAAATTTTGAGGTATCTAATATTCACATTTGAGTAACAGAAAACATTTCCCGTTTAATTTAGTAAGCAACCCGTTCCTTTGGAAGTCGATTGGAAGCCAACAATACTTACCGGTTCTTCAATTTTCCTTCCATTTTAATCCTGAATAAGGGTTTTATACGTCTATTAACTAGAATCTTATTGTAAAAATGTCTTTTAACAACCGTAACAAGAAGAATGTTTCCTTTTACATTTTTAAAATGACATTAGGATACTACTACAGTGCCTTGAACTGCTTTCTTTAATTTTAGACTTCTTTATTTTAAAAAAATAGTCCTGCCTCCGGTTTGATTCCTCTAAAAGCAAAACCTAATTAAAAATCGCTTCATGAACTAAGTGTTTTTTATTGGTTGCAGTTTATCCTCGTGTTTCTCTTCATCCGGGACCTTCTAACGTCACTGAAGGAAGTAACATTACCCTACCAACCTGTCACGTGACCGGATACCCGGCGCCAGTGGTCACCTGGAGGAAGTCGTCTGGTCAGTTACCCCAGGGAAGGGCGCAGTATAACAACAGTGTCTTTCAAATTTCTGATGTCCGTGAAGTTGACTCTGACACATACTTCTGTTCAGCAGTCAACCTTTTAGGAAATGTTGAAAGGAAAACTCTGCTGGTTGTGATTTCACTTCCTGTGTTTACCGTCAAGCCACCTGGAAAAGTTTCTGTTGGTTTTGGCGACACTTTGACGTTAAACTGCAGCGCTACCGGTGATCCACAACCAGTTATTAGCTGGAAAAGACAAGGAGCAGCACTGCCCGTGGGGAGGAGTCACAGGACAAACGAGGCGCTTGTCATAAGAGATGTTAGAGAAGAGGATGCTGGGATCTATATCTGTGTGGCTACAAGTGCAGGAGTGTTTCATATCGAGACAATAAGTTATGTTGAAGTAAGAAAACTGAAAGGTAGGTTATAAATGGAATGATTACATTTGTTATTTCTATTCACCTAGCTAACTGATATTAGCAAGTATCACTATGCTCTTATAGTTTTTCTTATTAAAGAGACGACAATCTATAACGTATATTTTAACGAGTTGTACTAATAATAATAATAATAATTAACAATTAGATTATGAGCTCGAGATTTCTATCGTGTGATAGTTGATGAGGGCGAAGCCCGAATCAACTATCACACATAGAAATCGAGAGCGAATAATCTAATTGTTTTAGTATAAATCTACTAGACGTTCAAAACTTAACAACAAAACAGGTTCTCGTTTTTATTAAATAATGATGCAAATAAGTCACACAACACGCGGATAATTGACAACTTCACCACATTGCATTGGCTTCTGTGTGCGCGTTTGCATTTCATTCACGATTTATTGAAACCGTTATATGCCCGAAACTGAAGGAAAAGCCAAGTTTTTTATTGTAAAATGACGATTGAAAGATGTACTGGCGTACAAGGGCCCTTGGAAGTCAAGTTTTTTTAAAATTCGAAAGCGTAAAAGATAAAAAAAAAGTTAAGCGAGTTGTTCGCAAGGAAGAAACCACATTGCACTGTTTAGCTTCTGTGTGCGCCTTTGCATTTCATTCACGATTTATTTAAACCGTCGTTTGCTCGAAATTGAACTAAAAGCCGGATTTTCATTGTAAAATGACAATTTAAAGATAGACTGACTTACAAAGGCCCTTAGGAAGTCAAGTTGTGTTATATGTAGGAAACTTGAACGATAAGAAATTTATGAAAAGTTGAACGATTCGCCCGCAACCTTGAATTCGCATTCAATTTTGTTGTTTTATTTAAGTCTTATTGATGCATTAAAAAACTTGCAGGTCGAATCTGTTTAGCCTTTCTTTAACTGCTCCTTGATGGGACGATGAAACTGTGTTAGTTTGCCAGACATTTTAAACTTTATTTCCACAAAATGTCTCGGTGAAACGCATCTCTGAATGTTATAAAATTATAGATTCGCCCGCTTTTAAAAGCGTAAACGAATATTAATTGCTTTTCTTACCGTGTAAAATCTTCATTACATATTTCGGTACAGTCTTTATCTTCTCCAACATCGGCTGGAATAGTAAATAATCCAAGTCCTTCTTTACGGTCAATTTAAAAGCCAGAAAAGCGAAAAAGCGGCGACCATTCTGTTGACAACCGCACGCTGTTTCGCTACTCACCTTCTACAACAGAATAGAAGGTGAGTAGCGTAGCCAATCAGAGAACAGCATTCGTGATAGAACGCTAGTAGATTTATACTAATAATCGATATTTTAACAGGGTGACCCCTTCAGTCGCAGGACTGGTATCAACGGGGGCCCTGTGTAAAATAAAACAAATTTAAAGTAAAAGAGATTATGTACTGGTCCTCTTGTGTAGCAGTTGTAACAGTCTTGTGTAACAGTATTGGGGAAAAAGACCTCACACGTCTTATACAAACTGAGTGTAAATGTGACATATGCAGGTAGCCGATATACATTTTTAAATTTTAAATGTTTAATTCTTAACTGTAATTTTTATCTTTCACCTACTTTTATTATAAAATTTTATATTCTATTGTCATTTATTTATTTATTCATTTATTTATCTATTTATCTATGTAGTACGGTTCTTTTTTTTTCTTCTTAGAATTTTAGTGTTAATATTTTAACTTAAAATAGCTTAGATATATAATAATGTAAATAGTGTCCACAATTAGTTTTTTAAGCTAAATACCTCACACACTTTAATAAAGTATTTCATTCATTGCTATTGTTTTTTGGGTTAAGGGCATTGTTCCTGTTGTTTGTTCTGTTGTTTTGTCGTAGGCTAGCGAGCTGTTCATGTGAGAGTTTGTGGGGCCTTACGTGAGCTGCTACCCTGAGCCAACTTAATTTAGACCTTTTTTAAATAATGAACTTTATTAACAGACATCAGTTACAAACAAATAACAAAGAATTTAAAACGACGTTTCTATGTCAACTAAATTACCAACTGAACAAAATAACTTACTTCACAATACTGTACTCGTCTCACTATTAAGTGTATTTAGATAATTTAGGCGTGTATAGTATCGCGGCATATTTTTACGAGATTTTGACAAGCACGCAGGTAGAATTTTTTTTCGTATTTTGTTCCGTCGCTACGCAGCTTACCTCGATACGAAATATATTTTCTTCCAACTAGCCGCCATGAAAATGCGGTATTGTCATTGTATTTTCGTTTCAAAACATAAACGGTGTCTTAAACTCGCATTGACCACTTTTGGTCGATAGGTCAAGGCGTTGAATTAGAAATCCATACAGCAACGGAAGTGTTAAAAAGCTAGACGAGTAGTAAGCTTTTGATCAGTTGGACTTTTCTTGTTTTTACAATGTTCGTTCCCCAGTTACCAGCGATCACCCTTTACTTTCTCACGTCAAAATCAAAAGGAGAGAAAACGATGGGAAAGGGAAAAAAAGAGGGAGTGCCACTGACCAGGAGTCCAAGGTGGGGTCACAAGAAAAAGGAAGGGGCTGATTGAAGTTTCTCTGTCCTTAATTAGCAGTAGTGCAAGTTAACTACACTGAGACACAAGTAACACACAAGACACAAGTAACATTAACAGCTCTCTGAAAAATTATAATAGAGCCTTGTTAAACTGACAAGCTAATTTAAAGCAAGCACTTCTCTTTTTTCAGATTGTTTAGATCTGCTCAAATCAGGCCACACTCAAAGTGGATTGTACTCTGTCAACCCAGACGGCAGAGGACACTTTACTGTCTACTGTGACATGCGCACTGACGGTGGAGGCTGGACAGTGTTTCAGCGAAGACAGGATGGCTCGGTAGACTTCTATCGGGAATGGAACGACTACAAAGCAGGCTTTGGTCAGCTGACTACTGAGTTCTGGTTAGGAAACGACAAAATCCACCGACTGACAGCCTCTAGACCGAGCTCTCTGCGAGTGGAGCTGGAGGACTGGAGCGGAGGTAAAGCGTATGCTAAATATGGCATGTTCAGCATTGGTGATGAGCAGGCGCAGTATCGACTTGAAGTGGGTTCATATTCAGGTACAGCGGGAGATTCATTAGCATGGCATAACAACATGGCGTTTAGCACAAAAGACAGAGATAATGACAGAGATGGTGGAAACTGTGCTGTAAGATGGACAGCCGCCTGGTGGTACAAACATTGCGCCTACTCCAATCTAAACGGACAATACCTGGGAAACAAAAATGGTCACCGAGGAGCCGTGTGGTACAACTTCAGAAGTCATCTTTCTCTCAAATTTACTGAAATGAAACTGAGGCCGACGTCGTAGAAAGAATGCTAGTAACAGGTTTAATCCTGTTAGTGACGTAAATACCAACATGTCACCAAGCTTCGCTCATCATCACCATTACAAACAATTATTGAAGGGACTGTGTAACGGATTTTAGCCAAATTAAGGCATGGGAAATGTCCAAAATATTCAGTGTAATATATTAAAATAACCGCTTAACAGTGAAAGAACATTTTTAGAACACAGCAAATAAAAAAGCAGGTACGGATATCTAAAAGTGAAGAAGTTTGAAACGGAACAGTTTGCAAAGCTAATCTTGTTTGCTTGTAAATTTACATTATATCGCCCAGGAGACACATTTGGTTGTAATGAAGCTATGGTTTAGTCTTTTAGATCCATAGAAGTAATTTCTTTACAAACATTTAGTTTCATAGCGAGTATTTTGCAAAATTTAATAAAATAAACTTAACTCAGCCGTAACACAGTCCCTTTAAGTATTTAATTAATTTGGATAACGTAGACGGATTTCTTGTATTTCTGTATTTTTTGAGAACAGTTTCCTCTGTAATCATACACCTTATTCTAAAATGGCGGAAAATACATTAATATTTTAATTGTCTTCATGATAATTGGCCCTCATGGCCTCGATCGCATCTGAAGAATTTGAAAGAATCTTCGGCTTAAAACGAGGCCATGAGGGACAATATGTAGACAACAGAATAATGTATTTTCCGCCATTTTGGAAAAATGTGTATTCGTAAGTGTGGTTCGTTCTCACTTATGTCCAGGATTGAACGCAAGTATTATTTAATGTGTACTTCATATTTGACATGTGTTATTTTACATTTCCATATAATTGACCAAGCGTGAGGTCAAGATGGCAGGATTTTGGCCAGTTTTTTTTTTGCGTGTTTTTATGGACCGAGACGAAGTCGAGGTCCATAAACACGCAGAAAATGAACGAGGCCAACATCCTGCCATCTTGACCGAACAAGCTTGGTCAATAAAAGATTTATTAATTATTTGACTTTAGGTCATCGTTACTTGATTAAAAATATGAAACAAACAGGGGTAATTAACATTATGAAAAATCGCATTTTACTAACTTGACATTTCGTATACATTTTCAAAGGTACAACCGTTACAAATTTTTGACAACTATTTTTACAACCATCTTGACAACTATCTTTACCTTATCTTTTTCCTATGGAACAGGCAAATCAATGTAATCTGTACCGTATCACTGGCAAACAACCGTTTGACTCAAATTCCAATCGCTTGAATGTTACAAGACCTTATACATCGTCAAAAATAACTAATTAATAGGGAAAACGCACACGTTGATTTTTACAAATATCCGTTGTGTAAATACGCGAATAGAAAATTGTGTAGACATGATAGAAATAAATTTTTAGTTTCTATGCTTGGATAAAGTAAATTTAATTTGACAATATCTGAAGTCTGGATCATAAGTTGATATTTTTGTGAGCAGTATCTGGCTTTTCTCCTGTAATGAGACTGAGTTGGGTGCTTCGCTAAAAACTCAGGAAAAGTCCGCTTGTATAGAATGAGCTAGAATGGTCCTGATTCAAACGCTGATCTAAAACGAGGGCGCTAAAAAGGAAGTTTAGCGCCCTGTCTAAACGCAGCATTTCTGGTATTTTAAGTTTCTACGACGCATATATTTGGATAAAAAACGATATGCTGCTGATGTATCGCTGATTTAAAGCTCGGGGGATCCTATATGGAAGGGACAGGGATGCTCATCGGAAAATTTGAAAAGAACCCCTAAAAGGTACCAATCTGGGTGTGGTTCAAGGCTTTCTTAACCCCTAAAAGATACCAAAAAACTAAGAATAGAATTTATATTTGTATATTTCTTCGTGTGCAGCCCTAAACAAGACCAATATGGGCTAAAGTATTGGCGTTTCGCCCGGCTGGGGGAAGAAGGCATTTCTAGAAAATAAAGTAATCATAAAAGTTGAATGGATTAAAATGAAGTCTAATACCAAAATGTTAAACGTGAGGCATTGTGAAAATCAAATATAAAGTTTATAGATTTATAGTTTTAGATGTTGTCAATAAATTCCATTTTTTATAAAGTTTTCATGTGTCACGGTTTTTTCCTTAGACGTTGTAGGCGCATGTGCAAGAAAAAGCATTTAGCTATTTTATTTTGCAAGTAGAATAAAATGCCAGTTTTACCAGCATAAGCGGGAAGGGCCTATTGGCAACCAGTGATTTGGGCATTGACTTTGACTACAGCTATATAATGTCGATCAAGTCGTTTGCTGACTGGTAAAAAGTCAATACATGTACGCCTAGCGGACCTATCTTTATCAGAACTATACTGAGAAACAACTTTGTCTTTCATGACATGAATAGCGGAATATTTGGCACGCTACCCAAACTCGTGATCATAGTATCACGTAACAAGCTAAAGCAGTACTCATTCCTCTGCGTTGAATTGCGGATTGCTAAAACATCACCATAATCATGGCTGTTCAAAAGCAAACTATGCCTTCATTTGCTTCCATAATTTCTGTTTTGTCCATTGTGTTTTACTGCGCGGGCTTTTTAAGAGTTGAGCTTGAGTTACACGAGCACAAGAAAAGAATAAACGCTCTTGAAAGCGTTGCGGAGGCCAAGCCGCCGTCAAACGATCCAGACATAATCAAGAATGCTCCTGGTAAGTTTGTCTTACATTACAAGCTAGAGTTTACAAGTTGTTTAATAGAATAATACAATATTCGAATAAAAGCTTTTTCTAATAAAAATGCCTTGGAAATAGCAAAGAGTGAAAACAAATTATGAATGAACGTGTTTGTTCTCTTTGTGTTATGAAGCCGCCACGAAAACCGAAGCTAGGGTTAGCAGGTCATGTTTTCTTCAATCCAATGCATGCAAACAACTTCAAACGCAAATAGTGAATCGACCTAATTTTGCTTAAATTAAACTCTGACTAACAGCTGAGAATAATAATAAAACAGTTTTTACATAAGAAAATTGCAACGGATATATTGTCTACTCAGAAGTGCAATAACTGTTTTCATTGTTTATAGAGATTACAGCTAATAAAATGCCAATTATTTCCGTCTCAGCCATCTTGTGGGTTAAAGAGCAATAAATGCTGGCCTGGAGCAAACATTCCTGCAGAGATGCCAAAACGAACATAAACACACCCGAGAAATTATTGTTCTCTTCCTCACTTTCAAAAACAGAGAAACTACTCTGAGGTCTCTAACTATTTAAATTTTAAAGACACCAATCTGTAAAAAAGGATTACTCTTTCTTTTTTTGCCTTAATAAGAAGAGGTGGCTTAAAATCCGCTTTTATTTTCTTCGTAGGAATTCAGTCCTATAAACATAGACACAGCCGTCATGTTGAGTCAACAAAAAACGATTCAGAAGCAAAAAGCACAACAGAATCGATGATCAAAATCAACAAACTTTTATCAGAGGGCAGACTACATCTCTGTCAGTCAAAGGGTGTCACTTGCTCGTCAGGTCCCCCAGGCCCTCCCGGTCGACCTGGACCAAGAGGACACAAAGGAGCCCGGGGACGAAGAGGACAGAAAGGAAGAACTGGAAACAAGGGAGATAAAGGCATTATGGGATCGCCAGGAAAGAGCGGCAAGCAAGGCATTGTGGGACCTGCGGGGATAAAGGGAGAGACTGGACTCAAAGGCGAGAAAGGAGACATAGGACCCGCAGGCATGCCGGGTAGGCATAAATAGATTGTGCTCGGCAACTTTTGAGCAACTTTTAGCGTTTTGAGCAACTTTTTGTAGTACCAGCAACCTAGGGCAACTTTTGCCTTCCTTGGCATCTTTTGAGCAACAAATTGATATAAAACCGATCCAAACCATAAAAGGTCGTTTGATTATGAAGGATTTTATTAAAACTGGTTTTATCAAAACTGATTTTATTAAAACTAAGGATATACAATAAAATGAGAACAGAATACACTTGCTTTACGCCCACGAAATCTGAACAGCGGCTTTCTATCTAACGGGCGCTTAAATCCAGCGGTTACTCGCTGCAACATAGAGCCTGCCGCCGGCCATCTTGGTATTTGCTAAAGTGCGAGTCACTTATGGCATCGCAATCAGATGAAATTTTAGACGAGGAAAATGGAAATAATTCAGACATTGACCCTATTGAGGTTGCCATAGACGCTGGGGCAACTCTTAGTAAACCTGCAAGCGCTTCAATTTCTAGAAAACGCAAAATTCACTCTAGAGAGCAAGCAACTTTTCTAAATTTTAGTGGCAACTTTTTGATATTTGAGCAACTTTAGAGCAACTTTTGGGTATATTGTGAAGCAACTTTTCCTGAATTTACCGGCACAATCTATTCGTGCCTAATGCCGGGAAGTAAAGGAGAACCTGGTGAATCGATTTCATCTCCTGCTGTTGTTGTTTCTCCCGTGACGTTGACAGTGAACGAAGGTGGATCAGCCTCGTTTCAGTGTTCAGCCAGCGGTAATCCTGAGCCTGCAGTAGTGTGGAGTAAACTGGACAATCAGTCAGAAATCACTCAGTCAGAAGTTTCAAGAGGAAAGTTGCAGTTGACTAAAGTGACAGGAAATGACTCGGGCGTGTATCAGTGTTCAGCAACAAACATCCTGGGGAATTCACGGGAAGTGGTGCGATTAGCAGTAAATGGTAAAATTTTGGTTATTGTAGTTTACTGTAGCCTGCGTAGCAGGCGTCTGTGTAGTTTTTAGCGCGCGTAAAAGAGTGCGCGATCGCGAGAAGGCCGCGCGAGGAAAAAATCGAGGAGACGCCGTCTTCTCGATTTTTTCCTCGCGTGGCCCTCTCGCGCCTTTCGCGTTTCTCTCATACGCGCGCTAGAAACTAACGACGCCTGCCACGCAGGCTAAGTTTACTGTAATAAACTTTACAATGTGTCACACAGTTAAATCGTGAGTCCTTGTAGTTATAGCAAACATGTTTAAAATTTTGAGATTACCCATATTCACATTCGAGTAACACAAAGCATTTCCCGTTTTCTTTAGGAAGCAGCCCGTTACTTTGGAAGTCGATTGGAAGCAAACACTATTTACCAGTTCTTCAATTTGCCTCCCATTTTAATCCTGAATAAGGGTTTTATACGTCTATTAACTAAAATCTTATTGTAAAAATGTCTTTTAACAACCGTAACAGGAAGAATGTTTCCTTTTACATTTTTAAAATGACATAAGGATACTACTACAGTGCCTTGAAGTGCTTTCTTTACTTTAAGACTTCTTCATTTTAAAAAAATAGTCCTGCCTCCGGTTTGATTCCTCTAAAAGCAAAACTTAATTTAAAATCAATTCATAAACTAAGTGTTATTTACTTGGTTGCAGTTCATCCTCGCGTTTCTCTTCATCCGGGACCTTATCACGTCATTCAAGGAAGTAACGTCACCCCTCCAACCTGTCACGTGACTGGATACCCGACGCCAGTGGTCACCTGGAGGAAGTCGTCTGGTCAGTTACCCCAGGGGAGGGCGCAGTATAACAACAGTGTCTTACAAATTTCTGATGTCCGTAAAGTTGACTCTGACACATACTTCTGTTCAGCAGTCAACCTTTTAGGAAATGTTGAAACAAAAACTCTACTAGTTGTGATTTCACTTCCTGTGTTTACCGTTAAGCCACCTGGAAAAGTTACTGTTGGTTTTGGCGACACTTTGACGTTAAACTGCAGCGCTACCGGTGATCCACGACCAGTCATCAGCTGGGAAAGACAAGGAGCAGCACTGCCCGTGGGGAGGAGTCACAGGACAAACGAGGCGCTTATCATAAGAGATGTTAAAGAAGATGATGCTGGGATCTATGTCTGTGTGGCTACAAGTGCAGGAGTGTTTCATATCGAGGCAATAAGTTATGTTGAAGTAAGAAAACTGAAAGGTAAGTTATAAATGGAATTATTACATTTGTCAAAAAGAGATTATTAGATTGATTTCAGGAATGCCGCAATTTGTTAGTACTATTCACTTTATAATTATTGTAGCACAACTTAATTATTAAAGTAAAGCGCGTCTACTATTTGCCCATAGGTGGACGAAGTAAAGTGTGTTGTTGATGTAACACACAAAACACAAGTAACCTTAAAAGCTCTCTAAAAAATTCTAATAGAGCCTTGTTTAACTGACAAGCGAAGTAAAAGCTAGCGCTTCTCTTTTTGTCAGATTGTTCAGATCTCCTCAAATCAGGCCACACTCAAAGTGGATTGTACTCTGTCAACCCAGACGGTAGAGGACACTTTACTGTCTACTGTAACATGCGCACTGACGGTGGAGGCTGGACCGTCTTTCAGCGAAGACAGGATGGCTCGGTAGACTTCTATCGGGGATGGAACGACTACAAAGCAGGCTTTGGTCAGCTGACTGCTGAGTTCTGGTTAGGAAACGATAAGATCCACCGACTGACGGCCTCTAGACCCAGCTCTCTACGAGTGGAGCTGGAGGACTGGAACGGCGTTAGAGTGTATGCCAAATATGACAAGTTCAACATCGGTGATGAGCAGGCGCTGTATCGACTTGAAGTGGGTTCATATTCAGGTACAGCGGGAGATGCGTTAGCATATCATAATAGCATGGCGTTTAGTACAAAAGACAGAGATAATGACAGATGGAGCAGTATCAACTGTGCTGCTACATACAACACAGGCGCCTGGTGGTACAAGAGTTGCTACCTCTCCAATCTAAACGGACAATACCTGGGAGACAAAAGTGATAAGCGAGGAGCCTTGTGGAACCAGTTCAGAAGTCATCTTTCCCTCAAATTTACTGAAATGAAACTGAGGCCGTCATCGTAGAAAGAATACCAGTAACAGATTTAATCCTGTTAGTAACGTAAATACCAACATGTCACTGATCTTCGCCCATCAAAGGTCATCAAAGCTTTCCATACTTGGCCCATTACAAACAATGATAAAGTTTTTTAAAAATTAATTTGGAAAACGTAAACGGAATGCTTGTATGTATGCATTTTAATAGAACTGTTTCCTTTGTAATAATACACCTTATTCTAAAATGGCGGAAAATACATTTTTATTTTAATTGTCTTTGTGTTTATTGGCCCTCATTGCGATCGCATATGCAGAATTTAAAAGAATCTTTTGCTTAAAACGAGGTCACGAGGGACAGTATGTAGACAAAAAAATAATGTATTTTCCGCCATTTTGGAAAAAGATTTAGTCGTAAGTGTGGTCCGTTTTAGCGAATAGCAGAGGAATTTATAGTATTGACCACTGTTGACAACTTTTTTACAGCTGATAGCCTGGGTACCAGCCTCTTATCTTTCCCAGAGCGCGAGCTTCACGCACCTCTCGCGCTCTCGGAAAGAAAACGATTGACAGTGATTGGTACCCAGGGCTACCTCGCTGTGCTCTTAGTCTTAGTTAGTATGTGTTGTTGTAATTTGTTCCATTTATATTATTTTAATTTAATCCGTTCCGCTTTGATTTGGCCTGCAAAGTCATAAGATTTAAAAGTATAGCTTACTACATCTATTTTTCTTCGGAACAGGCAAATAAATGTAACCTTAGCCTGAGTGACTGGCGGGATTCGCGTCCGAGTCCGAGTGCGAGTGCTTTGTTTATGGCGAACGGCAGAGAGACGCGTACCACTGGCAAACATAACCGTTTGACTCAAATTCCAATCGGTTGAATGTTACAACGTCAAAAATAACTAGTTAATAGGGAAAACTCAAACGTTGATCATTACAAATATCTGTCATGGTAAATCTACATCTATCTACATCTACATATAATTAGGTCGGTAAAAATCTTAGGATATCACACCAACCGTTAAAAACTAAAATGAATGTTAAAAATGTTAAAAACTAAATAAAACTAATACAATAAAATATTAAAAACTATTAACTAACTTAGATTTAAAACTATTTACAGACGTTATATTTACAATATCATCTGGAAGGGAGTTCCATTCACAGATTGTTCGTGGGAAGAAAGAAAATTTAAAAACATCTTTCTTTGACCTAGGAACTAAAAATTTAAAATCGTGGCTCCCACGGGTTCTTCTTTCGTAATTTGGTTTAAGATGGGCAGCTACTGAGAAATCGGTCAGGTTGTGGGAGAGTTTATACATAAAAGATAGTCTAGCGATTTTCCGTCTGGTGGCTAGGGTTTCCCAATTAAGTTCCTGAAGCATATCTGTCACGCTTGCATAGGGGTTGTAGTTGCCCGCGCAGAATCGCGCTGCCTTTCTCTGAATTCTTTCCAGCTTTTGAATATCCTTCTCGTAGTGGGGATCCCATGCGGCACTTGCATATTCGAGGGTTGGTCGGACTAAAGTCTTATACGCCGTTTCTCTTACCGATCTTGGACACTTAAATACGTGAATAGAAAATTTTGTAGACATGATAGAGATATAATTTTTTTTTAAAGTAAATTTAACTTGACAATATCTGAAGTCTGGATCATTAGTTGATATTTTTGTGAGCAGTATCTGGCTTTTCTCCTGTAATGAAACTGAGTTGGGTGCTTCGCCACTTGTATAGAATGAGCTAGAATGGTCCTGATTCAAACGCTGATCTAATACGAGGGCGCTAAAAAGGAAGTTTAGCGCTCTGTCTAAACGCAGCACTTTTAAGATTCCACGACGCATTCATTTGGTTAAAAAACGATATGCTGTTGATGTATCGCTGAGTTAAAGCCCGGGGGAACTCCTAAGGGTTAGGATGAGACAGAGATGCTCGTCGAAAATTTTGAAAAGAACCCCTAAAAGGTACCAATCTGGGTGTGACTCAAGGCTTTCTTGACCCCTAAAAGATACCCAAAAAACTAAGAATAGAATTTATATTTGTACATTTCTTCGTGCGCAGCGCTAAACGAGAACATTATGGGTAAAAGTATTGGCGTTTTGCCAGGAGCACCCTAAGCGAGATCAAGAATCCGAAATTTACACCCCTAAGCGAGACGACGAGTTTCCCCACCCCTTTCATATGCGAGTTCCCCCTCCCCCTTCCATTCTCCCTGGGAGGTAAACAGGCCGTTTAGCTCAATAGGAAGCTAATATGTAAGTCAAGCAAGCAACCATTGAAACTTATTGTGGTAACTGGGGGGGGGGGGGGGGGGGGGGGGGGAGGAAAGCATTTCTAGAAAATAAAGTAATCATAAAAGTTGAATGGTTTAAAATGAAGTTTAATACCAAAATGTTAAACATGACATCATGAAAATCAAATGTAAAGTTTATAGATTTATAGTTTTAGTTGTTCTCAATAAATTCCACTTTTTACAAAGTTTTCACGTGTCACAGTTTTTTTTCCTTAGACGTGATAGGCGCATGTGCAAGAAAAAGCATTAAGCTATCTTATTTTGCAAAGAGAATAAAATGCCAGTTTTACTAGCATAATCGGGAAGGGATTATTGGCAATCAGTGTCATGCATCACTCATGAATAGTATTGTATGATTTGGGCATTGACTTTAACTTCGGCTATATAATATCAATCAAGTCGTTTGCTGACTGGTAACAAGTCAATACATTTACGCCTAGCGAAACTATCCTTATCAAAACTATACTGTCGAAGAAATGTAAAAAACAATGAACTTTGTCTTCCATGACATGAATAGCAGACAATTTGGCAAGTTCCCCAAACTCGTGATCATAATATCACGTAACAAGCTGAAGTAGTATTCATTCCTCTGCGTTGTAGAATTGCGGATTTGTGAAACATCCATAATCATGGCTGTTAAAAAGCCAACTATGCCTTCATTTGCATCCATAATTTCTGTTTTGTCCATTGTGTTTTACTGCGCGGGCTTTTTAAGAGTTGAGCTTGAGTTACACGAGCACAAGAAAAGAATAAACGCTCTTGAAAGCGTTGCGGAGGCCAAGCCGCCGTCAAACGATCCAGACATAATCAAGAATGTTCCTGGTAAGTTTGTCTTACATTACAAGCTAGAGTTTACAAATTGTTACAATCATACACTCCAAAGCAATTAATCACAAGAATGAAAGCTTTTTCCAATGAAAATGCCATGGAAATAGCAACGAGTATAAACACAAATGAATGAACGCGTTTGTTCTCTTTGTGTTATGCAGCCGCCACGAAAACGGAAGCTAGGGTTAGCAGGTCATGTTTTCTTCAATCCAATGCAAACAACTTCAATTCACTTAATTTTCTTCAACTCTAACTAACAAACTGATAATAAAATAGTCTTTAAATTAGAAAATTTACAAGGGATATGTCTTGTGTTCAACATAGAAGTCCAATAGCAAAGCGCGCGATGTCCAAAAATAGAATGCAAATCATTATACCCCCACGAGGCTCAGTTGTTCTGAGAGAAATAGAAGTGTTTTAGGTTAAGTTTTCGTTTTTAGTGTAGTGTTTTAACTACACTTATGCGGTGGTTGTGGGTGAGGTAAAAGTGCTACCGGGATAACGCTAGGTGTGGACTAATGCGCACTGAAGTAGAACAAGCGTGCCATTCATTTCGAAAGATCGGCTTTCAAAAGATCGTATATGTAATTATATGCAAGATGCAAATCCTTGCGTTTCCCAGTATGAATTGCAAGAATTTCTTGTCTTTCGCCGCAAAATAAACTGCAAATACATGTCAAAAACTTCGAGTTGCAAGTAAAGTTTATTTGTCAAACATGAAAGCGAAAGTTTTTTAATGTACCACGAGTAATTTAAAAGCAGCATGCTCTTTTCCTAAAACATCAACAATCGGTCACGCAAATTGAACATGGAGAAATGTCAAGTATGTCCTTCGTCTGAGAGCGGAATGTTTCGTCACAAGGACTATTAGCTTGAGTTTTCTCGCCTGCCTTGCAGCAGGACTTGTCGCAATATCCTCAATATAGTCCTAAACCGGCCGTTTAGACTGTGTGACGGGGGCTTATGTTTTCATACCGTGAGACAATAGATTTGACCGTTTAGCTGTAAAGTTTTTCGCGTGATGTTAAATATCATGTTCGGCAAGCTGCCACTATTTGTCGGCATGTGTGCATTGCATTGAAGTGTACTGATGATAAAAATAAATCCTGCAATTGGTGATCCAAATTTTAAAGACAGCGATTTTGGTAGCGTTTAATAAAAGTACTGAGAGCAGCGGTTTCCACTGTGCGTGCTAAACTTACAAAGGGCTTTGCATGGCGGTTGTTTTTAAACAATATTTATTTTGGGGCTTTCAAAGGTCGCACGCAATTAACTATACAAGATTCAAATCTTTGCATTTAAGCAAAGTGTGTTTTGGAAGACTTTCTTGTCTTTTGCCACGAAAAAAATTCCCGTTAACACAGCAAGCACTTGACTAAAACTAAGAATTGAATGTTTAAAACAGTAAGAGTCAAATCAAAAGTAGCGAGTAAAGTTTATTTGTCAAACACAAAAGCGAATGTTTCTAAATTCACAACCACTGAGTAATTTAATAGCCTGCGTGACGCATTCTTAATAATAAAAACAACATCCCGTCACGAGTTGATCATTTTCTCATGTTTTCTCGAGTCTTTCCTTCCATGAATGAAAATTTAGCATAGGAAAAATTCGAATTTCCAGTTCCTCACCCTTTACAGCAACGTAAGATGAGCACACTTGAGCAGAATTTCGTTGTCCTCGTGGAATTTTGATTTTGAACAGAAAACTTGATTTCTCACGGGCATACATTGCTGCGAGCGTCATTTATCACGTGATGCATTTGTCCCTTCATCGGCCATTTTGGAGTTTGTAGAGTCTACGTAGCTCGAGTGGTAGGAAGCGATTCATTGCTAACCTCGCGAGATCGTGATTGATTATCACGAATATTTAACTGTTCGCATTTTATGTTGAACACTGACAATACAACTTCTAACATTCCTGTGCAACCCATGATTTTGTACCCACCCCACAAAGGTTCATTGGAAATTCTGATGGGAGAGGGGGGAGGGGGTCTCACAATAAAACTTTTAAAATAAAGTATGAAGATAAACCGAAATTTCCAGAGATGTTGGATGTTGGGGTGAAGGGGGGTGGGGGGGTGGGGGGGGGGGGGGGGGGTTGAGTATTAATATTTTCCTGAGTAGCACATTTGTATCAAACACTACACTGTCCGTACGGACCGCTCGTTTAGGAACATTGGCTGTTTTAGAAAGTGTTTAAGGGAAATCGTTCGCAATTTCGGTTTGTTTGTTTGAGTCTTGTCTGAGACGTGATTTCACTCGCGCTCTTTGCTATTACTATTTTTACAGGTAATAAAATGCCAATTATTTCCGTCTCAGCCATCTTGTGGGTTAAAGAGCAATTAATGCTGGCCTGGTGCAAGGATTTCTGCAGAGATGCCAGAACGAACATAAATGCACACCAAAAAAATGTTTTTCATTCACCTTAAAAACTGAAGAACTAATTAAAAGTTTTAAAGACACCAATCTTAAAAGGATTATTATTTATTTTTCTGCCACTGTAAGAAGAAGTTGTTTCAAATACGTTTTTATTTCATTCGTAGCAATTCATCCCTATAAACATAGACAGAGCCGTCAAGTTGAATCAACCAAGAACGAGTCAGAATCTAAAAGCGCAGTGGAAACGATGATAAAAATCAACAAACAGTTATCAGAGCTGAGACTGCATCTCTGTCAGTCAAAGCATGTCACGTGCTCGTCAGGTCCCCCAGGCCCTCCCGGTCCACCTGGACCAAGAGGACATAAAGGAGCCCGGGGACGGAGGGGTCAGAAAGGAAGAAATGGAAACAAGGGAGATAAAGGCATTATGGGATCGCCAGGAGAGAGCGGCAAGCGAGGCATTGTGGGACCTGCGGGGATAAAAGGAGAGACTGGACTCAAAGGTGCGAAAGGAGACATAGGGCCCGCAGGCATGCCGGGAAGTAAAGGAGAACCTGGTGAATCGATTTCATCTCCTGCTGTTGTTGTTTCTCCTGTGACGTTGACAGTGAACGAAGGTGGATCAGCCTCGTTTCAGTGTTCAGCCAGCGGTAATCCTGAGCCTGCAGTAGTATGGAGTAAACTGGACAATCAGTCAGAAATCACTCAGTCAGCACTTTCAAGAGGAAAGTTGCAGTTGACTAAAGTGACAGGAAATGACTCGGGCGTGTATCAGTGTTCAGCAACAAACATCCTGGGAAATTCACGGGAAGTGGTGCGATTAGCAGTAAATGGTAAAACTCTGGTTATTGAAACTATCGACATAAACTTTTCAATGTGTCACACAGTTACCTTAAGGTTACTATTGTTAGCGGTTACTAATTTTAGCGATTTCAGCGAGTTGGGCCAAAATAGCTAAATTTAGTACTCGCTAAAATTTGTCTCGGTCAAATTAATACACGTTAAATTAATACCCCCTCCCGCCAGAGAAATACACAATTAAATATAGTGGCCCTGTTCAACTATATGACAACGTCAGAAGGTATGGCAACAATTAAGAAAGGTTGGGAGATAGTTGGAATCGCCGGCATCGTGAAAAATATGTCTGACAATGACCCACTTTCTAACATTTGCAATTCACTTTGTTCTTTCTGATAATGATAATGTTCGTTCAATTTTAAGAGGCATTGATCTATTACTGGACATTTCTTTCCATCTTAGCTATGTATTAAAATTGTTTTGTTTTGTTTTTTAATTTTCGGAGAATCGCTAAATTAAATAGTAGCTAAATCTTGCTCAGAAAAAATCGCTAAAATTAGTAGTCGCTAAAAACATGTAAAAATAGTAACCTTAAGGTCGCGGGGGACACCTTAGGCTCATCATTATGCATTTATTTAACCCTATTCAGACCGGGCTTTTTTGGAGCTTCTCAGACCGGGGGGGGGGCTTCGGAAGCCCCCCCCCCCCCATGTAACTTCCAGAATATTTAAGCAATCACCATTGCTTAAATTGGATGTATTGTACGTCCAAAACTCTTTCTTTTGGTATACGTCACGTGGGATGGTGACGTCACATCACGTGACAATTCCGTCATGATGTCAAAACAGCCGCCATCTTGGATCCGCCATCTTGGATTTCAAAAATTTTCCAAAAGCCCAGAAAACCACCCAAAATCATTTCAAAGTACTCAAAATGAATAAAAATGTGCTTAAAACCCGTAAAAATGTAAAAATAATGCCATTTAAGTTGATTTTTATTAACAGAAACACGCAAAATTTAAAATTTGGGAAAACATGCCTGTCAAAATGCCGCTGCCATGGTGATGTCAAGTTCCTGACACATCATCCAATCCTACCAATTTGTTGCCGGATAAATTTTAGGAAAATTCAGAAAGTTTGGCAGCGTTTGGTTAAATCTTAAAAAAGTTATAAAAGTTCAAAGTCAGCGCGGGCTTCAAAAGCCCCCCCCCCCCCCCCTCCCCGGTCTGAATAGGGTTAAAGCGTATGCACGAAGTGCAACGACTGACATCGACAACTTTACGAGATATTCATGACTGGATAAAAATATGGGTGCGTGCGCGTGATTTTTTTAAAAAAAAAAAATTCTGTTTTTTCGATATTTTAACCAATTTAAAACAACACTTGGCGTTATACGTTTGTATAGATTGTAGGAAGTCTATGAGCTAATTTTTATTCATATTTGAATGTTTCTGCAACTCAGAGTAAGCACAATAATATTCGGCATAAAAAAATCGTGTCCTTCATAAAAACGCATTGTTCTCACCATAAAAGCGTGGAATATAATTACCATAATTACATTTCTCCTCTGGAAACTGATCGTGTTTTGGTCGGGACACCTTCGGAAATCTCAAAGTTTGGACTTTTCCGACAATTTTGTGGCAGAGAATACAGCGCGGATACAGACCTTCATGACTTGCCACTGCAGATAGGTAAACTATGGATATTGTAGTGTGTCATAACAGAGGCGGAATTTTAAAAGCCCGCTTTAAGAAAGAGGTAGAAGGCGTTAAATTAAAATTTGCGCATTTAAACCGTCATAACTTGCTGGCAAATTTTAAATTAAAAAATCCGCTTCTGTTATGACACTAGAGATATTAACTGATTACTTTTTGACAAGATCGCAGTGTGCTGTTTCCTACTCGTTCCGCAAACCCTGCCACAAAATCATGTTCTTCCCAATTTGGCACTAACGTGACTATTACATCGCCGTTAAGTACAATCTACCAAATCAAAGATGACATACATGATCTTTTATCATGTCTTTATGTCTTTGTAAAATTTGAGCTTAATCGCAACCATAACAGCCGAGAAATAAGCGTTTTAAAAGATGCAGGTCAAGCAAAATTTTGCTTCATGAATTTATTCATGCTGTAGGTATCCCCCGCGACCTTAAGGTACACATATACAGTGAGTCCTCGTAGTTATAGCAAACTTGATTAAAATTTTGAGATTTGGAATATTCATATTTGAGTTACAGAAAACATTTCTCGTTTTCTTTAAGAAGCAACCCGTTTCTTTGGAAGTCGATTGAAAGCAAACAATATTTTCCAGTTCTTCTTAAAAATTTTCTTTCATTTTTTTTATTGATATTGCAAAACATTTACTTACAATACCTACAAAGACACAATACCTACAAGACTTTAATAGCAGAATAGCTACAGTAACTATGTTTTTTCCTTCCATTTTAATCTTGAATAAGGGTTTTATACGTCGAATAACTAAAATCTTGTTCTTATTGTAAACGATTTATTTTAACAACTGGCACAAGAAGAATGTTCCCTTTTGCATTTTTAAAATGATATTAGACTTCTCCATTTTATAAATTATTCCGGCCTCATTTAATTCCTCTAGAAGCAAAAGCTGTTTCTTATATACCTAAGTAAAAATCACTTCATAAACTAAGTGTTATTTACTTGGTTGCAGTTCATCCTCACGTTTCTCTTCATCCGGGACCATCTTACGTCACTGAAGGAAGTAACGTCACCCTACCAATCTGTCACGTGACTGGATACCCGGCGCCAGTGGTCACCTGGAGGAAGTCGTCTGGTCAGTTACCCCAGGGGAGGGCGCAGTATAACAAAAGTGTCTTACAAATTTCTGATGTCCGTAAAGTTGACTCTGACACATACTTCTGTTCAGCAGTCAACCTTTTAGGAAATGTTGAAAGGAAAACTCAGCTAGTTGTGATTTCACTTCCTGTGTTTACTGTTAAGCCGCCTGGAAAAGTTGCTGTTGATTTTGGCGACACTTTGACGTTAAACTGCAGCGCTACCGGTGATCCACAACCAGTCATTAGCTGGAAAAGACAAGGAGCAACACTGCCCGTGGGGAGGAGTCACAGGACAAACGAGGCGCTTGTTTTAAAAGATTTTAGAAAAGTTGATGCTGGGATCTATATCTGTGTGGCTACAAGTGCAGGAGTTTTTGATATCGAGAGAGTAACTTCTGTTGAAGCCTTACCAAGTGGTACTGGTAAGTTATGTAGGAAATGATCTAATTTGTCATTAAGAGAGAGACTATTCACCTGTATAGGCGATATTAGTATATACTAAAACAGTGGATAGCGCTTTTGGCGCGCGCTGATTGGCTGCTCAAACTCGGAATATCCTTTGTTATTATTCAACAGATGTGCTTGCTGGCCATATATGGTCAAAATGTTAACAATATCTGTCATCCGTACATAACAGATATCCTGCGATATTTGTAGGTTGCGAAGATTCGTCCGAAATCTTGTAAAGCGCTGCACAATTACAGTTTTTCTATGTGCAAAATTTGTTTTGTTGACAATTTGTTGAATAATAAAACAATTATCCTGCTCAATCTTGCGGAATATCGTCTGATTTTAGCCAACTCGGCCTACGGCCTCGTCGGCTAAGTATCAGGCGATATTCCGCGCGATTTCGCAAGATAATTGTTAACTATTCACCTCCGAGCAACGCGCGCGAGAAAATTGTTATCTTTGAAGGAAAAGAACTAGTCAAAAGTCATTCTTTCGGGCTATTTTCTTTCACTGTTTTGGTATATACTAAAACAACTATTCATCTCAGTGTTGGGTATTTACTTCGCCGCTTCGTGGCACGGTAAATATCCACCACTAGTCACCTCCACTTCGGTGAATAGTTGTAAACTAGTAAGTATTTCCTTAACTTTGGAAAATGTATAGTGGAGTGGTCAAGTCATTGGACGGTTAATCGGTACATTCCGGACTCAAATCCTTCACTTTGACCGCTAGTTAGTTAAGGGAATCAGTCCCAAATTCCAGTCCTTAGCACCACATTCCCCTATCCTTCTCATTTCAAGTGGCAACTAAGTCACTCAAGTCCTCCGCTACCGAAGGGTCGCCTTGTAAAGCTCTTACCAGTCTGGATTAATGGGAAAAGCTGAATTTACATTTCATTTGCAATGTATGTTTGACGAAAGGACTGTTGCGGGAGGGGAGGGTTGCTGCGGTGACTCAACTGGTGTCAGTCACAATGGGAAAGGAGTGCTTGATTACTGTCCCTAAATAAGACATGTTAAGAAATTTAGGTCGCCGTACACATAATAACCATCAGTTCTCATCGGTGTCTACTTAACAATTAGACGGCAAGCTCGAGGTTCTACCGGCGAAGCCCCGAGTCAACTATCAAAAGCCGGTAGAAACCGAGCGCGAGCCGTCTAATTGTTTTAGCATAACCCAGTGGCTGATCTATTGAGCACACGATATTGCTAGAGTTGGTTTTTTTGAAGGATTTGTTGAAAAAATTCAGCGAAAAACTGAGCGCGCGCTCCGAGAACCGTTTAACGATCGATAGAAGGCACCTGTGTAGCCAATCAGATCGCGCGTTTTGCCATTGGAAGGCAGCTCAAACTCAGGGTTATGCTAATGCGGATTATTTTTATCGCATAATCTTTTTACTCGCCAAATGTTTTCTATGGTGCCCCTTGTATGGTAGACTTCTTCCTTGGTTTTTGTGGGGTTAATGCTGTAGGTCAGTGAGAAAGTTAACATGGTAAAGTAAAAGGCAAAGAAACACAATCACCCAGTTTGTACGGATTGTTTTTGTTTTTATTGCTCGAAATATACTGATTTTAAGTGATCACATATTCTAAAAGTTGTGAACCTTTTTTCCATACAATCATGATATACCTGCCAAGATAACTGAACAATTCAAGTAGCACCTTGTTAAACTGAAAATTAAATTTAAAGAAAGCTCGTCGTTTTTTTTTTTTTTCAGATTGTTCAGATCTGCTCAAATCAGGCCACACTCAAAGTGGATTGTACTCTATCAACCCAGACGGTAGAGGACACTTTACTGTCTACTGTGACATGCGCACTGACGGTGGAGGTTGGACAGTGTTTCAGCGAAGACAGGATGGCTCGGTAGACTTCTATAGGGGGTGGAACGACTACAAAGCAGGCTTTGGTCAGCTGGCTGCAGAGTTCTGGTTAGGAAACGACAAAATCCACCGACTGACGGCCTACAAACCGAGCACTCTACGAGTGGAGCTGGAGGACTGGAGCGGAGGTAAAGCGTATGCCAAATATGGCAAGTTCAACATTGGTGATGAGCAGGCGAACTATCGACTTGAAGTGGGTTCATATTCAGGTACAGCGGGAGATTCGTTAGCATATCATAATAACATGGCGTTTACTACAAAAGACAGCGATAATGACATAGATAGCAGTCGCAACTGTGCTGTATCATACACAGGCGCCTGGTGGTACCACAGTTGCCACTACTCCAATCTAAACGGACAATACCTGGGAGACAAAAGAGATTGGCGAGGAATACTTTGGAGACACTTCAGAAGTCCTCTTTCGCTCAGATTTACTGAAATGAAACTGAGGCCGTCATCGTAGAAAGAATACCAGTAACAGGTTTAATCCTGTTAGTGACGTAAATACCAACACGTCACCGATCCTTGCCCATCAAAGGTCATCAAAGCTCTCAAAAATCTATCCATTACAAACAATGAAATAATTTTTTAAAAATTAATTTGAAAAACGTAAACGGAATTCTTGTATTTCCGTATTTTTATAGAACATTTTCCTTTGTAACCATATACCTTATTCTAAAATGGCGAAAAATACATTATTCTTTTAATTGACTACATGATAATTGACCCTCATGTCCGCGATCGCATCTGCCGGCAGAATTTAAAAGAATCTTTGGCTTAAAACGAGGCTATGAGGGACAATATGCAGACAAGAGAATAATGTATTTTCCGCCATTTTGGAATAAGGTGTATTCGCAAGTGTGGTCCGTTTAGCGAATAGCAGAGAAATTTACAGTATTGACCACTATTGACAACTTTTTTTACAGCTGATAGCCTGGGTACCATCCTCTAATCTTTACCAGAGCGCGAGCTTTCACGCACCTTTCGCGCTCTCGGAAAGAAAACGATTGATAGTGACTGGTACCCAGGCCACCTCGCTGTGCTCATGTTGGTCTTATAGTAAGTAAGTGCTGTTGTAAGTTATCCCATTTATGTAATGTTTATTAAATGAGCAGCAGTGTTTTATCAATTTTAAGACACGAGGCGCAGCCGAGTGTTTTAGACTTGATAAAACACGAACTTCGAATTTATTGAACGGCTTAAAAATCTTCTGATGTAGATCAACTCATTCTTGCACTAATATTTAGATTTGGGGTTATTTTGGCCTAGAAAATTGGACGTAAAGTTTAGCCGTGTCTTTATCAGATATAAAGACACTCATTAAACATTAATTTCTTTTGTATTTTCTTTATGAATTATTAATGAGTTTTTTAAGTTGTTATAATTTAATCCGTTCCGTTTGATTTGGCCTGCGAGGTCGTAAGTTTTAAAACCAGCTTACCTTAAAGGGAACCTCTGTTCTTGAGGCAAGTTGACGTTGAGTTGTTTGAATTAATGCCTAAACTACAAATTTTACAGGACAGGGGAGAAACAACATTTAATAACAACCGTAAACAGAAAAGATTATGGCTTTTAAATTTCCCGCTCGGCGCCATTTTGGAATTTGTGACGTCAGTGCGTTGCCCAATTGTTTCACACGAAAGAACCTCTGCTTTCTAATAATAGCGGCAACGCAGTGACGTCATGAAATTCAAAATGGCGGCGCGCGGGAAATTTAAAAGCACAAAAATTGACAAATCAAAGGCCCAGTATTCTAATGAAAAAACGTATCCGCGACTTTAAACAACCAAAACGATTTTAGACTGTGGTAAACTTATTATTTTGACCAGAACTGTTTTACAGTCGAGGTTCCCTTTAAAGACTCTTGGTTTTAGGCCATCGTAACTTGATTAAAAATGTGAAACAAACAGCGGTAATAAACATTATGAAAAATTGCATTTTACTAACTTGACGTTTCGTATACATTTTCAAAGGTACAACCGTTACAATTTTTTTTTTTATCTTTTTTCAATGGAACAGCCAAATAAGTGTAACCTGTACTGCATCATTGGCAAACATAACCGTTTGACTCAAATTCCAATCGCTTCAATGTTACAACGTGAAAATTAACTACTTAATAGGGAAAACGCAAACGTTGATTTTTACAAATATTTGTTGTGGTAAATACGTGGCGGAATAGAAAATTTTGTCGACATGATAAAAATATATACATTTTGTTTCTATGCTTGGATGAAGTATATTTAATTTGATCATATCTGAGGTCTGGATCATAATTAAGTTGATATTTTTGTGAGCAGTATCTGGCTTTTCTCCTGTAATGAGACCGAGTTGGGTGCTTCGTTAAAAACTCATGTAAAGTCGGCTTGCATAGAATTAGCTAGAATGATCCTGGTTTAAACGCTGATAAGTTTGGCGCCCTGTCTAAACGCAGCATTTACCGTGGCATTCATTAAGTTTCTACGCGCATACATTTGGTTAAAAAACGATATGCTGTTGATATATCGCTGAGTTATAGAGGCCGTTTAGCTCAATAGGAAGATAATTAGTAAGTCAAGCAAGCAACCATTGAAACTAGTTGGGTTAACTGGAGGGAGGAAGGCACTTCTAGAAAATAAAGTAATCATAAAAGTTGAATGGTTTAAAATGAAGTCTAATACCAAAATGTTAAACGTGACATTGTGAAAATCAAATGTAAAGTTTATAGATTTATCGTTTTAGTTGTTTTCAATAAATTCCATTTTTTACAAAGTTTTCACGTTGATCAAAAATTGGAGACCGATTTCCTTAATTAATGTGGACACCAAAATAGCCTCCAAAGCGCTAGCTAAACGATTAGAGAATATACTTCCTGACTTGATTCATTACAACCAAAACGCTTATGTGAAAGGAAGATCAATATTTGACGCCGTCAGGACCATTGATGATGTATTAGAATATACAAAATGTAGTGATCAGTCGGGTATCCTTGTAACAATTGATTTTGAGAAAGCGTTCGATTCTTTGGACCATAGATTCTTATTGAAGGTCCTTCGCACATTCAATTTCGGACCATCTTTTATTCAGTGGATTCGCACCTTTTACTCAAACGTGTCTAGTTGCGTAATAAATAATGGATTTGCGACAAGTTACTTTAATGTTGACCGTGGTGTGAGACAAGGGGATCCGTTATCCCCTCTCTTGTTCATTCTTAGTTTAGAAGTTCTAGCTTGCAGTATTCGACAAAATGACAAGATTCAAGGGATCAAAATTGAGGATGAAGTTGTGAAAATCTCTCTTTTCGCGGATGACATGACATGTTTTTTGAGGAATAAGTCTTCGTATGAGAACCTGATTGTTAATTTAGATCTGTTTTCGAGATTCTCAGGTTTAAAATTAAATGAGGAAAAAACAGAATTTTTTTGCTTAGGGGTCCAAAATTTGTCTAAATCACCTTCCTATGAATTTAAACGCTCAATTAAGATTTTAGGCGTACACTTTGATTATGATCAACTTTCTAGGAAAAAGGATAATTTCGAGGCAATTATAAAGTCTATTAAAAAAACATTAGGCATGTGGAAATGGAGGGGACTCACACTTATAGGAAAGATACAAATCGTTAAATCTTTTGCTATTCCGAAATTTATGTCGAAAGCGTCGCTTATTCATGTGTCTAAAGATCTCATACAGGCAGTCAATAAAGAACTTTACAGCTTTATTTGGAAAGGAAAGGATAAGGTTAAACGGTTAGCTTTGATTAATTGCATTGAAAATGGAGGGCTTAAGATGCTGGATATAGAATCTATGGTTCTAGCGCAAAGAATAATGTGCGTGAAGAAGTATATTGAGGACTATGTTAGTCCCTGGAAGATCTTCTTAAACCACTATTTGAAAAAACTAGGCGGAAAGTTCATTTTGCAGTGTCATTTTGATTGCCCAAAATTGCCCATATTTTTACCCGAGTTTTACAAAGATTGTCTTGCTGCGTGGTCAACTCTTTCAAGTAAAGAAGTGGTTTCGTACGGGGATGTTATGAACCAATACTTGTGGAATAATAAAAACATTCTATGTGAAGGTAAATCTTTATATCATGCCTTTTTCCGCATAAACTGTGGGATAAGCAAAATCGGAGATTTAGTCTCTAAAGACAATACGTTTCTGGAAAGTGATAAAGTTCTCAGGTCAAAACTATCACCTAGTCAATTTTTCCTTTTAATGGGAGTAGTCAGTGCCATTCCAAAGGAATGGCGCTCCATTATCAAGGGTGAGAGTATATACCGTGAACCATACTCCTGCCCTGCAAATTCTTTTGAAGTGCCAATAAAGGGGGAAATGTTGGATATTTCTAACATTCCCTCCAAAATAGTTTATGAAGAGTTTCTTTCTCGTAAAGTAATTCCTCCTACTGCCCAAAAGAAATTTAAAAATGACTATCCAAATCTCTCCGTCGATTGGAAGAAAATCTATTCTCTAGCGTTTAGTGTTACTTTGGATACAAAGTTAAGAGCTTTTCAGTACAAATTACTAAACAATATTGTGTATACAAATGACAGACTTTATAAATTTAAGATTGTAGACTCGCCATTATGTGCTTTCTGTTACTCTGAAGATGAATCCCTCGAGCATTTATTGTTTCTTTGTAAAGCAAGCGAGGTATTCTGGAAAGAGGTATTGTCGTGGTTGGCCATCCATAAGAATGAAGTTTTAAATTTTTCTCTCACCGATGTTTTGTTTGGTAAGTTTGATATCGATACAGACTCTATGGTAGTTAACCATATTCTTCTTCTTGGAAAATATTTTATTTATAGGTGTAAGCTTGATAAGATTAAACCCTCTTTACCAGTTTTTAAGGCTAAATTAAGAGCTACTCTTAAATTAGAATTTTACATTGCCAGGAAAAAAGGTACACTTGCTCAACATTACAGAAAATGGAATATCTTTATTCCTGTATTAAGTTAGACTATTTCCTTTTTCCACTCTACCTTTTAAAAAAACTCAACCGGAAATATTTTAGGTCACTCTATTTTTTCGAAACCTGCTTTTTGACCTTTTGTTTAGAAAGCTGGTGTTTGCTTTGCATGTCTCTTTTTTCTTCTGCTCTCCATAGCATAATATACCTTGTTTATTTTTTAACGTGCGCTTGTTTGTAGTAAGTAATGTTAAGCTTGTAATAATTTATTGTTGTAGTGTAAGTAAGTATTGTATTAGTGTAAGTAAGTAGCGTTAGGACTGTAAGTAATGTTTAAATTGTAAGTAGTGTTTCTTTTTTCTTTGTAATTTTGTACTGTATGTTTGTATGGCAAGAAATTAAAAATATTAAAAAAAAAAAAAAAAAAAAAAAAAAAAAAACGTGTCACAGTTTTTTTTCCTTAGACGTGATAGGCGCATGTGCAAGAAAAAGCATTAAGCTATCTTATTTTGCAAGGAGAATAAAATGCCAGTTTTACTAGCATTACGGAAGGGCCGATTGGCAACCAGTGTCATGCATCACTCATGAATAGTATTGTATGATTATTTTGGTATATCGATCAAGTCGTTTGCTGACTGGTAACAAGTCAATACATGTACGCCTAGCGGACCTTTCTGTATTCGAACTGTGAAGAAATGAAAAAATAAGTAAACTTCGTCTTGGATGGCATGAATAGCAGACAATTTGGCAAGTTACCCAAACTCGTGATCATAGTATCACGTAACAAGCTGAAGCAGTACTCATTCCTCTGCGTTGTAGAATTGCGGATTACTGAAACATCACCATAATCATGGCTGTTCAAAAGCAAACTATGCCTTCATTTGCGTCCATAATTTCTGTTTTGTCCATTGTGTTCTACTGCGCGGGCTTTTTAAGAGTTGAGCTTGAGTTACATGAGCACAAGAAAAGAATAAACGCTCTTGAAAGCGTTGCAGAGGCCAAACCGCCGTCAAACGATCCAGACATAATCAAGAATGCTCCTGGTAAGTTTGTCTTACATTACAAGCTAGAGTTTACAAATTGTTACAATCATACACTATAAAGCAATTAATCACAAGAATGAAAGCTTTTTCCAATGAAAATGCCATGGAAATAGCAACGAGTATGCAGCCGCCACGAAAACCGAAGCTAGGGTTAGCAGGTCATGTTTTCTTCAATCCAATGCAAACAACTTCAATTCACTTAATTTTGCTTCAACTCTGACTACCAAAATTATAATAAAACAGTCTTTAAATTAGAAAATTTACAAAGGATATGTCTTGTGTTCAAGTTAGAAGTCCAATAGCAAAGCGCGCGATGTCCAAAATAGAATGCAAATGATTATACCCCCACGAGGCTCAGCTGTTCTGAGAGAAATACAAGGGTTCTAGGCGAAGTTTTTTTCGTTTTATGAAAGTGTTTTTAGAAACACTGGCTGTTTTAGAAAGTGTTTAAGGAAAATTGTCCGCAATTTTTGGTTTGTTTGTCTGCATCTTGTCTGAGACGTGATGTCTCTCGCGCTCTTTGCTATTACTATTTTTACAGGTAATAAAATGCCAATTATTTCCGTCTCAGCCATCTTGTGGGTTAAAGAGCTATAAATGCTTGCCTGGAGCAAGGATTCCTGCAGAGATGTGACAACGAACATAAACGCAAACCAAAAAGTATTTTTTTCCCTCACTATCAAAAGTAGAGAAATTACTCTGAAAAGTAATTAAAAATTTAATAGACACTAATTTTTAAAAGGATTAATATTTCTTTTTCTGCCTAAATTGTAAGTAGAAGTGGTTTAAAAAAGGTTTCCATTTATTCGTAGGAATTCGGCTCTATAAACATAGACACAGCCGTCAAGTTGAATCAACCAAGAACGAGTCAGAATCTAAAAGGACAGCGGAATCGATGATCAAAATCAACAAACTTTTATCAGAGGGGAGATTGCATCTCTGTCAGTCAAAGGATGTCACGTGCTCGCCAGGTCCCCCAGGCCCTCCCGGTCCACCTGGACCAAGAGGACACAAAGGAGCCCGGGGACGAAGGGGACAAAATGGAAGAACTGGAAACAAGGGAGATAAAGGCATTATGGGATCGCCAGGGAAGAGCGGCAAGCAAGGCATTATGGGACCTTCAGGGATAAAGGGAGAGACTGGAACCAAAGGTGAGAAAGGAGACATAGGGCCCGCAGGCAGGCCGGGAAGTAAAGGAGAGCCTGGTGAATCGATCTCATCTCCTGCTGTTGTTGTTTCTCCTGTGACGTTGACAGTGAATGAAGGCAAATTAGCCTCGTTTCAGTGTTCAGCTAGCGGGAATCCTGAGCCTGCACTAGTGTGGAGTAAACTGGACAATCAGTCTGAAATCATTCAGTCAGCGGTTTCAGGAGGAAAGTTGCAGTTGACTAAGGTGACAGGAAATGACGCAGGCGTGTATCAGTGTTCAGCGACAAACATCCTGGGGAATTCACGAGAAATGGTGCGATTAGCAGTAAATGGTAAAACTCTGGTTATTTTTTTTTTGTTTATTTTTTTTTAATGCATTTATTTAATATCACACGTTACACTGAGAAAGTGAAAAAAAAACCACAGTTACAAAAAAAAAAAGAAGATAAAAATACATCAAGTTACACAATTTAACCGATAAAGCCTAACTTACTAACAAATACTTTTAACTTGTATAAATTTTTATATAAATTTCTCTACACGGTATTTAAAATTAAGTTTCCTAACGAATTCAATTACCCCAGGCTCTATTTGATTAAGTTTCTGATTGTAAAGGTAATACTTAGCTAATAACATGCAGTAATTTAATTTCTTTTTTAGAGAGTATCGTTGCAGTTGAGCAGAATTTAGTGATTTACCAAAGAGTAGTTCTTCATCACTTTGCGTAAAGGAGGTGCCGTTTTCTTCATTGAAGTGTTGTAAAACTTTATGAAAGAATTGTTTAGAAAGGTGGCAGTCGATGAAAGTATGACTTATCGAATCTGGATGGCCGCAGTAGGTGCAGTCCGAGTTGTTCGATACTCCAAAGAGGTGAAGTTCCTTTTTGGAGACAAGTATCCTATGAGCAAGTTTGAAGTAAAATTCTTTAAGTTTGTTCTCTTTGCACATAAATTTAATTTGCTTAAAGTAGTTTTTCCAATGAATATCATTTGATGACAGATCTCGTTCCCATTTACTAAGTGCAGTTATTTTGGGAATACTTTTCTTTATAAAAAGCCAGTAATAGTCTTTGTTTTTTGTTTTCGTAAGATCGATCGATATTGTAGGTGACAATTGAAAATTCACACTATCAAGAAAGAGTGACTTATTTAATTGAGCATGTTTTGCTCTTTCTACTAGATGTTTCGGAATTGCAGATATGATTTGGTAATAATTTAAGAAGTTGCACTTAATTGTGTATGTTTGTTTGAATTCTTGAAATGATAAAAACTTTCCGTTCTCGCTGAGAATATCTTGGATAGAGACAATTCCTTCTTCAAACCAGCTTTTCAGAAAAATCGGCCTATTCCCAATTTCTTTGTTATTGAACAGTATCATTTCTTGTCCATTGTCACTTTCATACAGGGTTTTAAGTTCTAAAAAGTACCACAATACCTGTTTGTAAAAAGGAGGTATATCAGTCTGGTTGAGAAATTTTTTATCGTAATTACAACGTAATAGAAAGTTTAAACCACCGTATTCTCTGAAAAAATGATAGGGAATTGCCTTCCAGTTCTCCTTCCTTGACAGCGCGTCGGTTATCAAAAATCTAGAAATCCAAGCAAGTTTTAATGATTTAGCTATTACCTCCATATTTGGCACACGTAATCCTCCGTCAACATAGTCTTGATACATGACTTGCCTTTTAACTTTGTCCGGTTTTTTACACCAGATAAAGTCAAATAGAGAGGTTGTAACTGAAGAGACAGTTTCCGAGGGGATGACTAACATTGAAGTGGAGTATACTAAATGTGGAATGCCGAGACTTTTTGTTATCAAACACCTTCCAAATAAACTGAGATTCCTTGATCTCCAAATATCAAGATTAGTATTAAGCTTTCGAACCTTAAGCGTAAAGTTTCTTTTCTCATTCCCATTTTCATCGTAGGAAACAAAGATCCCAAGAGTTCTAACAGGTTCTTTTGTCCATTTTAGATTGAAGGGCTGATCTTCCCTATTGCGCCATGGGCCTAACCATATCGCTTTGGTTTTTGAAGTGTTTAGTTTCAGACCTGAATATGTCCCGAAATCGTTAACTATTGCAATCAAGCTTTGGACAGATAATAAATTATCACAAAAGGCTGATGTGTCATCCGCGAATTGACTTATTTTCGACTCTGTTCCAAAGATTGTGATACCTCTGACAGTTTTGTCTTGTCGGATCTTTGTGGCCAGAACTACTGCAGTTAAGATGAAGAGATACGGTGATAAGGGGCAACCCTGCCTCACCCCTCTCGACAATTTAAAATAGTTTGTACAAAAACCATTGTTCAAGACGCTGCTCTCAGAGTTCGTATAGAACGTAGAGATCCATTTGCTTGCGTGCGCTTTGCGCATGCGCATTATTGAGTCTAATGCTTGCGTGCGCTTTGCGCATGCGCATTAGACTCTTTGTTATATGAAAAAAGCTGTTAGCAATCCCAAGGGAATGGTTCGGGATCGATAATCGTTCGCTGTAATGTAGAAAACAATGATCAGCTGCAAGAACGGACTCCGTACGGACACGCACGATTAGTTTCAATTAAAAACAGCCAATCAGCGACACGTGTTCCCACGCATAATTAAAAGTTCTTTCTCAAGTCAAGATTATTCAACACTTGAACAGGACGAAATAATTTTTCAGTTAAGACATTTGTAAGCTTTTTGTGAAAATAAATCTTCGTTTTCAGTTCAGTTAAGCACTTGTGTTTTCGTCTTGCTTAAAAAGCAAGACGTCTTTGAGAAAAAATATTTCGACGGCGACTCGCGTTTATTTACACAATGCGACCAAATATTTATTTTGTTTTAAAAAATAGAAAACTTTAGCTCGGTTTTTGTATTTAAGTCATTCGAATTTTGACCAATTTTTTCTTTACAGTGCAAACAAAAACCTTCAAAAATAAAAGATGTACATGGATAAATGTAAATCAAGTTACGCGACTAAATCAAAATGCGTTTGTTTGGCCGCTTTGCAGTATTACACTGTCCCGGCCTTTGCCATACACTGAAATCGAATTTCATGCTTTTACGACTCTCAGAGATCTTAAGTTCTTCTTACAGCTAGAAAAATCATAAAATGGTTACATTGATATGGAAGTGATGATTCGCGAAATTTGTACATCATGATAAACAGTCTTCGCTCCTGTGTATGGTAGCTCGATAATAATTGCCTAGTTTCCAGCGTTCAAAAGGTCATCATTATATTGACGTGAGCATTTACACCCGTTTTTAGGAAAATCTGTCACTAAGTGCTTACAGTACAATGGAGTAACAGTCACTATTTCAAGTGCTTTTATTGCAAAATCTGTTTCAAGAGTCATCATCAAAATGGTGAAAAATCTGAAAGAAAATGATGTGAAGTTCTTCAACCCTTGTTGTAATGAACATGCTTTTTGTAAATCGTCACGCAATCTTGTCCAAATGTTTAATCGTTTCTGCTTTTACGGACAATACGGAAGAAGTAACGATCATGACTAATACACCACACGAGTACCACGAGTAACATACGGGTAACATACGAGTAACACACGGAACATACGGGTACATACGGTTACATACAGGTAACATACGAGTAACATACGGATACATACGAGTAACATACGGATACATAAGGATGCATGCCAGTTCCTATTTCATTTCATTTCATTTTATTTTTCATTTTTATTTTATGCAACACAAGTAAACAAAACAAAACATACGGGCAATTACGGGTACATACAGGTAACATACGAGTATAATAATCGAAAAATCAATTATTGGTCATTAGATGTAACGTGTTTCTCCATCGCTCTCCCCTCCAAAAAGATTGCGTGACGAGCGCAAAGGACAAGGAACAAAAAAATGAAAAATAAAAAAACAAAATAAAATAAAGTGAAATGAAATATGAACTGGTATGCACCTGTATGTGTCCTTATGTTACTCGTATGTAACGGGTAAGATCGTATGTAAGTGAATTCAAGAAGTTGAGCTATTGACCTTATAACATTTCAAATTCTTGATACGTCTTCAATACGTTTTGTCCTTTGGGCTCGTCACGCAACCTTGTTGACGGGAAGGGGGGTGGGGGAGCATACTGATAAAAATGAAAAATAGAACAAAATAAAGGAAATTGAAAAAGGAATTGGTATGCACACGTATGTATTGGTATGTTACTCGTATGCATCCGTATGTTACTCGTATGTACCCGTATGTTACTCGTATGTATCCGTATGTTACTTGTATGTTACCTGTATGTACCCGTATGTGCCCGTATGTTTAATGTGTTACTCGTATGTTACCCGTATGTTGCTCGTAGTACTCGTGTGGTGTATTAGTCATGATCAGAAGTAACATCAACTCCTGTTCATACTTTAAATTTTGTGAAGCATATAACATTTATGACTGTTTCGTTTTCATCCATAATCATCCACGATGCCCCTAGCTTGCTATAAGCATTTTAAATTAAACTCCCGAACACAAACCTCTAACCAATTTTAACCGGCTTACGAAAACCGCGCAATCTGTATCACTATGCCATACGGCATTAGACTCATGTCACCCTTGGTGACCTATTTTTTAATGCCGTTACCAAAGTTGAACAGGTTGAGGGTATTTTGAATAAAAGACCATTCTAGGGTATCGAATGCTTTTTGAAAGTCTAGAAGTAGCAGTATCCCAGGGATCTTCTGTAGCTCAGTTTGCTGGATTATGTCATTTATAAGCCTAATGTTTTGTCCTATGTATCTCCCTTTCATAAAACCGGTCTGATCTGGATGGATAAGAGAGGGTAAAACGCGTTCTATCCTCTTAGCGATAACTTTTGACGCTATCTTATAGTCTACGTTTAATAGCGTTATTGGACGCCAATTTGACAAAAACAACAAATTTGCATCTTCTTTGGGTAGAAGCGTGATAACTCCTCTTCGCTGGGACACAGACATTTCGCCGAAATCAAAAGCTGCATTTAGACTATTTACCAAATCCTGACCTAGGAGGCTGAAATATTGCTTATAGAACTCGGCTGTAAAACCATCGTCCCCTGGCGATTTCCCATTTTGAAAGGTGTTTAAGATTTTCTCACACTCTTCTAACGTTATTTCGCCATCAAGATTTGTCTTCTCCTCATCAGATAATTTCGCGAATTGTAAATCGCTACCAAAGTCAGTAAAAACATTACTACTGTGGTCAATATTCGAGCTGTACAAATTCTCATAAAAGGTTTGGATATCAGACATTATATCCTGATCATGGACAATAATTTTTCCGTCAGACCTTTTGAGTTCCGATATAACTGTTTTATTGTAATTTTTTTTCTCCATGTTGAAAAAGTATTTGGTTGGCTTTTCACCTAGTTCAACCCATCTCACTTTGGAGCGAAAAATTGCGCCTTTGCCCTTGATTTCATAGAGGCGATTTAATTCATTTTTTAACCTGTCATATTCTTTCAGTTTGTCTTCGGTATTTTGATTATCACTACTGTTGCTTATACTTTTGTCGATTTCGTCTAAGCGCTTTTGAAGGTCGGATTCTTGTTTGCGAAATTCTTTTGCTTTGCGAGCGGCGAAAGAAATAGTGATGCTTCTAATTTCCATTTTAATCAGTTCCCATCTTAGTCTTTTGTCAACTATGTTGGCATATTTCTCACTGATGATTGGATAGCTGTCTGTAATTAGAGTCAAGTAATTGTTGTCTTTTAAAAGTGAGTTGTTAAATTTCCATAATCCTGGGCCCCTTGACACCTGGGATAACTTTAAACTGAGTTTGATTGCTTTGTGATCTGGAGTGATTGCAGTCTTTGTTTCAACGTTGTGGGCGTATTGAGTGAGATGTTTTGCTATAAGAAAATAATCGATTCGCGATTTGACTTTCAAAAATTTAGACTCATATGAAAAATTTTTTGTATGGGGTTTTTGCTTTCGAAAAATGTCAATTAGATCCAGTTCTTCCATCATTGAGATAATACCATTCCAATAAGCCGTTGGTTTCCAACTTATGCCACCTTTCTTGTCAATGCTATCTAACGTAGCATTCCAGTCTCCACCTACAATTAACTGTGTGATGTTTAAATTTGAAGTCATAAATTCGTTAAGAATCTGCAAGAATTTTCCTTGCGACTGACGGTCGGTAGGAGCATACACATTACAGATAGATAGATTTACACCCCTGCAAATTACATCTATTGCAATAATTCGACCGTCAATGTCTTTGTAACTGTTTTCTACGTTTACGACAACAGAAGGGTTCACAAGAATACAAACACCTTTGCTGTGATTTGATCCGTGCGAGAAGAAAACGTCACCTCCCCATTCATTTTTCCATGCAAGTTCATCTTTTGGTTCTGAGAAAGTTTCTTGCAAGAGATAAAAATGGCAATTTTGATCTTTCAAATAACTAAAGATGGATCTTCTTTTGACACGGTTTCTTATACCTCTAACATTTAAAGTTATAAAATTACATTTTGGAGCTACCATAATCGTTTAAGAAAAGGAATATAGAATGTATTACAAAAAAAAAATATTGCTCATTTGCAACTCGATGCATCTTTGGTAGCACAAAACAAAACATAGCAAAACAATAAAATACAACGCGCGACACATTACAAGAACTACCGGTTTCCGATAATTTTCTTTTTTGTTTCATGCGGTCAGAATCAAATCGATCGCTGGAATTAAACCGAAACAAATCCCACCGAATCTGCCTAAGACAGATCACAGAGGATTGAAATTGTGTACAATAACTATATACATTAAACAAAGTTCCAAGTAGAAAACACAATAACATTAGAATCGTAACGTAACGGGGAACAATTAATTTACAACTCAGGGGGCGATAATCTGAACTACTCGACTCTGTATCACCTACCCAACGAAGACAAAATTAATCTATACTGATTAGTAACTTACATTTCCCCCTACGGTAAAAGTGAGGCCAATAATGACAGGATGGTTGAATTGTCAAAGTTCCTTGACGTCGTCGATCGAAAACATTTGTCTTGGTCTTCCAGTGGGAGAAGTTTTGACGAATAGCTTCCCGTCGAGCGAAACTCTGGTTATTGAAACTATTGACATAAACTTTTCAATGTGTCACACAGTTACCTTAAGGTTACTATTGTTAGCGGTTACTAAATTTAGCGATTTTAGCGAGTTGGGCCAAAATCGCTAAATTTAGTACTCGGCGCTAAAATTTGTCTCGGTCAAATTAATACACGTTAAATTAATACCCCCGCCCGCCAGAGAAATACACAATTAAATATAGTGGCCCTGTTCAACTATATGACAACGTCAGAAGGTATGGCAACAATTAAGAAAGGTTGGGAGATAGTTGGAATCGCCGGCATCGTGAAAAATATGTCTGACAATGACCCACTTTCTAACATTTGCAATTCACTTTGTTCTTTCTGATAATGATAATGTTTGTTCAATTTTAAGAGGCATTGATCTATTACTGGACATTCCTTTCGACATAGCAACAGTGGTATTTAGAAACATACCAAAGAAGGGAGAACCTTCGTTTTTATGGGATTCCTGAACGACTGGATGAGCAGGAAAACACCAGAGAAGTGCTGGTTAACTTTATGATAAACGAGCTCAACCTCGAAGACGCGCCACAAATCGAATTTCAACGGGTACATCGAGTAGGCAGGTTTGACGCATCACAGCACAACCCACGCCAGATCATCGCTCGCTTTCTCCGCTATGGGGACCGGGAGAAAGTTTTTTCTCAGGCAAGACAACTTAAAGGCACAGGTATGGGAATATCTCCCGATCTCCCTAAAGGAGTCGTGGATATCAGAAAGAAGCAGATCGAAACCTTGAAAAAGGCTAAAAAAGAAGGCAAAAGAGCTTATTTCAGTAGAGCAGAGCCGGAAAAACTGTACGTAGATGGACATTTAATCCCTGTTTCAGAGTAATTCAGTTTTAAGTTATAAAGTTGTAGGCCTTCGGTTGAACTTTGAAAAATTTGAATATTCTGGAGCTACCGTTATGCAAATTGATAATTAGATTGCAAGATTCGGTTGCTAGCAGCTAATCAACAGCTTTGCTGGTTGTTTATTTTAATTACTGCTGTGAAGTGTTTTTTTCTTTGTTTTTTTGTGTTGGTTGCGCTTTTGTTTTTTTCTTTACTTATCAATATGGTAGTATTAATTGTCGCATGTAGTGTTCTTTGCATTATCTTATTGTTTTCAGCTTGGTGTATTTTATCGAGCGTTGTTTTTGTTGTTTTTGTTTTGAGTCTATGCCTTGCATTCAGTTTATATCATTACCAGTCGCCATATTGCATATTTTTAGAAGTCTTAGAAGTGATCTTGCTTAAAGCCGTTAATATCTTTTTTATCTGATGGAGGGAAACAATTTCCAATTTAAACTGCTTTCTTTAAATGTAAGAGGGATCCGTTCTTTCGAAAAAAGAAAATGTATTTTCAACTGGTTGCTTAAGCAAAATGCAGATATCTTTTTTCTGCAGGAAACGTACAGTACAAAAGAGATTGAAAATCAGTAGCGGAAACAATGGAGAGGAGAGTTGTTTTTCTCTCACGGTACATCGCGCAGTAAAGGCGTCCTTGTTTTAGTGCGGGAAAATTTGGATTTTAAAGTTAATTCAACGCATACCGATGATTCGGGAAGATTATTTTGTTATTCTAGATACCTTAATTCAGGACTCGCCGTTTCTTCTAGCAAATATCTATGCCCCAACAAAAGGCTCTAAACAATGTCAGTTTTTAGACGAAATTGCTAATCACTTCGCAGACAAAGTATGTCAATCTAAACATTATATTATTACTGGAGGTGATTTTAATGCTACTTTCGATCCAGATCTTGACTGTTCGGGTGGAAGGCCTTCTATAAAGAATTGCATTAAGAACCTCAATGATATTATGCTACAAAATGACCTGGTCGATATATGGAGAGTGCGCAACCCGAACAAAAAGCGCTTCACTTGGAGACAGAAAAATCCATTAATTCAAAGACGACTAGACTTTTGGTTAATCAGCAATTCTTTACAGGACGACATAGAAAATGTAGACATCTTATCTTCCGTCAAAAGTGACCACTCCGCAATTATTTTGAATATTGATAGCGTAAAGAACTTAAACCACGGTCCATCTTTTTGGAAATTTAATAATAGTCTTCTCGATGATGAACAATACATTAAATTGATTGAGCAGCTTGTTCCTGATTGGATTGAGGAGATTAACTATTCTGATGATGCTAGAGTTCAGTGGGATTGGCTAAAATACAATATCCGTAAGGAGACCATTACTTATAGCAAAGCGAAAGCAAAAGAACGGAGAGAAAAAATAAAGCGCATTGAACATAAACTGAAAATTGCTGAGGAAAAATGAGCTGACTCTCCAAATGATGATACACAAAATGAACTGATTGACACTTTAAAAAGCGCATACGAAAAAGAATACGAGTACATTACGAAAGGAGCAATAATACGATCACGTGCAACTTGGTACGAAAAAGGTGAGAAAAATAATAAGTATTTCCTTAATCTACAAAACAATAAGAAGACAAAAAGCACTATAAGAAAACTTGAACGCAAGAATGGTAATATTACTGTTGACCCGAACTGCATAATGGACGAACTACACTCATTTTACTCAGATCTCTATAAAGAAAAGAACTCCGAAGAGCTAATTTCTGAAAATTGTCCTTTCTTAAATTCTGGGAATATACCTAAGCTTTCACCAGCAATGCGAGAGTTATGCGAAGGAGAGCTAACCCTAACAGGGCTTAATGTTGCTTTATTATGACTTTTTAACTTACAAACGTATTTCGATCAACACTGCCGTGGCTCGTTTCGAAACATTTTTTCTATTCCGCTTTTAATAGCCCTCCCGGATATCAGCCCCTCCGCTTATACGCCAACCCAGAATCTCTTGCAAAGTTGTATAAGCCCAGGGCTTATAACCGGAATTTTACGGTATGCTGTTGATGTATTGCTGAGTTATAGAGGTCGTTTAGCTCAAAAGGAAACTAAGACAGTCAAGTAACCAACCATTGAAACTAATTGTGGTAACTGGGGGGAGGAAGGCACTTCTAGAAAAAAAATAATCATAAAAGTTGAATGGTTTTAAATGAAGTCTTATACCAAAATGTTAAACGTGACATTGTGAAAATCAAATGTAAGTTTATAGATTTATCGTTTTGAAAGTTGTTGTCAATAAATTCCATGCACTACAAAGTTTGCATGTGTCACGGTATTCTTTCGTTAGACGTGATAGGTCCGTGCAAGAAAAAGCATTTAGCTACTCTTATTCTCGGAGTCTAGACCAAGTATACAGCTGGGATATTTAGTAGAATGCTTCCCGAATCTCGTTGTGTTGAATCTTTCATAATGTTGAATTATTCTTTCCAAATCAGGGGGACTGACTGTCTATTTAATTCCAACGGAGTTTAAAGCCTGCTTATGTTAAGATCGCCCCGATCGTTTCTATCGCATCGATTGTTTGCAAATACTGAGACGATCGTAGGCGATCGAAGCGATTGGAGGCGATCGGGGATCTCATATGATCGTCCCTATCGCCTGGTACGAGCGAAGACCTACGAAAAATAATTTAGTCCTAGATCCAACCCAAATGCACCCTTGAATGAAAGTGCAAAACTCGTGGCCTTCTATCTTTTCAGGTATATTGCAGTTTTACGGCGAAGAAGGGAAAGAGAAGCTAGTACGATAGAACACGGGCGATCGAAGCGATCACGATCGCTGCAGATGTTAGCGATCGTCTGTGTAATGTTCTCATATAATGGCCCCGATCGCAGGGAAACTTATAGAAGTGACAGAGGCTATAGAAACGATCGAGGCGATTATATGAGAACCAGCCTTTAGGGGCTGAAAATCGTGTTTGTGTCCCATTTCAAATTCGCACATGGTGAAGGACTTTAAATTACGGTTTCTTTAAAGTTAAGAGTCCCATGACGTTGAAAGGGGTTACTGGATATTTGCGACCACGTAAAAAAAATATGTTGTTTTCTTGTTTTGGTTTGCCAGAACTGTGTACATTGTTGCAAACACATTTGCTTTCTATCGTGATACCTCTAAGGGGTTTCAGAGTAAATTGCAATTATAAACCGGGGCTAATAGTTGACAAGAAATGATTTCAGTTTGGGACGTACGTTGTAGCTTTTGGTTGGCAACTAGGCCCACCAATTATGCTAGCATTTTGTTGGGCATAATTTTGCTTAACGAGCATTTTTTGGACTCTTCTTCTCAAAAAGAATTGCTAGTATAATTTAGTATTTTACACCAATTTTATCTATATTTTTTGTTGTCAAAAGCATGAATTTGCTTGTTTTTGGTGCCTTTTTATTGTAGTTGACTTGAAAGCAGGGCTTCTTTAGCCGATCAGCGGTTAATTTTCAGAGGTTGTACCCAGTCCTTAAGCCAAGCGCACCTATCTTTATCGAGCCACTATAAAAAAATAACAAAAAAAAAGAATAAACTTAGATCTTGCTGATGGTATAGATCCAATGGACGTTCAACCAACCAAAACTCTGAAAATGCCATCTTTATCCAAACTATGAATAAATGAAAAAAAATAAACTTTGTCTTTCATGACATGAATAACAGACAATTTGGCAAGTTATTCAAACTCGTGATCATAGTATCACGTAACAAGCTGAAGCAGTATTTATTCCACTGCGTTGTTGAATTGCAGATTGCTGACAAATAATGGATGAGATCCAATGGGCCTTAAACCAACAGAAATTCTGGCCTGATGTATGACCTAAATTTGCAATGCATATGATGTGGGCACTGACTTTGACTACGGCTATCATGATCAAGTTTGTTTGCGGACTTGTTAATGTACGCCTAGCGGACCTATCTTTATCCGAACTGTACTGAGATATAAAAACAAAAATTGAACTTTGTCGCATAACAAGAATAGCAGAGAATTTGGCAAGTTACCCAAACTCGTGATTTCGGTATCACGTAACGAGCTGAAGCAGTATTCATTCCTCTGCGTTGTAGACTTGCGGATTACTAAAACATCACCATAATCATGGCTGTTCAAAAGCAAACTATGCCTTCCTTTGCTTCCATAATTTCTGTTTTGTCCATTTTGTTCTACTGCGCGGGTTTTTTAAGAGTTGAGCTTGAGTTACATGAGCACAAGAGAAGAATAAACGCTCTTGAAAGCGTTGCGGAGGCCAAACCGCCGTCAAACGATCCAGACATAATCAAGAATGCTCCTGGTAAGTTTGTCTTACATTACAAGCTAGAATTTACAAGTTGTTAGAATAATACAATACAATCATCAGAATAAAAGCTTTTTCCAATGAAAATGCCTTGGAAATAGCAAAGAGTGAAAACAACCTATGAATGAACGTGTTTGTTCTCTTTGTGTTATGAAGCCGCCACGAAAACTGAAGCTAGGGTTAGCAGGTCATGTTTTCCTCAATCCAATGCATACAAAGAACTTCAAACGCAAATTAATAGTGAATCGACCTAATTTTGCTTAAACTCTGACTAACAGCTGAGAATGATAATAAAACAGTTTTTTGATAAGAAAATTGCAACGGATATATTGTCTACTCAGAAGTGCAATAACTGTTTTCATTGTTTATAGGAGAGATTACAGCTAATAAAATGCCAATTATTTCCGTCTCAGCCATCTTGTGGGTTAAAGAGCATAAAATACTTGTCTGGAGCAAACATTCCTGCAGAGATGCCAAAACGAACATAAACGCACACGAGAAATTATTTTTCTCTTCCTCACTTTCAAAAAAAGAGAAACTACTTTGAGGTCTCTAACTACTTAAAATTTTAAAGAGGGTCCTGAAGGGGTAAAATGGGAACTGGGATTTGCCTATTTTGACTGGGATTTGCCTATCTTTTGACTGGGAAAATGGGATTTAGGTAACTGGGACTGGGATTCGGAAACAAAAAATGGGAATGGAAAGCATGTCAGTACATGACGAAACCTGCATATTTTACGCTCTATAATATTCTTAAAGTCCGGCATAGACAGTTAAAACGCTAAAAATTAACTCTGAAACGAAACCACTACACTGCACGAGTGTCCATCAAGCGTCGATCAATTTTCGTGTAAGTGATTAAGTTACTCTTCTGAACTGCTATGACTGAGCATGGGCACAAATGGAATATTTAAAAGAAGTGATAGTAAGTTTTGCAGGGTAGTGGTAAGTAAGGGTCAAAAACTTGATAGCTTTAGTTAAAGCTACTGAAAATTTCTATCATCCTCTACAAGACAAAAGAACAAATGAAAAGTGATGTTCTCAACAGTATTGGTGATAATATAACTAGCAGAACATGATTTTGGATAGTCCATTCCCTGAACTATTCCTTCTGTGACCCAGGTGCGAGACGGGGACAGTCTAGGATAACTTGCATGTGCATTAAAACAAACCAATGAAAAACCACAGAGACGTGTGGCGTTTCTTACATGCAACGTGTGCGCTAGGGTAAAAATAGTTTGCTAAAATGAAAAATTTAACTACGCAACAAATTAGCGCGACATCTACAAGAAAAATTGTCATAACCTTTGTCTAAAGCCGTAATACTTAGTTACTTACTTATCCTCATCGGGCCCATGAGGACTCTTGAGGCCGGCCAGAAAACTAAAACTGCGCCATCCATCCCGGTCCGCCGTCGATGCGACAGCAGCCCCCCACGAACACCAACCCAGCCGGTTTCTTTCTGTCTCCACGGTAATGAATCTCCGTATGAATAGGTATTAAACCCACAAGTACTAAATTTTTTAATTTAACATCTGTGCGTGCGTTTCCAAAGGTGCTGTCGATTATGGTTTGGTTTCTTCAGCTTCCCCCCTTTTTTTTGGGAGGGGGGAGGAAGGTGGGGCTGAAAGATTTCTGAGAATGCACATACAAGTCAATATTTCTGGACTCGCTCAACGACGCCTGTGTACCTGGGTTTACCGAAGGGAGAGTTCAGGGAGTGGACTACATTTAGGACAATCAAAACAACAAATATATTATGCTTAAGTCCGGTTTTCCATACACTGGGAATTTTACTACTGGGAATGGGATTTGGACAAAAAATAGGCTGGGAAATGGGATTTGGGCAAAATTTGGGCTGGGAAATGGGATTTGGTACCCCCCCTTCAGGACCCTCTTTAAAGACACCAATCTGTAAAAAAGGATTACTCTTTCTTTTTTGGCTTTTATAATAAGAAGTGGCTTAAAATCCACTTTTATTTCCTTCGTAGGAATTCAGTCCTATAAACATAGACACAGCCGTCATGTTGAGTCAACAAAAAACGATTCAGAAGCAAAAAGCACAACAGAATCGATGATCAAAATCAACAAACTTTTATCAGAGGGCAGACTACATCTCTGTCAGTCAAAGGGTGTCACTTGCTCGTCAGGTCCCCCAGGCCCTCCCGGTCGACCTGGACCAAGAGGACACAAAGGAGCCCGGGGACGAAGAGGACAGAAAGGAAGAACTGGAAACAAGGGAGATAAAGGCAATATGGGATCGCCAGGAAAGAGCGGAAAGCAAGGCATTGTGGGACCTTCGGGGATAAAGGGAGAGACTGGACTCAAAGGCGAGAAAGGAGACATAGGACCCGCAGGCATGCCGGGAAGTAAAGGAGAACCTGGTGAATCGATTTCATCTCCTGCTGTTGTTGTTTCTCCTGTGACGTTGACAGTGAACGAAGGTGGATCAGCCTCGTTTCAGTGTTCAGCCAGCGGTAATCCTGAGCCTGCAGTAGTGTGGAGTAAACTGGACAATCAGTCAGAAATCACTCAGTCAGAGGTTTCAAGAGGAAAGTTGCAGTTGACTAAAGTGACAGGAAATGACTCAGGCGTGTATCAGTGTTCAGCAACAAACATCCTGGGGAATTCACTGGAAGTGGTGCGATTAGCAGTGAATGGTAAAATTTTGGTTATTGTAATTTACTGTAATAATCTTTACAATGTGTCACACAGTAATACCGTGAGTCCTTGTAGTTATAGCAAACATGTTTAAAATTTTGAGATTACCCATATTCACATTCGAGTAACACAAAGCATTTCTCGTTTTCTTTAGGAAGCAACCCGTTACTTTGGAAGTCGATTGGAAGCAAACACTATTTACCAGTTCTTCAATTTTTCTTCCATTTTAATCCTGAATAAGGGTTTTATACGTCTATTAACTAAAATCTTATTGTAAAAATGTCTTTTAACAACCGTAACAGGAAGAATGTTTCCTTTTACATTTTTAAAATGACATAAGGATACTACTACAGTGCCTTGAAGTGCTTTCTTGAATTTAAGACTTCTTCATTTTAAAAAAATAGTCCTGCCTCCGGTTTGATTCCTCTTAAAGCAAAACTTAATTTAAAATCAATTCATAAACTAAGTGTTATTTACTTGGTTGCAGTTCATCCTCGCGTTTCTCTTCATCCGGGACCTTATCACGTCATTCAAGGAAGTAACGTCACCCTTCCAACCTGTCACGTGACCGGATACCCGGCGCCAGTGGTCACCTGGAGGAAGTCGTCTGGTCAGTTACCCCAGGGGAGGGCGCAGTATAACAACAGTGTCTTACAAATTTCTGATGTCCGTAAAGTTGACTCTGACACATACTTCTGTTCAGCAGTCAACCTTTTAGGAAATGTTGAAATAAAAACTCTACTAGTTGTGATTTCACTTCCTGTGTTTACCGTTAAGCCACCTGGAAAAGTTACTGTTGGTTTTGGCGACACTTTGACGTTAAACTGCAGCACTACCGGTGATCCACGACCAGTCATCAGCTGGGAAAGACAAGGAGCAGCACTGCCCGTGGGGAGGAGTCACAGGACAAACGAGGCGCTTGTCATAAGAGATGTTAGAGAAGAGGATGCTGGGATCTATATTTGTGTGGCTAGAAGTGCAGGAGTGTTTGATATCGAGGCAATAAGTTATGTTGAAGTAAGAAAACTGAAAGGTAAGTTATAGATGGAATGATTACATTTGTCAACAAGAGATTATTAGATTGATTTCAGGAATGCCGCAATATGTTAGTACCCTTCACTTTGCTAAGTGGTATAATTATTGAAGCACAACTTAATTATTAAAGTTAAGCGCGTCTACTATTTTCCCATGGGTGGACGGAGTAAAGTGTGTTATACACGTAACAAACAAGACACAAGTAACATTAACAGCTCTCTGAAAAATTCTTATAGATCCTTGTTAAACTGAGAAGCAAATTTAAAACAAGCACTTTATTTATTGTCAGATTGTTCAGATCTCCTCAAATCAGGCCACACTCAAAGTGGATTGTACTCTGTCAACCCAGACGGTAGAGGACATTTTACTATCTACTGTGACATGCGCACTGACGGTGGAGGCTGGACAGTGTTTCAGCGAAGACAGGATGGCTCGGTAGACTTCTATCGGGGATGGAACGACTACAAAGCAGGTTTTGGTCAGCTGACTGCTGAGTTCTGGTTAGGAAACGACAAAATCCACCGACTGACGGCCTCTAGACCGAGCTCTCTACGAGTGGAGCTGGAGGACTGGAGCGGAGGTAAAGCGTATGCCAAATATGGCAAGTTCAACATTGGTGATGAGCAGGCGAAGTATCGACTTGAAGTGGGTTCATATTCAGGTACAGCGGGAGATTCGTTAACATATCATAATAACATGGCGTTTAGCACAAAAGATAGAGATAATGACGGATGGAGCAGCCACTGTTCTGCTACAAACAACAAAGGCGCCTGGTGGTACCACAGTTGCGCCAACTCCAATCTAAACGGACAATACCTGGGAAACAAACGTGGTTGGCAAGGGGTGGCGTGGAAAAGATTTAGAAGTTCTCTCTCTCTCAAATTTACTGAAATGAAACTGAGGCCGTCATCGTAGAAGGAATACCAGTAACAGGTTTAATCCTGTTAGTGAAGTACATACCCGCGAACGGCAAAAATTAAACTTTTGCCGTCTGCCGTTTGGCGTCGTACGCGGAAATGAGTAGTACGCGGAAATGATTTGTTGTCACGGTGAATGAGGGATTTTTCCCTATTTTTATGATAGATTAATTTTAAGTACATATCAAACAATGATAAAGCGTTTTTAAAATTAATTTGGATAACGTAAACGGAAATCTTGTTTAATAGAACAGTTTCCTTTGTAATCATACAGCTTATTCTAAAATAATGGAAAATACATTATTATTTTAACTGACTTCATGATAATTGGACCTCATTGCCACGATCGCATCTGCAGAATTTGAAAGAATCTTTGGCTTAAAGCGAGGCTATGAGGGACAATATGTAGACAAAAGAATAATGTATTTTCCGCCATTTTGGAAAAAGGTGTATTCGTAAGTGTGGTCCGTTCTAGCAAAAAACAGAGGAATTTATAGTATTGACCGCTGTTGACAACTTTTTTTTACAGCTGATAGCCTGGGTACCAGCCTCTTATCTTTACCAGAGCGCGAGCTTCACGCACCTCTCGCGCTCTCGGAAAAAAAACCGATTGATAGTGATTGGTACCCAGGCTACCTCACTGTGCTCATGTTAGTCTTATAGTTAGTATGTGTTGTTGTAAGTTATTCCATTTATGTTATTATAATTTAATCCGTTCCGCTTTGATTTGGCTTGCGAAGTCGTAAGATTTAAAAGTAGCTTTCTTTTTTCTACGGAATAGGCAAATAAATGTAACCTTTACCGTATCACTGGCAAACATAACCGTTTGGCTCAAATTTCAATCGGTTGAACGTTACTACGTCAAAATTAACTATTTTATTACATGAAATTTTCGCGACACGTTAATTTCGCGATTCCAAAAAAATCGCAAAATTAAAGTGACGCGAACAAAAAGTGTCGCGAACATAACATGATGCGAAAATTAAGTGACCCACATTATGTCAATAATTAAGAAAAAATAATTTTAGTGCCACTGAAGGAAGGAATTATTAATCTAAATGGGGATGTTGTCGTCATTGACTCAAAAACAATAACTGTAGCTATTTGCCGAGATTTAGTCCCACCCTTGCTTTTTTGTTAATTTTGACGTTTTTTTTTTATTAATCCGGATAAATGAAGTTGTTTTTATTTAATTCAAGGGCATGTAAAATAATATTGCCAAGGAAATGTAAATTGTGTCTACTCAAAAACGCGAAATTAAAGTGATTCAAAATACATCATTCTTGCAAAATCACGAAATTTAAGTGTCGCGAAATATGCGCACCTCAAAATCGCGAAATTAGCGTGTCGCGGAAATATCATGTAATAAGGTAGTTAATAGGCAAAACGCAAACGTTCAATATAACATTGTGTAGACGTGTTAGAAATACATATATATTTTTTGTTTGTTTCCATGCTTGGATAAAGTAAATTTAATTTGACAATATTTTAAGTCTGGATCATAAGTTGATATTTTTGTTAGCAGTATCTGGCTTTTCTCCTGTAACGAGACTGAGTTGTGTAGAATGAGTTAGAATGGTCCTGGTTCAAACGCTGATCTTTTAAAATGAGGGCGCTAAAAAGGAAGTTCAGCGCCCTGTCTAAACACAGCATTTATTCATTAAGTTTCTTCGACGCATACACTCGGAAAAGACGATACTGGAAAATTCCGGTTATAAGCCCCCCCCCCCCCCCCCTCACCCCAGCCGCTTACAAGCCCCCTGGTTATAGGCCCATCTTCCTGGAAACATAAAAAATACATCCGGTTATAAGCCGCCCCGGATATAAGCCAACCTCTACTGGATAACAGTACTGAACAGGGCTTAATGTTGCTTTATTGTGACTTTTTCGTTTCGAAACTTTTTTTTGTATTCCGCTTATAATAGCCCTCCCGGATATAAGCCCCTCCGCTTGTAAGCCCATCCAGAACCCCTTATGAAGTTGTATAAGCCCAGGGCCTTTAACGGGAATTTTACGGTATGCTGTTGATGTATTGCTGAGTTATAGAGGCCGTTTAGCTCAATAGGAAGCTAATTAGAAAGTCAAGCAACCATTGAAACTAGTTAGGGTAACTTGGGGGAGGAAGGCACTTCTAGAAAAGAAAAAGTAATCATAAAAGTTGAATGGTTTAAAATGAAGTCTTATACCAAAATGTTAAACGTGACATTGTGAAAATCAAATGTAAAGTTTAAATATTTATAGTTTTAAAAGTTGTTGTCAATAAATTCCATTTTTTACAACGTTTCCATGTGTCACGGTTTTCTTTCCTTAAAGTGATAGGTCTGTGCAAGAAAAAGTCCTTTAACTATCTTATTTTGGAGTCTAGACCACTTGTACAGTCGAGATATTTTATAGAATGCTTCCCGAATCTCGAGGACTCAGAATTTTTCTTTGTCCCATGCTCGTGTCATGTTGAACATGTTCAAAATCGGAGGAGAACTGCTATGATACCAACGGAGTGTTGTGCCGGCTTTTCGGGGCTGAAAATCGTGTATAGTAGACAAGAAATGATTTCAGTTTGGGACGTATATTGTAGCTTTTCGATGGCAACTAGGACCTCCCAATTATGCTAGCATTTTGTTGTGCATAATTTGGCTTAACGAGCATTTTTTGACACTTCTTCTCAAAAAAAGAACTGCTAGCATAATTTAGCATTTTCCACCAATTTTATCTACATTTTTTGTTGTCATAGGCATGACTTTGCTTGTTTTTGGTGTACTAACACTTCTCAAGACCTTTACGAAGCTCCAATTTTCCCAGCTCTCCACATACACTGCCTTTCCATTGTAGTTGACGTAAAAGCAGGGCTATTTTAGCCGGTCAGCGGTTAGTTTTCAGAGGTTGTACCCAGTCCTTGCCAAAAATCAAAACAAGATGGCGTCAGCTATGCCATGGTCACGAAATACCAGACACATTTGATATATAGATGTAAAAAGAAACAGAAATATGTTTTTCACTTGATTCAGTTAACGTAAAACACACGTGATGCCTTATTTTGTATATGTATTTCTTCAAAATAAAACAAAGTTTTTTCACCAGAAGAGTATAACTTTGAAAGATGAGCGTAATCCCAGCATTTTTTGGACAAAAAAGAGCATTAAAAGGAGAATAAAATGCCAGTTTTACTAGCTTAAATGGGAAACGCCTATTGGCAACCAGTGTCACGCATCACTTTTCAATTAATATAGTATTATAGTAAATGGTTTGAACCCTTGGGGGTATCAGTAGGTTGTAAAGTGTGATCGTCCGGGTGAGATAAGTTTTGTTACTAACCACAATATGGACTGGAACTCTGCTGAATGCTTAACTTACAGTACTAACTATTTGCAACGACTGACTCTGAAAGCTGGTACACAAACTTAGAACACAACTGACAAACGAACCGCAAACAAAACGAGCTAAGTTGATTGACAATAGACGGATCGAAACTGACCCATAACTGTTGACAAACGTTACACGAGTCTTACAGCCAATAACATCACGGCTAAACTGACCAATCAACTTCAACGTACCAGACTTATAACATCATCGACTGACAACAAATTTTAACTTCACTCTGAAGATGACTTGCGCTCAGGTTGTCGAAACGTCAGTCACCAACAACAGTTCTTCTCAGAACTACTCTCAACCGGATGATCACACTTTACGACCTAAAATAGTATTGTATGATGTGGTCATTGACTTTGACTACGGCTATATATAGTGATCGATCGATCAAGCCGTTTGCTGACTGGTAACAAGTCAAAAAATGTACGCCTAGCGGACCTATCTTTATCCGATCTATCAAAAAGAAAAAATAACTTGAACTTTGTCCCGGGGGGGGGAGGAGGGTACTCAAAAAAAATTTATACGGGGAGGCTCCGCCCCGAGTTCTAACCCCTTACCCTTTTATATACCATTTTGACAGAAATTGTACCCCTTCCGTATACCTTTAACTGAAAAAAGGTACCCATTTCATATACCTGAAAGACGTGGCGTGGACTTAAAACAGGACTTTTTCTTGTCATTTTCGTGTAGCGCTTAATAATTTAAAATAATACAGGCATAAATTGCGTCTGTTCGAAATATTTTAATAAAAGGCCGTTTTAAAAACCTAAATGACAGATTTCCACACCCTTTCATATACCTAAACTCGTAAAATCCCTACCCTTTTATATACCTGAAGCCTGAAAAAGATACCCCTTTCGGGCGGAACCTCCCCGTATAGGCCATTATAGGGAGTACCCCCCCCCCCCCGGGAACTTTGTCTTGCTTGATACTGGAATAGCAGATAATTTGGCAAGTTACCCAAACTCGTTATCATAGTATCACGTAACAAGCTGAAGCAGTATTCATTCCTCTACGTTGCAGAATTGCGGATTGCTGAAACACTGATCACCATAATCATGGCTGTTCAAAAGCAAAGTATGCCTTCATTTGCGTCCATAATTTCTGTTTTGTCCATTGTGTTCTACTGCGCCGGTTTTTCGACTTTTTTTCTTGTTTACAAGCAAAAAGAAGGAGAATAGCGTTTACTGGGCTAAAATCTGAACCGGAAGGGATTGCATTCTTGTTAACTCTCAAGGGACTGTTTTATTTTCTCAAGGGAATACTTTCCGCTGTGGGTGATCTAAGCGCGTGACTTGTAAGAGTTGAGCTTGAGTTGCACGAGCACAAGAAAAGAATAAACGCTCTTGAAAGCGTTGCGGAGGACAAGCCGCCGTCAAACGATCCAGACATAATCAAGAATGCTCCTGGTAAGTTTGTCTTACATTACAAGCTAGAGTTTACAAGTTGTTGCAATAATACGATACAATCATTGGAATAAAAGCTTGTTCCAATGAAAATGCCATGGAAATAGCAAAGAGTTAAAACAAATAACGAATGAACGTGTTTGTTCTCTTTGTGTTATGCAGCCGCCACGAAAACGGAAGCTAGGGTTAGCAGGTCATGTTTTCTTTAATCTAATGCAAACAACTTCAAACGCAAAAAGTGAATCGACCTAATTTTGCTTTAACTCTGACTCACAAAATGATAATATAACAGCTTTTTCATCAGAATATTTACCAAGGAGTGTTCAACTCAGAAGTCCAATAGCAAAGCGTGCGATGTCTAAAAATAGAATGCAATTGATTATACCCCACGAGGCTCAGAAAACATCAACGTGTTCAAGGGAAATAGAAGGGTTCTAAGCGAAGTTTTCGTTTTATGAAAGTGTGTTATCAACACTGGCTGTTTTAGAAAGTGTTTAAGAAAAATCGTCCGCAATTTCGGTTTGTTTGTCTGAGTCTTGTCTGAGACGTGACGTCACTCGCGCTCTTGCTATTACTATTTTTACAGATAATAAAATGTCAACTATTTCCGTCTCAGCCATCTTGTGGGTTGAAGAGCAATAAATGCTTGCCTGGAGCAAGGATTCCTGCGAAGATGCCAGAACGAACAAAAACGCACACCAGAAATTGCTTTTCTTCCTTACTTTCAAAACTAAAGAGATTCTTCAAAGAACTAATTAAAAAAAGACACCAATCTGTGAAAGGATTATTATTTAATTTTCTGCCTTTGTAAGTAGAAGTGGTTTCAAACCCTTTTTTATTTCCTTTGTAGGAATTCGGCGCTATAAACATAGACACAGCCGTCAAGTTGAATCAACCAAGAATGAGACAGAATCTAAAAGCACAGCTGAAACGATGACTAAAATCAACAAACTTTTATCAGAGGGGAGATTGCATCTCTGTCAGTCAAAGGGTGTCACGTGCTCGTCAGGTCCCCCAGGCCCTCCCGGTCCACCTGGACCAAGAGGACACAAAGGAGCCCGGGGACGAAGAGGACAGAAAGGAAGAACTGGAAACAAGGGAGATAAAGGCATTATGGGATCGCCAGGAAAGAGCGGCAAGCAAGGCATTGTGGGACCTGCGGGGATAAAGGGAGAGACTGGACTCAAAGGCGAGAAAGGAGACATAGGACCCGCAGGCATGCCGGGGAGTAAAGGAGAACCTGGTGAATCGATTTCATCTCCTGCTGTTGTTGTTTCTCCTGTGACGTTGACAGTGAACGAAGGTGGATCAGCCTCGTTTCAGTGTTCAGCCAGCGGTAATCCTGAGCCTGCAGTGGTGTGGAGTAAACTGGATAATCAGTCAGAAATCACTCAGTCAGAAGTTTCAAGAGGAAAGTTGCAGTTGACTAAAGTGACAGGAAATGAGTCGGGCGTGTATCAGTGTTCAGCAACAAACATCCTGGGGAATTCACGGGAAGTGGTGCGATTAGCAGTAAATGGTAAAATTTTGGTTATTGTAGTTTACTTTAGCCTGCGTAGCAGGCGTCTGTGTAGTTTTTAGCGCGCGTAAAAGAGTGCGCGATCGCGAGAAGGCCGCGCGAGGAAAAAATCGAGGAGACGCCGTCTTCTCGAATTTTTCCTCGCGTGGCCCTCTCGCGCCTTTCGCGTTTCTCCCATACGCGCGCTAGAAACTAACGACGCCTGCCACGCAGGCTAAGTTTACTGTAATAAACTTTACAATGTGTCACACAGTTAAATCGTGAGTCCTTGTAGTTATAGCAAACATGTTTAAAATTTTGAGATTACCCATATTCACATTCGAGTAACACAAAGCATTTCCCGTTTTCTTTAGGAAGCAACCCGTTACTTTGGAAGTCGATTGGAAGCAAACACTATTTACCAGTTCTTCAATTTTTCTTCCATTTTAATCCTGAATAAGGGTTTTATACGTCTATTAACTAAAATCTTATTGTAAAAATGTCTTTTAACAACCGTAACAGGAAGAATGTTTCCTTTTACATTTTTAAAATGACGTAAGGATACTACTACAGTGCCTTGAAGTGCTTTCTTGAATTTTAGACTTCTTCATTTTAAAAAAATAGTCCTGCCTCCGGTTTGATTCCTCTAAAAGCAAAACTTAATTTAAAATCAATTCATGAACTAAGTGTTATTTACTTGGTTGCAGTTCATCCTCGCGTTTCTCTTCATCCGGGACCTTATCACGTCATTCAAGGAAGTAACGTCACCCTTCCAACCTGTCACGTGACCGGATACCCGGCGCCAGTGGTCACCTGGAGGAAGTCGTCTGGTCAGTTACCCCAGGGGAGGGCGCAGTATAACAACAGTGTCTTACAAATTTCTGATGTCCGTAAAGTTGACTCTGACACATACTTCTGTTCAGCAGTCAACCTTTTAGGAAATGTTGAAAGGAAAACTCAGCTAGTTGTGATTTCACTTCCTTCGTTTACCGTTAAGCCACCTGGAAAGGTGTTTGCTTCTACTGGTTACCCTTTGACGTTAAACTGCAGCGCTACCGGTGATCCACGACCAGTAATCAGCTGGAAAAGACAAGGAGCAGCACTGCCCGTGGGGAGGAGTCATAGGACAAACGAGGCGCTTATCTTAACTGACTTGAGAGAAGAGGATGCTGGAAATTACATTTGTGTGGCTACAAGTGCAGGATTGTTTCACATCGAAACAATAAGTTATGTTGAAGTTAGGAAACCCAGAGGTAAGATTAAAATAATGGAATGTGTCACAGACAGATTGTGCTCAATGTTTTCTTCACTTGCTAATTTTTCTCTATGCTTCGTTCGTTTGCTGTTGTTTCTTTAAGGATTCAGTATTTGCTGCCATCTCTTCGCGTAGACTAGAAACTAGATCCTGTACCTCTGGCATGGAGTAACAAGTGTTGGCTGCCAAGCGAACAGCTCTACCGAGTTTTTTCCCGCTTCCGCGCCGTTTCAAACCGTCGTTAGCAAAACTTTGTTTGCTATATAATCCCATCTCACGACCTCAAGTTCCAATATTCGTCAAACTCGCTAGCGCTGACAAAACCGCCGTACCCATCAGGACAAAACGCAAGCACGCTTTTTTCTTCGCCTTTTTTGTACTTATTGTATCTCCGTATTAGACCAAATATTTTAACGTCACGGAAATTTCTTTCAAATATTCTATGTACCAAATTGACGGAACATTTCGAATATAGTGTCTACTTAAACAGAAAAGCCAATTAAAGGCACACGTTTCTTTTTTGTCAGATTGTTTTGATCTGCTCAAAGCAGGCCACACTCAAAGTGGATTGTACTCTGTCAACCCAGACGGTAGAGGACACTTTACTGTCTACTGTGACATGCGCACTGACGGTGGAGGCTGGACAGTGTTTCAGCGAAGACAGGATGGCTCGGTAGACTTCTATCGGGGATGGAACGACTACAAAGCAGGCTTTGGTCAGCTGGCTGCTGAGTTCTGGTTAGGAAACGACAAAATCCACCGACTGACGGCCTCTAGACCCAGCTCTCTACGAGTGGAGCTGGAGGACTGGAGCGGAGGTAAACGGTATGCCAAATATGGCAAGTTCAACATTGGTGATGAGCAGGCACAGTATCGACTTGAAGTGGGTTCATATTCAGGTACAGCGGGAGATTCGTTAGCAGTGCATAATAACATGGCGTTTAGCACAAAAGACAGAGATAATGACAGATCAAGCAGTAACTGTGCTGTACGATACACAGGCGCCTGGTGGTACAACAATTGCCACCAATTCAATCTAAACGGACAATACCTGGGAAACAAAAGAGATAGCCGAGGAGCCAGGTGGTATAACTTCAGAAGTTCTCTTTCTCTCAAATTTACTGAAATGAAACTGAGGCCGTCATCGTAGAATGAATACCAGTAACAGGTTTAATCCTGTTAGTGACGTCAATACCAACATGATCATCAAAGGTCATCAAGGCTTTCCCCGATTGGTCCATTACAAACAATAATGAAGCGTTTTTAAAATTAATTTGGATAACCTAAACGGAATTATTGTATTTCTGTATTTTAATAGAATAGTTTCTTTTGTAATCATACACATATTATTCTAATATGGCGGAGAATACATTATTCTTTTTATTGTCTTCATGGTAATTGGCCTCGATTGCATCTGCAGAAATATAATTAAAAGAATCTTTGGCTTAAAACGAGGCCACGAGGGACAATATATAGACAAAAGAATACAGTCCACTCTCGCCTTGCGGACACCCCGCTATTGCGGACACTCGCTATTTCGGACAAAATCCAGATCCCCGGCAAAAGAGGTTTGACTGGAAATGACTCCCGCTATTGCGGACTCTCGCTATTACGGACACTAAACGACGCCCCGAGGGTGTCCGCTATAACGAGAGTTGACTGTAATGTGTTTTTCGCCGTTTTGAAAAAAGGTGTGTTCGTAAATGTGGACCGTTCTAGCAAGAGAAAATAGCATAGGAATTTATAGTATTGACCACTGTTGACAACTGGTACCCAGGCTACCTTGCTGTGCTTATGTTGGTCTTATGTTGGTCTTATGTTAGTATGTGTTGTTGTAATTTATTCCATTTATGTTATTTTAATTTAAACGAGATCGCAAGATTTAAAACCAGCCTACCATTTCTTTTTTCTATGGAACAGGCAAATAAATGTCATAACTGTTTGACTCAAATTCAAATCGGTTGCATGTTACAACGTAAAAAATTGTAAAGGTCGGATTTCACGACCTTTTCCCCTGAATTTGAATGAAATTTTGAAAGGGTTTAAAGACGGGATTTAAGAAAGAAAAAAGTTTCTGAAACACCACCAGACAGTTGACCCCCACGCAAGAGCACTTCAGGTTGTCAGGGGGACTGTCTAGGCTTTGGCGGATTGTGCTCCTAAAAGTGGAATATTATTATGCTACTAGCAGTGCTCGAAATTTTGCCAAATTATGCCAAAGTTATACTCACAAAATGACGTAGATTCTGTACATAGAGGCGCGCAATAACGACACCAACAACAACAAGCTTTATTTGCATGACTGTACAATTTGCTACAATATTGCAAAAGCGTACAACTTATTAAGTAATAATAATAATAATAATAATAATAATAATAGTAAAAAAATTAAATAATAATAAAAAAATGGACAGATATAAAATTAATTACATTGATAGTATTTTGTCACGTGAATCAAAACAAGATGATATAAATTTAATTAATTGCATGGTCAGAAAATAATCGGAAGAATACATTAATTCTAAAATCAAGTCAGGCACTGGTAGCCGGCTGACATTTTGGATGATAGGTCGTATTTTCTTGTCAAAGTTGTCTCTTATTGTTGCATATTTGGAACAATAAAAGAGGAAATGAATTTCTTCTTTGGTTTTATTACAATCACAGACTGTACAAGGCCTATTATCTCTGGGCGTATTGTTATATCTGCCCAGTTCGATCATTAACTTGTGATTACCAATACGTAATTTAGCTAATGTTCTCCTACCAGAAACTCTCCTAGTTAACTCTAGATATAAACTGGAGGTAGCATATTCGTTCTTGAAAGATCTATAAAATTCTACTGTCTTTCACCGTACTATTTCTTTAACAATTTCTTGCAAAATTTTGCTCACTTTCAAGTCGAAAGTTCGAGGCGGCGAAGACCGGACGTGACGTCAATTTTTGCGTTTGACCGCTGTGAAGGAGTAAACTGGACAATCAGTCAGAAATCACTCAATCAGCGGTTTCAGGAGGAAAGTTGCAGCTGACTAAGGTGACAGGAAATGACTCAGGCGTGTACCAGTGTTCAGCAATAAACATTCTGGGCAATTCACGGGAAGTGGTGCGATTAGCAGTAAATGGTAAAACTCTGGTTATTGTAATTACTAAAAAAAAAACTTTTCAATGCTTCACAAAGTTATACATGTACAGTGAGTCCTTGTAGTTCAAACATGTTTAAAATTTTGAGGTATCCAATATTCACATTTGAGTAACAGAAAACATTTCCCGTTTAATTTAGTAAGCAACCCGTTTCTTTGGAAGTCGATTGGAAGCAAACAATATTTACCAGTTCTTCTTAAAATAATCCGTTCCATTTTAATCCTGAATAAGGCTTTTATACTTTGATTAACTAAAATCTTGTTCTTATTGTAAAAAATGTCTTTTAACAACCGTAACAAGAAGAATTTTTAAAATGACATTACGATACTGCTTCAGTGCCTTGAAGTGCTTTCTTCATGTTTCTTTAATTTTAGACTTCTCCATTTTAAAAAATAGTCAGGCCACATTTCATTCCTCTAAAAGCAAAACCCGCTTCTTATTATATACCTAAATAAAAATCAATTCATGAACTAAGTGTTATTAATTGGTTGCAGTTCATCCTCGTGTTTCTCTTCATCCGGGCCCTTCTTACGTCACTGAAGGAAGTATCGTCACCATACCAACCTGTCGCGTGACCGGATACCCGACGCCAGTGGTCACCTGGAGGAAGTCGTCTGGTCAGTTACCCCAGGGGAGGGCGCAGTATAACAACAGTGTCTTACAAATTTCTGATGCCCGTTAAGTTGACTCTGACACATACTTCTGTTCAGCAGTCAACCTTTTAGGAAATGTTGAAAGGAAAACTCAGCTAGTTGTGATTTCACCACCTGTGTTTACCCGTTAGCCACCTGGAAAAGTGTTTGCTTCTCCTGGCGACACTTTGACGTTAAACTGCAGCGCTACCGGTGATCCACGACCAGTCATCAGCTGGAAAAGACAAGGAGCAGCACTGCCCCTGGGGAGGAGTCACAGGACAAACGAGGCGCTTATCTTAACTGACTTGAGAGAAGAGGATGCTGGAAATTACATTTGTGTGGCTACAAGTGCAGGAGTGTTTCACATCGAAACAATAAGTTATGTTGAAGTTAGGAAACCCAGAGGTAAGATAAAAATAATGGAATGTGTCACAGACAGATTGTGCTCAATGTTTTCTTCACTTGCTAATTTTTCTCTATGCTTCGTTCGTTTGCTGTTGTTTCTTTAAGGATTCAGTATTTGCTGCCATCTCTTCGCGTAGACTAGAAACTAGATCCTGTACCTCTGGCATGGAGTAACAAGTGTTGGCTGCCAAGCGAACAGCTCTACCGAGTTTTTTCCCGCTTCCGCGCCGTTTCAAACCGTCGTTAGCAAAACTTTGTTTGCTATATAATCCCATCTCACGACCTCAAGTTCCAATATTCGTCAAACTCGCTAGCGCTGACAAAACCGCCGTACCCATCAGGACAAAACGCAAGCACGCTTTTTTCTTCGCCTTTTTTGTACTTATTGTATCTCCGTATTAGACCAAATATTTTAACGTCACGGAAATTTCTTTCAAATATTCTATGTACCAAATTGACGGAACATTTCGAATATAGTGTCTACTTAAACAGAAAAGCCAATTTAAGGCACACGTTTCTTTTTTGTCAGATTGTTTTGATCTGCTCAAAGCAGGCCACACTCAAAGTGGATTGTACTCTGTCAACCCAGACGGTAGAGGACACTTTACTGTCTACTGTGACATGCGCACTGACGGTGGAGGCTGGACAGTGTTTCAGCGAAGACAGGATGGCTCGGTAGACTTCTATCGGGGATGGAACGACTACAAAGCAGGCTTTGGTCAGCTGGCTGCTGAGTTCTGGTTAGGAAACGACAAAATCCACCGACTGACGGCCTCTAGACCCAGCTCTCTACGAGTGGAGCTGGAGGACTGGAGCGGAGGTAAACGGTATGCCAAATATGGCAAGTTCAACATTGGTGATGAGCAGGCACAGTATCGACTTGAAGTGGGTTCATATTCAGGTACAGCGGGAGATTCGTTAGCAGTGCATAATAACATGGCGTTTAGCACAAAAGACAGAGATAATGACAGATCAAGCAGTAACTGTGCTGTACGATACACAGGCGCCTGGTGGTACAACAATTGCCACCAATTCAATCTAAACGGACAATACCTGGGAAACAAAAGAGATAGCCGAGGAGCCAGGTGGTATAACTTCAGAAGTTCTCTTTCTCTCAAATTTACTGAAATGAAACTGAGGCCGTCATCGTAGAATGAATACCAGTAACAGGTTTAATCCTGTTAGTGACGTCAATACCAACATGATCATCAAAGGTCATCAAGGCTTTCCCCGATTGGTCCATTACAAACAATAATGAAGCGTTTTTAAAATTAATTTGGATAACCTAAACGGAATTATTGTATTTCTGTATTTTAATAGAATAGTTTCTTTTGTAATCATACACATATTATTCTAATATGGCGGAGAATACATTATTCTTTTTATTGTCTTCATGGTAATTGGCCTCGATTGCATCTGCAGAAATATAATTAAAAGAATCTTTGGCTTAAAACGAGGCCACGAGGGACAATATATAGACAAAAGAATACAGTCCACTCTCGCCTTGCGGACACCCCGCTATTGCGGACACTCGCTATTTCGGACAAAATCCAGATCCCCGGCAAAAGAGGTTTGACTGGAAATGACTCCCGCTATTGCGGACTCTCGCTATTACGGACACTAAACGACGCCCCGAGCGTGTCCGCTATAACGAGAGTTGACTGTAATGTGTTTTTCGCCGTTTTGAAAAAAGGTGTGTTCGTAAATGTGGACCGTTCTAGCAAGAGAAAATAGCATAGGAATTTATAGTATTGACCACTGTTGACAACTGGTACCCAGGCTACCTTGCTGTGCTTATGTTGGTCTTATGTTGGTCTTATGTTAGTATGTGTTGTTGTAATTCATTCCATTTATGTTATTTTAATTTAAACGAGATCGCAAGATTTAAAACCAGCCTACCATTTCTTTTTTCTATGGAACAGGCAAATAAATGTCATAACTGTTTGACTCAAATTCAAATCGGTTGCATGTTACAACGTAAAAAATTGTAAAGGTCGGATTTCACGACCTTTTCCCCTGAATTTGAATGAAATTTTGAAAGGGTTTAAAGACGGGATTTAAGAAAGAAAAAAGTTTCTGAAACACCACCAGACAGTTGACCCCCACGCAAGAGCACTTCAGGTTGTCAGGGGGACTGTCTAGGCTTTGGTGGATTGTGCTCCTAAAAGTGGAATATTATTATGCTACTAGCAGTGCTCGAAATTTTGCCAAATTATGCCAAAGTTATACTCACAAAATGACGTAGATTCTGTACATAGAGGCGCGCAATAACGACACCAACAACAACAAGCTTTATTTGCATGACTGTAAAATTTGCTACAATATTGCAAAAGCGTACAACTTATTAAGAGTGTGCCCGTGAGAGAACAGGGCAGAACCAGGTAACAGGTGATACAGCTCATATCACCGATTTCGCCCAAACTTAGCATAAATGTTGGGTATGGTGAGCTATTTACTGTGACAAAACATCAGCTTAAAATATTTTATTCCCTTCAAGTTATGGCACCTTTTGCAAAAATGGCCATTTTTCACTAATTTATGCATATTTAATTAGATGACTTTGATTGACCAGTTCCACAAGAAAAAAAGACTTCTGAAAATAAAATTCACTGCACTATATTCTGTGGTTATTAGGCTTTAAGTACAATAATTCACTTCAACCGTCTGATTTGATTTCTTCTCCTCAAACGGTCTTTTGGAAGGTACACATTTCGTACTGTTGGAAATAGCCTTTAACTAGTGTCCAATATCTCCCATGAGCAACAACTTATATACATTATTCTAACATGGGTAATGAAATCCATCTCTAAACTTCACAAAAATGCCACAAGATGTCTGGGGACTTCAATATTATATTAGTATTGAGGAACTAAACACACGTGACTTAACGATTTCTTGCTATTTCATCAAAATTCACCGAAACACAGAAGCCATTTATTTGCCTCAATTTGGCATAAAATCGGTACGAAATAGCTAATCAAGCATAAATCTATAGATAACAATCAAAATATTGGCGAAGAAAAGGCAGTTAGGACATTTTTCGGAGCGTTTTCAGAGCCGATATAATTCGGTAATGTTGTGATAGCAAATGTAAAAATAGCAGCGAAAGATTTTCTTCAAAAGCTCGCTCAATTCAACATTTAGGCACATCAAAGTTAAGAAACAAGAAAGTAATACTACATACATGCCACTTATCGACACACAGATTCTTTCTTTTGAAGAATTTGTTCTTCCTCGCTGCACTTCGATCCTTCGATCGATCTCAATTGACATGTACTGTTGCTTTGAGGCGCGATGAACTTAGCCAATACATCGTGGTTCATTCTTCGTGAAAGGTGTAAACAGGTTGTCAATAAAGTCATTCAAAGAGCTGTTAAAAGTTCACGGAAGGACACTTTTCTCAGCCAGTTTGCATGAAATAAATTTAACTGGAAAATAAACAGCCGCCATGTTGAATTTCTACCTTTGAGCCTGCGGTTTCAGTCAGCGGTACCGTCGTTCACTGGGCATCACGCGTCCATCACGCGTGACCACACGCGCGATCATTTGCTTTTCCTCTGCGAGTGTTCGTTGGATGCGTTTGTGATGAAAATGAGAATATTTTCAAATTGTCGTAGGGAAAACTATTTCCTCCGCTACAGCTTGACGTGTTTACCGCAATGTGATGCTGAACAAACTCTAGGATGCTTACCATTTGTTGGAGAGAACCGGTTGGAATTGAAAGGTTTCTTTCCAAAATTAGCAAACTAACCGAAATAGATGTCGCTTACCATTTGTAGCTCAGTTTCCTGTTATTTCTTTCCGAAGGATGGGAGACTAGAACTGGGAAACCTTACAAATGGTAAGAAAATTTCTGACGTTCCGTCAATTTCCGAAGAGATTTTCCAGAAAAAATTCTGTTCCATTTGACTTTCACCGAAACAGAGTTCTTGATTTTTATGTTCAACGGTCGGCATGCACGGCAACCAAATCAAAATAATTGTTAATGTTCCAAAATGACGCTAAATGGCGGTATAAAACTGCTCCGACGTCTCGGCAATACTGCCTTTTTTGGGGTGGCACCCTGAAGAAGGCAGTATTGCCGAAACGTCGGAGCAGTTTTATACCGCCATTTAGCGTCATTTTGGAACATAAACAATTATTTTTAGCATAAAAGACGCTACACAGTTAAACAAATCAAAATGTCAACGTCTCCCAGTTACTTTCCAGACATTTGTATTTTTTATTGCTTGCTCAAATTCCCCTCCCCTGGCGGAAATAGTGATTAATACCGCGCATAACGATTACATTTTTTGACCAAATTCCCCTACCCCCGGGGCATAAATGGGAAAAAATGAAGAACTCAGCAAAATTGGAGAATAACGTTTACCACGGGATAAATCACTATCCGGTGGATAGCGAGGTAGGTTTTGTAATCGTAGCAGGTGGTCTTTCTTGCGCAAGTGCTTTAGTTGGGGGAGCGTCTGTGCTGAACTGAACAAAGTATTCACGTACGAAATGCCTTAAGCGACGCAGTCTATATGGCGCAGCAAATATATACATATATCTATAAAGGTGTGAATGTAGAGAGAGAAAACAACAAAAAATAAAACGGGTTTCCCTCGCGTTGACCTCGAAGAAGACAGAAGACTACCTGTGCTGGTTGAAACATTAGCTAATAAGTTTTGCCGTCTTGCGTAGTCCTAGTCTTGCAATAAATTTGTTTAGTGTTAATGCGGGGTTTAAGCTCTTTACAAAAGTCTGCATTCGCGTCTTTGTAACTCACATAGCCACTTAAATTGAGTCGGTGATGAAGAAAATTATCATTTGAAGCCGCAATTCGTCACTTGCAATGTGGGCATTCAGGAGGAAAAATTTGTCCCCATAAATGCCCTTTTCTAAAACAAAACTGCAGTAATGACGTTTATCGGTAAATGGACAGATGGAGAACTTTGTGGGATCCCGAAAAAGAGAGTGGGGACAAATTCAGTCTCCTAGCTGCCAAAGTGTAATATAATATAGACGATTTGAACAGAAGGAATAGATGTACACAGGCCAGGCCGACAACCTGACCGCCATTTCTTCGAATGTCCATATTCACCCCCTCCCCCACCTCCCAAAAAGACAGAAACAACAAAAAAACAATAAACATACTAGTTTTAACCTGATATAAGATGGAAAAAACTTGCTCTGATCATTTAATGGTTTCCGACATTTCAGAGCTCAATTTCAGAGCATCAAAACCGATTGCATCGCATACATTACACTGCATCCAGTGTATTTCTCATCAACTATTTATCAAAAAAATTCAATGGAGAAGTTGAAAAAAATTCTCACTTTTACAAGAAACGCACACTACTTATAAGGCTAAGATCAAGCCCCGGTTGTTCAGAGGGTAGATAACGCCATCCGCTACTTATTCCAACGAAAACAAACATTTACGGAGGAAAAGCAAATGAACACGCGTGTGTATAGCTGTGTTAAGCTATGTATAGGTGTGTATAGCTGTGTAGGGCTAGGCTATGTATTCCCTCTATGAATATCCCTATATAGGATTTAGTCAAACAACTATATGATGACTACACTACGTACTTGCCCCAGTGAACGGCCGTACCGCTGACTGAAACGGCAGGCTCAAAGGTAGAAATACAACATGGCGGCTGTTTATTTTCCAGTTAAATTTATTTCATTCAAACTGGCTGAGAGAAGTGTCCTTCCGTGAACTTTTAACAGCTCTTTGAATGACTTTATTGACAACCTGTTTACACCTTTCACGAAGAATGAACCACGATGTATTGGCTAAGTTCATCGCGCCTCAAAGCAACAGTACATGTCAATTGAGATCGATCGAAGGATCGAAGTGCAGCGAGGAAGAACAAATCCTTGAAAAGAAAGCATCTGTGTGTCGATAAGTGGCATGTATGTAGTATTACTTTCTTGTTTCTTAACTTTGATGTGCCTAAATGTTGAATTGAGCGAGCTTTTGAAGAAAATCTTTCGCTGCTATTTTTACATTTGCTATCACAACATTGCCGAATTATATCGGCTCTGAAAACGCTCCGAAAAATGTCCTAACTGCCTTTTCTTCGCCAATATTTTGATTGTTATCTATAGATTTATGCTTGATTAGCTATTTCGTACCGATTTTATGCCAAATTGAGGCAAATAAATGGCTTCTGTGTTTCGGTGAATTTTGATGAAATAGCAAGAAATCGTTAAGTCACGTGTGTTTAGTTCCTCAATACTAATATAATATTGAAGTCCCCAGACATTTTGTGGCATTTTTGTGAAGTTTAGAGATGGATTTCATTACCCATGTTAGAATAATGTATATAAGTTGTTGCTCATGGGAGATATTGGACACTAGTTAAAGGCTATTTCCAACAGTACGAAATGTGTACCTTCCAAAAGACCGTTTGAGGAGAAGAAATCAAATCGGACGGTTGAAGTAAATTATTGTACTTAAAGCCTAATAACCACAGAATATAGTGCAGTGAATTTTATTTTCAGAAGTCTTTTTTTCTTGTGGAACTGGTCAATCAAAGTCATCTAATTAAATATGCATAAATTAGTGAAAAATGGCCATTTTTGCAAAAGGTGCCATACTTTGAAGGGAATAAAATATTTTAAGCTGATGTTTTGTCACAGTAAATAGCTCACCACACCCAGCATTTATGCTTAGTTTGGGCGAAATCGGTGATATGAGCTGTATCACATGTTGCCTGGTCCTCTTATGGACACACTCTTAAGTAATAATAATAATAATAATAATAATAATAATAATAGTAAAAAAATTAAATAATAATAAAAAAATGGACAGATATAAAATTAATTACATTGATAGTATTTTGTCACGTGAATCAAAACAAGATGATATAAATTTAATTAATTGCATGGTCAGAAAACAGACGACGTTCGAATAGTATCCCATGGTGCAATTCTCCGCGCACTTCACGCAATATCGAAGTTATGGCGGATTCCACCGTAAAATAACGCCGCTTTCTCTACGGCACATTTCGTATATTTTTCCAGTCAAAAGCAAGAAAATTGTATTATTTTGTTTTCTGTCATACTTTCATTGATTTGCAATTGTCCTATGACCGTGGTTTGTTAAAAAACGTCCTTTATTTTGATTATTTTGATTAGCTTTCCTTCACAAAGTGTTCACTGACCCGCGACGAGGTCATAAATATTCACGATTCTTCGGATAATAAGCAGGTTTCTACTAAATATGGGTCTCACGCTAGCATAATGAAGGCCGTATTATTGTACTTGCAAAGAAGTACCCAGAAGTACCCGCATCTTAATGACTTTTTCAGCGATCAAAGATGACTGAAATTTCGATCGAAAACCAGCGCCGCGTGCTGCGAAGCATGTGTGATGTCTGTTTCAGGCAACAATCGCTGGGCTCTTTCGTGAGCGCTTTGTCATCATTGCCATTTATATTTACATTCAAAATGACTAATTTCGAAAGTAATCTTATAACTGTACTCTTCAAATTAGTGAAATGCTTACAACTTGTGAAAAATAACCGTAATAATAAGCTCAAATATGTACTCATAGATTATAACGAGCCCGCCGGCTGCGAAGCGGACGGACTAGAGATCGATAGAGATGTAAGAAGAAATGTAAGAAAACCGATTCGGATCAGCACAGGACTTCTTTATTAACACTCCAGTAACAAATAGCTCATCTATAGCTGAATTTTTTACTGTCACAGGAATGAGAGCTCTTCAACGGTTGTCCAATTGTTCGATAACACCAACATGTATTTCTCTGTATACTAGCGAAACACAGGTAAATCCCTTCAATGTGACACTGAAATTCTCCTTTGAAACGCAGTGAACGTAGAATAAGTCGTTTTCCTCGAAAGCAGCAGCTTTTGAATCAAAACTAGTCCGGAAACACGCCATGGCGAACGCTTCTTCTCACTTCGCGAGAGCTGAACAATACTGATTACGTCACGTACGCAGTGATAATATAAGATGAAAGGAAATGCATCATGGGATACTATTCGAACGTCGTCTGGTCAGAAAATAATCGGAAGAATACATTAATTCTAAAATCAAGTCAGGCATTGGTAGCCGGCTGACATTTTGGATGATAGGTCGTATTTTCTTGTCAAAGTTGTCTCTTATTGTTGCATATTTGGAACAATAAAAGAGGAAATGAATTTCTTCTTTGGTTTTATTACAATCACAGACTGTACAAAGCCTATTATCTCTGGGCGTATTGTTATATCTGCCCAGTTCGATCATTAGCTTGTGATTACCAATACGTAATTTAGCTAATGTTCTCCTACCAGAAACTCTCCTAGTTAACTCTAGATATAAACTGGAGGTAGCATATTCGTTCTTGAAAGATCTATAAAATTCTACTGTCTTTCACCGTACTATTTCTTTAACAATTTCTTGCAAAATTTTGCTCACTTTCAAGTCGAAAGTTCGAGGCGGCGAAGACCGGACGTGACGTCAATTTTTGCGTTTGACCGCTGTGAAGGAGTAAACTGGACAATCAGTCAGAAATCACTCAATCAGCGGTTTCAGGAGGAAAGTTGCAGCTGACTAAGGTGACAGGAAATGACTCAGGCGTGTATCAGTGTTCAGCAATAAACATTCTGGGCAATTCACGGGAAGTGGTGCGATTAGCAGTAAATGGTAAAACTCTGGTTATTGTAATTACTAAAAAAAAAACTTTTCAATGCTTCACAAAGTTATACATGTACAGTGAGTCCTTGTAGTTCAAACATGTTTAAAATTTTGAGGTATCCAATATTCACATTTGAGTAACAGAAAACATTTCCCGTTTAATTTAGTAAGCAACCCGTTTCTTTGGAAGTCGATTGGAAGCAAACAATATTTACCAGTTCTTCTTAAAATAATCCGTTCCATTTTAATCCTGAATAAGGCTTTTATACTTTGATTAACTAAAATCTTGTTCTTATTGTAAAAAATGTCTTTTAACAACCGTAACAAGAAGAATTTTTAAAATGACATTACGATACTGCTTCAGTGCCTTGAAGTGCTTTCTTCATGTTTCTTTAATTTTAGACTTCTCCATTTTATAAAATAGTCAGGCCACATTTCATTCCTCTAAAAGCAAAACCCGCTTCTTATTATATACCTAAATAAAAATCAATTCATGAACTAAGTGTTATTAATTGGTCGCAGTTCATCCTCGTGTTTCTCTTCATCCGGGCCCTTCTTACGTCACTGAAGGAAGTATCGTCACCATACCAACCTGTCGCGTGACCGGATACCCGACGCCAGTGGTCACCTGGAGGAAGTCGTCTGGTCAGTTACCCCAGGGGAGGGCGCAGTATAACAACAGTGTCTTACAAATTTCTGATGTCCGTTAAGTTGACTCTGACACATACTTCTGTTCAGCAGTCAACCTTTTAGGAAATGTTGAAAGGAAAACTCAGCTAGTTGTGATTTCACCACCTGTGTTTACCCGTTAGCCACCTGGAAAAGTGTTTGCTTCTCCTGGCGACACTTTGACGTTAAACTGCAGCGCTACCGGTGATCCACGACCAGTCATCAGCTGGAAAAGACAAGGAGCAGCACTGCCCCTGAGGAGGAGTCACAGGACAAACGAGGCGCTTGTCATAAGAGATGTCAGAGAAGGGGATGCTGGGAACTATATCTGTGTGGCTACAAGTGCAGGAGTGTTTCACATCGAAACAATAAGTTATGTTGAAGTTAGGAAACCCAGAGGTAAGTTATAAAAATAATAGAATAATTGAATGTGTCACAGACAGATTGTGCTCATATTTTTCCGGCTTCACTTGCTAAATTTTCTCTATGCTACGTTCGTTTGTTATTTTTTGTTTAACATTTCCGTATTTGCTGCCATATCTTCGCGAAGAATAGAAACTAGATCCTGTACCTCTGGCATGGAGTAACAAGTGTTGGCTGCCAGGCGATCAGCTCTATCGAGTTTTTCTCTGTTTCCGCGCCGTTTCAAACCGTCGTTAGCAAAACTTTGTTTGCTATATAATCCCATCTCACGCCCACAAGTTCCAACATTCGTCAAGCTCGCTGGCGCTGACAAAACCGCCGTACTCATCGTTACAAAACGCAATCACGCTATTTTCGTCGCCTTTTTTGTACTTATCGTATCTCCGTATCAGGCCAAATATTTTAAACTTCATGGAAATTTCTTTCAAATATTCTATGTAACAAGTTGACGAAACATTTCTAATAGTGTCAGAAAAGCTAATTTAAGGCACACGTTTCTTTTCTGTCAGATTGTTCAGATCTCCTCAAATCAGGCCAGACTCAAAGTGGATTCTACTCTGTCAACCCAGACGGTAGAGGATCTTATACTGTCTACTGTGACATGCGCACTGACGGCGGAGGCTGGACAGTGTTTCAGCGAAGACAGGATGGCTCGGTAGACTTCTATCGGAGATGGAACGACTACAAAGCAGGCTTTGGTCAGCTGACTGCTGAGTTCTGGTTAGGAAACGACAAAATTCACCGACTGACGGCCTCTAGACCGAGCACTCTACGAGTGGAGCTGGAGGACTGGAGCAGAGGTAAAGCGTATGCAAAATATGGCAAGTTCAACATTGGTGATGAGCAGGCGAAGTATCGACTTGAAGTGGGTTCGTATTCAGGTACAGCGGGAGATTCGTTAACATGTCATAATAGCATGGCGTTTAGTACAAAAGATAGAGATAATGACATATGGCACAAGCACTGTGCTGCCACATATAACACAGGCGCCTGGTGGTACAGGAGTTGCCACATCTCCAATCTAAACGGACAATACCTGGGAAACAAACGTGATATGCGAGGAGCAGTGTGGGACACCTTTAGAAATAACCTTTCCCTCAAATTTACTGAAATGAAACTGAGGCCGTCATCGTAGAAAGAATAACAGTAACAGGTTTAATCCTGTTAGTGACGTAATACCATCATGATCATCAAACGTCATCAAAGCTCTCCATACTTGGTCCATTACCAACAATGATTAAACGTTTTTAAAATTGATTTGGATCACATAAACGGAGTTTTTTTATTTCTGTATCTTAACAGAACAGTTTCCTTTGTAATCATACACCTTTTTCTAAAATGGCGGAAAATACATTATTAATTTAACTGCTTCATGATAATTGGACCTCATTGCCTCGATCGCATCTGCAGAGTTCAAAAGAATCTTTGGCTTAAAACGAGGCCATGAGAGACAATATTTAGACAAAAGAATAATGTATTTTCCGCCATTTTGGACAAAGGTGTATTCGTAAGTGTGGTCCGTTCTAGCGAATAGCAGAGGAATTTTTAGTATTGACCACTGTTGACAACTTTTTTTACAGCTGATAGCCTGGGTATTAGCCTCTTATCTTTACCAGAGCGCGAGCTTTCACGCACCTCTCGCGCTCTCGGAAAGAAAACGATTGATAGTGATTGGTACCCAGGCTACCTCGCTGTGCTCATGTTAGTCTGAGTTAGTATGTGTTGTTTTAAGTTATTCCATTTATGTTATTATAATTTAATTCGTTCCGCTTTGATTTGGCTTGCGAAGTCGTAAGATTTAAAAGTAGCTTTCTTTTTTCTACGGAACAGGCAAATAAATGTAACCTTTACCGTATCACTGGCAAACATAACCGTTTGGCTCAAATTTCAATCGGTTGAACGTTACTACGTCAAAATTAACTACCTTATTACGTGAAATTTTCGCGACACGTTAATTTCGCGATTCCAAAAAAATCGCGAAATTAAAGTGACGCGAACAAAAAGTGTCGCGAACATATAATGACGCGAAAATTAAGTGACCCACATTATGTCAATAATTAAGAAAAAATAAGTTTAGTGCCACAGAAGGAAGGAAATATTAATCTAAATATGGATGTTGTCGTCATTGACTCAAGAACAATAACTAATGCACGTACAAGCATAACCTACGTGTGGACATTAACTGCTCTGTTGTAGCTATTTGCCGCGATTTAGTCCCACCCTTGCTTTTTTGTTAATTTGACGTTATTTTTTTATTAATCCGGATTAATGAAGTTGTTTTTATTTAATTCAAGGGCATGTAAAATAATATTGCCAAGGAAATGTAAATTGTGTCTACTCAAAAACGCGAAATTAAAGTGATTCAAAATACAACATTCTTGCAAAATCGCGAAATTTAAGTGTCGCGAAATATGCGCACCTCAAAATCGCGAAATTAACGTGTCGCGAAAATATCATGTAATAAGGTAGTTAATAGGCAAAGCGCAAACGTTGAATATAAAATTTTGTAGACGTGTTAGAAATACATATATATTTTTTGTTTGTTTCCATGCTTGGATAGAGTAAATTTAATTTGACAATATTTTAAGTCTGGATCATAAGTTGATATTTTTGTGAGCAGTATCTGGCTTTTCTCCTGTAACGAGACTGAGTTGGGTGTTTCGCTAGAATGCATGAAAAGTAGGCTTGAGTTGTGTAGAATGAGTTAGAAAGGTCCTGGTTCAAACGCTGATCTTTTAAAATGTGGGCGCTAAAAAGGAAGTTCAGCGCCCTGTCTAAACACAGCATTTATTAATTAAGTTTCTTCGACGCATACACTCGGAAAAGACGATCTTGGAAAATTTCGGTTATAAGCACCCCCCCCCCCCCCACCCCAGCCGCTTACAAGACCCCTGGTTATAGGCCCATCTACCTGGAAACAAAAAAAAAACATCCGGTTATAAGCCGCCCCGGATATAAGCCAACCTCTACTGGATAACAGTACTGAACAGGGCTTAATGTTGCTTTATTGTGACTTTTAATTAAAAACTATTTCTCGTTTGGAAACATTTTTTTGTATTCCGCTTATAATAGCCCTCCCGGATATAAGTCCCTCCGCTTATAAGCCCATCCAGAACCCCTTATAAAGTTGTATAAGCCCAGGGCCTTTAACGGGAATTTTACGGTATGCTGTTGATGTATTGCTGAGTTATAGAGGCCGTTTAGCTCAATAGGAAGCTAAGACAGTCAAGTAAGCAACCATTGAAACTAATTGGGGTAACTGGAGGGAGGAAGGTTCTTCTAGAAAATAAAGTAATCATAAAAGTTGAATGGTTTAAAATGAAGTCTAATACCAAAATGTTAAACGTGACATTATGAAAAAAAATATGAAAGTTTATAGATTTATAGTTTTGAAAGTTGTTGTCAATAAATTCCATGTACTACAAAGTTTGTATGTGTCACGGTATTATTTCGTTAGACGCGATAGGTCTGTACAAGAAAAAGCATTTAGTTAACTTATTCTCGGAGTCTAGACCACGTGTACAGCCGAGAAATTTGATAGATTGCTTCCCGAATCTCGTTGTGTTGAATCTTTTATAATGCTGAATTGTTATTTCCAAATCAGGGGAACTGCTTAATATATCATACCAACAGAGTGTTGTTTGTGCCTTTCGGGGCTGAAAATCGTGTTTGTGTCCCATTTCAAATTCGCAAATAATTATGGCTTTTTCCAGACAAGTATTATACGTGACGTTGAAGGGGGCTACTGGATATTTGCGACCACGTTAAAATGTTGTTTTCTAGTTTTAGTTTGCCAGAACTGTGTACATTGTTGCAAACGCATTTGCTTCCTATCAGGGTACCTCTAAAGGTTTTCAGAGTAAATCGCAGATATAAACAGGAGCTAAAAGTTGTCAAGAAATGATTTCAGTTTGGGACGTATATTGTAGCTATTAGTTGGCAACTAGACCCTCCCAATTATGCTAGCATTTTGTTGGGCATAATTTGGCATAACGAGCATTTTTTGACACTTCTTCTCAAAAAAGAATTGCTAGCATTATTTAGCATTTTCCGCCAATTTTAAGTACATTTTTTTGTCAAAAGCATGACGTTGCTTGTTTTTGGTGTTCTAACACTTCTCAAGACCTTTACGAAGCTCCAATTCTCCGAGGTCTCCACATAAATACTGCCTTTTCATTGTTAATTTTCAGAGGAAACATTTGTTGTGAAAACAATTTTTTCTGACAAAAATTGGAAACCTATTTTTGTGTCTCGGACGAAAATTTCGTGTCCGCAACAAACGTGCTCGCGGTTGCATTGAAAGAAGGGCTAGTCGATCAGAGGTTAATTTTCAGAGGTTGTACCTAGTAGTCCTTGCTAAAAATAAAAAAGAGATGACGTCAGCTATGCCATGGTCACGAAATCAGATCAGATACATTTGAGCAACTTAAAGTAGTGTTATATAGGTGTAGAAAGAGAAATATGTTTTTCACGTTATTCAGTTAAGGTTATTGCCCCGAAAAAGAACTGAACGTAGATTTTCAACCAAACTTTGCCTACTTGTTGATTACCTCAATGGGACTTAAATTTTGAAATAAAGAAGTGTGGGTACCATATTCGTTTAGCTGCACGAGGACCTTGTATATACCACATAATTCCTTAATAATTCCCTTGCAAGTACTGGCAAAGTACACATTTCCAGTGACTATTTTTGAAACATAATAATTGATCTGTTTTCGTTTTACAGAAAGAATCTGATCGCTACACTCAAAATATGAGAAAAAAATTGATAAGTCACCAAACTTGTTTACGAGAAAGAGAAGATTTTTTTTCTCGCGGACTAAGTCGCATAGAAAAAAGCCGCCGTTTTGTTTATGTGGGAAATAAAAAAGAAAAAATTTAGATCTTGCTGATGGTATAATGGATGAGATCCAATGGGCCTTAAAGGACCTTAGTCAGCCTCCGACATTTTCAATGGCATCAAAATTATGAAAATCATATGGTGAAGCGTAATCCTATTGCACTGCTGTAAGTTGTGTTATTGGAAGTCTGTTTAATTACCTTTAGCAGTTTTACAGTGAACTGTTTCGTTTAGACACGCTCCAGGAAAAATATAATACAGAAATTCTCTCATGTAAACAAAAACATACGTGTCAGTGGCTGACTAGGGCCCTTAAACCCAACAGAAATTCTGGCCTGCGGTATGATCTAAATTTGCAGTGTATATGATGTGGGCACTGACTTTGACTACGGCTATTATGTACAAGTTTGTTTGAATGAGTTTACTAATAAAATCTATCTATCTATCTTGCGGACTTCTTAATGAGCCAATACATGTACGCCTAGCGGACCTATCTTTATCCGAACTATAAAGCTATGAAAAAAAAATTGAACTTTGTCATTCATGACAGGAAAAGCAGACAATTTGGCAAATTACCCAAACTCGTGATCTTGGTATCACGTAACAAGCTGAAGCAGTATTCATTCCTTTGCGTTGTAGAATTGCGGATTTCTGAAACATCACCGTAATCATGCAATGGCTGTTCAAAAGCAAGCTATGCCTTCCTTTGCGTCCATAATTTCTGTTTTGTCCATTATGTTCTACTGCGCCGGCTTTTTAAGAGTTGAGCTTGAGTTACACGAGCACAAGAAAAGAATAAACGCTCTTGAAAGCGTTGCAGAGGCCAAGCCGCCGTCAAACGATCCAGACATAATCAAGAATGCTCCTGGTAAGTTTGTCTTACATTACAAGCTAGAGTTTACAAATTGTTGCAATAATACAATACAATCATCAAAATAAAAGCTTTTTCCAATGAAAATGCCTTGGAAATAGCAAAGAGTGAAAACAAATTATGAATGAACGTGTTTGTTCTCTTTGTGTTATGCAGCCGCCACGAAAACCGAAGCTAGGGTTAGCAGGTCATGTTTTCTTCAATCCAACGCATGCAAACAGCTTCAAACGCAAATAGTGAATCGACCTAATTTTGCTTAAACTCTGACTAACAGCTGAGAATGATAATAAAACAGTTTTTACATAAGAAAATTGCAACGGATATATTGTCTACTCAGAAGTGCAATAAAAGGTGGTTTACTGTTTTCATTGTTTATAGGAGAGATTATAGCTAATAAAATGCCAATTATTTCCGTCTCAGCCATCTTGTGGGTTAAAGAGCAATAAATACTTGTCTGAAGCAAACATTCCTGCAGAGATGCCAAAACGAACATAAACGCGCACGAGAAATTATTTTTCTCTTCCTCACTTTCAAAAAAAGAGAAACTACTTTGAGGTCTCTAACTACTTAAAATTTTAAAGACACCAATCTGTAAAAAAGGATTACTCTTTCTTATTTGCCTTAATAAGAAGAAGTGGCTTAAAATCCGCTTTTATTTCCTTCGTAGGAATTCAGTCGATAAACATAGACACAGCCGTCATGTTGAGTCAACAAAAAACGATTCAGAAGCAAAAAGCACAACAGAATCGATGATCAAAATCAACAAACTTTTATCAGAGGGCAGACTACATCTCTGTCAGTCAAAGGGTGTCACTTGCTCGTCAGGTCCCCCAGGACCTCCCGGTCGACCTGGACCAAGAGGACACAAAGGAGCCCGGGGACGAAGAGGACAGAAAGGAAGAACTGGAAACAAGGGAGATAAAGGCATTATGGGATCGCCAGGAAAGAGCGGCAAGCAAGGCATTGTGGGACCTGCGGGGATAAAGGGAGAGACTGGACTCAAAGGTGAGAAAGGAGACATAGGACCCGCAGGCATGCCGGGAAGTAAAGGAGAACCTGGTGAATCGATTTCATCTCCTGCTGTTGTTGTTTCTCCTGTGACGTTGACAGTGAACGAAGGTGGATCAGCCTCGTTTCAGTGTTCAGCCAGCGGTAATCCTGAGCCTGCAGTGGTGTGGAGTAAACTGGATAATCAGTCAGAAATCACTCAGTCAGAAGTTTCAAGAGGAAAGTTGCAGTTGACTAAAGTGACAGGACATGACTCGGGCGTGTATCAGTGTTCAGCAACAAACATCCTGGGGAATTCACGGGAAGTGGTGCGATTAGCAGTAAATGGTAAAATTTTGGTTATTGTAGTTTACTGTAATAAACTTTACAATGTGTCACACAGTTAAATCGTGAGTCCGTGTAGTTATAGCAAACATGTTTAAAATTTTGAGATTACCCATATTCACATTCGAGTAACACAAAGCATTTCCCGTTTTCTTTAGGAAGCAACCCGTTCCTTTGGAAGTCGATTGGAAGCAAACAATATTTACCAGTTCTTCCATTTTCCTACCATTTTAATCCTGAATAAGGGTTTTATACGTCAATTAACTAAAATCCTGTTCTTATTGTAAAAATGTCTTTTAACAACTATAACAAGAAGAATGTTTCCTTTTACATTTTTAAAATGACATTAGGATACTACTACAGTGCCTTGAAGTGCATTCTTTACATTTAAACTTCTCCGTTTTACATAGTCCGGCCTCATTTGATTCCTCTAAAAGCAAAACTTAATTAAAAATTGCTTCATGAACTAAGTGTTATTTATTGGTTGCAGTTTATCCTCGTGTTTCTCTTCATCCGGGACCATCTTACGTCACTGAAGGAAGTAACGTCACCCTACCAACCTGTCACGTGACCGGATACCCGGCGCCAGTAGTCACCTGGAGGAGATCGTCTGGTCAGTTACCCCAGGGGAGGGCGCAGTATAACAACAGTGTCTTACAAATTTCTGATGTCCGTAAAGTTGACTCTGACACATACTTCTGTTCAGCAGTCAACGTTTTAGGAAATGTTGAAAGGAAAACTCAGCTAGTTGTGATTTCACTTCCTGTGTTTACCGTTAAGCCGCCTGGAAAAGTTGCTGTTGGATTTTTGGCGACACTTTGACGTTAAACTGCAGCGCTACCGGTGATCCACGACCAGTCATCAGCTGGAAAAGACAAGGAGCAGCACTGCCCGTGGGGAGGAGTCACAGGACAAACGAGGCGCTTATCATCAGAGATGTTAAAGAAGAGGATGCTGGGAACTATATCTGTGTTGCTACAAGTGCAGGAGTGTTTGATATCGAGGCAATAAGTTATGTTGAAGTAAGAAAACTGAAAGGTAAGTTATAAATGGAATGATTACATTTGTCACAAAGAGATTATTAGATTGATTTCATGAATGCCGCAATATGTTAGTACCCTTCACTTTGCTAAGTGGTATAATTATTGTAGCACAACTTAATTATTAAAGTAAAGCGCGTCTACTATTTGCCCATAGGTGGACGAAGTAAAGTGTGTTGTTGATGTAACACACAAAACACAAGTAACCTTAAAAGCTCTCTAAAAATTCTAATAGAGCCTTGTTAAACTGACAAGCGAAGTAAAAGCTAGCGCTTCTTTTTTTTTTCAGATTGTTCAGATCTTCTCAAATCAGGCCACGCTCAAAGTGGATTGTACTCTGTCAACCCAGACGGTAGAGGAGACTTTACTGTCTACTGTGACATGCGCACTGACGGTGGAGGCTGGACAGTGTTTCAGCGAAGACAGGATAGCTCGGTAGATTTCTATCGGGGATGGAACGACTACAAAGCAGGCTTTGGTCAGCTGACTGCTGAGTTTTGGTTAGGAAACGACAAAATCCGCCGGCTGACGGTCTCTAAACCGAGCACTCTACGAGTGGAGCTGGAGGACTGGAGCGGAGGTAAAGCGTATGCCAAATATGGTAGGTTCAACATTGGTGATGAGCAGGCGCAGTATCGACTTGAAGTGGGTTCATATTCAGGTACAGCGGGAGATTCGTTAGCATATCATAATAGCATGGCGTTTAGCACAAAGGACAGAGATAATGACAGATGGAGCGGCCACTGTGCTGCCACAAACAACAAAGGCGCCTGGTGGTACAACCAGTGCCACCACTCCAATCTAAACGGACAATATTTGGGAGACAAACGTAATGACCGAGGGGGCCTGTTGGGATGGCTTCAGGGAACATCCCCTTTCCCTCAAATACACTGAAATGAAACTGAGGCCGTCATCGTAGATAGAATACCAGTAACAGGTTAATCGTATTAGTGACGTAAATACGAACACGTCACCAATCTTTGCTCTTTGTTCATCAAAGGCCATCAAAGCTATCCATACTTGGTCCATTACAAACAATGATAAAGTGTTTTTCAACTGAATTAATTTGGGTAACGTAAACGAAATATTTGTATTTCTGTAATTGGCTCTCATTGCCTCGATCGCATCTGCAGAATTGAAAAGAATCATTGGCTTAAAACGAGGCCATGAAGGACAATATGTAGCCAAAGAATAATGTATTTTCTGCCATTTTGAAAAAGGTGTATTCGTAAATGTGGTCCGTTTTAGCGAATAGCAGAAGAATTTATAGTATTGACCACTGTTGACAATCTTTCTTACAGCTGATAGCCTGGGTACCAGCCTCTTATATTAATTTACCAGAGCGTGTGCTTCACGCACCTCTCGCGCTCTCGGAAAGAAATTGAAGTGATTGATGGTGATTGGTACCCAGGCTACCTCGCTGTGCTCATGTTAGTCTGAGTTAGTATGTGTTGTTGCAAGTTATTCCATTTATGTTATTTTAATTTAATCCGTTTCGCTTTGATTTGGCCTGTGATGTCGTTAGTTTTAAAACCAGCTTACCTTAAAGACTCTTGGTTTTAGGCCATCGTAACTTGATTAAAAATATGAAACAAACAGTGGTAGTAAACATTATAAAAAATCGCATTTTACTAACTTGACGTTTCGTATACATTTTCAAAGCTACGACCGTTACAAATTTTTTTATCTTTTTTCAATAGAACAGCCAAATAAATGTAACCTGTACAATATCACTGGCAAACATAACTGTTTGACTCAAATTCCAATCGGTTGAATGTTACAACGTCAAAATTAACTAGTTAATAGGGAAAACACAAACTTTGATTTTTACTAATATCCGTTGTGGTAAATACGTTAATAGAACATTTTGTAGACATGATAAATATATATATATTTTGTTTTTTTTTTCATGCTTGGATAAAGTAGATTTAATTTGACAATATGTGAAGTCTGGATAATAAGTTGATATTTTTGTGAGCAGTATCTGGCTTTTCTCCTGTAACGAGACTGAGTTGGGTGCTTCGCTAAAAACGCATGTAAGTGTAAATGTAAGTTTTTATATTTATAGCTTTAAAAGTTATTGTCAATAAATTCCATTTATTAGTTCTACAATGTTTGCATGTGTCACGGTATTCTTTCGTTAGACGCCATAGGTCTGTACAAGAATCGATCGTTTGCAAATACTGAGACGATCGTAGGCCGTCGAAGCGATTAGAGGCGATCGGGGGTTCTCATATGATCGTCCCGATCGCCTGGTACGAGCGAAGTCCTACGAAAAACAATCATTTTAGTCCTAGATAATGGCACATTTGAATGAAAGAGCAAAACTCTCTCTTTTCTTCTCAGGTATTGAGTTTTACGGCGAAGAATGAAAAGAGAGGCTAAAAAGATAGAACACGGGCGATCCAAGCGATCGTGATCGCCCCAGTCGCCGCAGACTTTAGCGATCGTCTGTGTAATGTTTTCAGATAATCGCAAAAAAAAAAACGTTTTGAAGTGACAGAGGCTATAGAAACGATCGTGGCGATTAAATGAGAACCAGCTTTTAAAGGCTGCAAATCGTGTTTGTGTCCCATTTCAAATTCGCACATGGCGAAGGACTTTAAATTACGGTTTTTTGAGTCTAATGCTTGCGTGCGCTTTGCGCATGCGCATTAGACTCTTTGTTATATGAAAAAAGCTGTTAGCAATCCCAAGGGAATGGTTCGGGATCGATAATCGTTTGCTGTAATGTAGAAAACAATGATCAGCTGCAAGAACGGACTCCGTACGGACACGCACGATTAGTTTCAATTAAAAACAGCCAATCAGCGACACGTGTTCCCACGCATAATTAAAAGTTCTTTCTCAAGTCACGATTATTCAACACTTGAACAGGACGTAATAATTTTCCAGTTAAGACATTTGTAAGCTTTTTGTGAAAATAAATCTTCGTTTTCAGTTCAGTTAAGCACTTGTGTTTTCGTCTTGCTTAAAAAGCAAGACGTCTTTGAGAAAAAATATTTCGACGGCGACTCGCGTTTATTTACACAATGCGACCAAATATTTATTCTGTTTTAAAAAATAGAAAACTTTACCTCGTATTTTGTATTTAAGTCATTTGAATTTTGACCAATTTTTTCTTTACAGTGCAAACAAAAACCTTCAAAAATAAAAGATGTACATGGATAAATGTAAATCAAGTTACGCGACTAAATCAAAATGCGTTTGTTTGGCCGCTTTGCAGTATTACACTGTCCCGGCCTTTGCCATACACGGAAATCGAATTTCATGCTTTTACGACTCTCAGAGATCTTAAGTTCTTCTTACAGCTAGAAAAATCATAAAATGGTTACATTGATATGGAAGTGATGATTCGCGAAATTTGTACATCATGATAAACAGTCTTCGCTCCTGTGTATGGTAGCTCGATAATAATTGCCTAGTTTCCAGCGTTCAAACGGTCATCATTATATTGACGTGAGCATTTACACCCGTTTTTAGAAAAATCTGTCACTAAGTGCTTACAGTACAATGGAGTAACAGTCACTATTTCAAGTGCTTTTATTGCAAAATCTGTTTCAAGAGTCATCATCAAAATGGTGAAAAATCTGAAAGAAAACGATGTGAAGTTCTTCAACCCTTGTTGTAATGAACATGCTTTTTGTAAATCGTCACGCAATCTTGTCCAAATGTTTAATCGTTTCTGCTTTTACGGACAATACGGAAGAAGTAACATCAACTCCTGTTCATACTTTAAATTTTGTGAAGCATATAACATTTATGACTGTTTCGTTTTCATCCATAATCATCCACGATGCCCCTAGCTTGCTATAAGCATTTTAAATTAAACTCCCGAACACAAACCTCTAACCAATTTTAACCGGCTTACGAAAACCGCGCAATCTGTATCACTATGCCATACGGCATTAGACTCATGTCACCCTTGGTGACCTATTTTTTAAAGTTTAGAGTCCCGTGACGTTGAAAGGGGTTACTGGATATTTGCGACCACGTACAAAAGTTTTTTTCTAGTTTTAGTTTGCAAACACATTTGCTTTCTATCGTGATACCTCTAAGGGTTTTCAGAGTAAATTACAATTATAAACCGGGGCTAATAGTTGAAAAGAAATGATTTCAGTTTGGGACGTACGTTGTAGCTTTTGGTTGGCAACTAGGCCCACCAATTATGCTAGCATTTTGTTGGGCATAATTTTGGACACTTCTTCTCAAAAAGAATTGCTAGTATAATGTAGCATTTTACACCAATTTAATCTATATTTTTTGTTGTCAAAAGCATGAATTTGCTTGTTTTTGGTGCCTTTTCATTGTATACGTAGTTGACTTGAAAGCAGGGCTTCTTTAGCCGATCAGCGGTTAATTTTCAGAGGTTGTACCCAGTCCTTAGATCTTGCTGATGGTGGTATAGATCCAATGGGCGTTCAACCAACCAAAACTCTGAAAATGCCATCTTTATCCAAACTATGAATAAATGAAAAAAAAAACTTTGTCTTTCATGACATGAATAACAGACAATTTGGCAAGTTACCCAAACTCGTGATCATAGTATCACGTAACAAGCTGAAGCAGAATTTATTCCACTGCGTTGTTGAATTGCAGATTGCTGACAAATAATGGATGAGATCATAGTTAGTAGAGGTGACTAACTATGATGAGATCCAATGGGCCTTAAACCAACAGAAATTCTGGCCTGATGTATGACCTAAATTTGCAGTGCATATGATGTGGGCACTAACTTTGACTACGGCTATTATGATCAAGTTTGTTTGCGGACTTGTTAACGAGCCAATACATGTACACCTAGCGGACCTATCTTTATCCGAACTGTACTGAGATATAAAAACAAAAATTGAACTTTGTCGCATAACAAGAATAGCAGAGAATTTGGCAAGTTACCCAAACTCGTGATTTCGGTATCACGTAACGAGCTGAAGCAGTATTCATTCCTCTGCGTTGTAGACTTGCGGATTACTAAAACATCACCATAATCATGGCTGTTCAAAAGCAAACTATGCCTTCCTTTGCGTCTATCATTTCTGTTTTGTCTATTGTGTTCTACTGCGCGGGCTTTTTAAGAGTTGAGCTTGAGCTACACGAGCACAAGAAAAGAATAAACGCTCTTGAAAGCGTTGCAGAGGCCAAGCCGCCGTCAAACGATCCAGACATAATCAAGAATGTTCCTGGTAAGTTTGCCTTACACTACAAGCTAGAGTTTACAAATTGTTACAATCATACAATACAATCGCGTCAGAATGAAAGCTTGTTCCAATGAAAATGCCATGGAAATAGCAGAGTTAAAATAAATAATGAATGAACGTGTTTGTTCTCTTTGTGTGATGCAGCCGCCACGAAAACGGAAGCTAGGGTTAGCAGGTCATGTTTTTTTCAATTCAATGCAAACAACTTCAAGCGCAAATAGTGAATCGACCTAATTTTCCTTAACTCTGACCAACAAAATGATAATGTAACAGCCTTTAAGTTAGAAAATTTACAAAGGATATGTTCAACTCAGAAGTCCAATAGCAAAGCGCGCGATGTCTTAAAATAGAGTGCAAATGATTACACCCCAACGAGGCTCAGAAAACATCAGCGTGTTTTGAAAGAAATAGAAGAAAACTAGGCGAAGTTTTCGTTTTATGAAAGTGTTTTAGAAACACTGTCTGTTTTAGAAAGTGTTTAAGGAAAACCGTCCGCCATTTCGGTTTGTTTGTCTGCATCTTGTCTGAGACGTGACGTCACTCGCCCGCTTTGTTATTAATATTTTTAAAGGTTATAAAATGCCAATTATTTCCGTCTCAGCCATCTTGTGGGTTAAAGAGCAATAAATACTTTTCTGGGGCAAGGATTTCTGCGAAGATGCCAGAACAAACATAAACGCACACCAGAAATTATTTTTTTATTCCTCACCTTCAAACGTAAAGAAATTTCTCTGACAAGTAATTAAAATTTTTAAATACACCAATCTGTAAAAAGAATTAACATTTCTTTTTCTGCCTTTGTAAGTAGAAGTGGTTTCAAATACGTTTTCGTTTCAATCTTAGGAATTCAGCCCTACAAACATAGAAAAATTGAAAGTAGAAGTGGTTTCAAAAAGGTTTTCATTTCATTCGTAGGAATTCAGCGCTATAAACATAGACACAGCCGTCAAGTTGAATCAACAAAGAACGAGTCAGAACCTAAAGACACAGCGATGATCAAAATCAACAAACTTTTATCAGAGGGGAGATTGCATTTATAAAAGACACCAATCTGTGGATTATTATTTCTTTTTCTGCCTTTGTAAGTAGAAGTGGTTTCAAATTCGTTTTCATTTCCTTCGTAGGAATTCAATCCCATAAGCTTAGACACAGCCGTCATGTTGAATCAACAAAGAACGAGTCAGAATCTAAAAGCACAGCGGAATCGATGATCAAAATCAACAAACTTTTATCAGAGGGGAGATTGCATCTCTGTCAGTCAAAGGGTGTCGCATGCTCGTCAGGTCCCCCAGGCCCTCCCGGTCCACCTGGACAAAGAGGACACAAAGGAGCCCGGGGACGAAGGGGACAGAAAGGAAGAACTGGAAACAAGGGAGATAAAGGCATTATGGGATCGCCAGGAAGGAGCGGCAAGCAAGGCATTATGGGACCTGCTGGGATAAAGGGAGAGACTGGTACCAAAGGTGAGAAAGGAGACATAGGGCCCGCAGGTATGCCGGGAAGTAAAGGAGAACCCGGTGAATCGATTTCATCTCCTGCTGTTATTGTTTCTCCTGTGACGTTGACAGTGAACGAAGGTGGATCAGCCTCGTTTCAGTGTTCAGCCAGCGGTAATCCTGAGCCTGCAGTAGTGTGGAGTAAACTAGACAATCAGTCAGAAATCACTCAATCAGCAGATTCAAGAGGAAAGTTGCAGCTGACTAAGGTGACAGGAAATGACTCAGGCGTGTATCAGTGTTCAGCAACAAACATCCTGGGGAATTCACTGGAAGTGGTGCGATTAGCAGTAAATGGTAAGATTCTGTTATTGTAATTTCTGAAATAAACTTTTCAATGTGTCACACAGTTAATTATACAGTAAGTCCTTGCAGTTTTAGCGAACATGTTTAAAGTTTTGAGATTACCAATAATCACATTCGAGAAACAGAAAACATTTCCCGTTTTCTTTAGGAAGAAACCCGTTTCTTTGGAACTCGATTGGAAGCAAACAATATTTACCAGTTCTTTTTAAAATAATCCGTTCCATTTTAATCCTGAATAACGCTTTTATTCGTAGATTAACTAAAATCCTGTTCTTATGGTAAAAAATGAAGAATGTTTTCTTTTACATTTTTAAAATGACATTAGGATACTACCAAATTGCCTTGAGCTGCTTTCTTTAATTTAAATCCACCTTCGTTCACTGTCAACGTCACAGGAGAAACAATAACAGCAGGAGATGAAATCGATTCACCGGGTTCTCCTTTACTTTCCGGCATGCCTTCCCCATTTACTTGTCCGGTCAAAAAACAGTCTTTATTTATTTCCTCAGAAGATATTTACATCTGAGAAGAAAGACATACCTCTTTCGATAGGTTATGAAACAGGCTTTCAGGAAAAAATACTTTTGTTCGAAATATCCCATAATATTTTTGAATATATTTATCTAATTAGCAGAAATCAGCATAAAGTGACCAAAAATTTTGGACAAAAGGCAACAAGCTTCTCAAATGTTTAAGGTTATAAGGAAAAGTTAAAAGCAAAAATGTTCCTTGTTATATTGGCAACATATCCAGCAATTCTGGCTGAAAAAGAATGAATATAGAATTTATTACAATTTATCTAAGCTTCATGAATAACCTAATTTGCATAAATTAGCATATATTTTTCGGCCAAGTAGCGTCCCGGAATTTCGAGTATTTTTATCCCAAAAACCCTTTTCCTCAAAATATAACGATCTCCTTATACTCATAGATACATTCAGGCATTCATTCCAAGCACCAGGCGAGGATTCGAACGCAGAAAGCAAATATTTCAGTGCATTTCAGCCCAAATGCGTTCGTAACGTATCGTACCAAGTACACACTCCTACCCCCGGCGATATCAATCAATGAAAATCAATAATAAAAAAATCAATAATAAACAATAACAATCAATAACAATTAATTGATTAATATTGGAAATCAATAAAAATCAATGCCTTAAAGTTGAGTGAGTATCGGTTTTTATTGATTATCATTGATTATTATTGATTATGAAATTTGTTATTTATTTTCAATAAAATGCACCATATGAACTAACAAACCATTCGGTAAACTTTATTTGCTGTGAGCTTTGTGTTTTTACAAATCAAATGTTTCAAATCTGCAGCATTTTACTACAGTTTACTATTACTGTAAAAACTTACTATAACGTTTGATTGTCTCGAAACAAGAACATGTTATTACATGTAACTGTTAATTTCTACTTACTAGTCCGGTGGGAATGCAATGAAAAACATGTGCAATCCAATCACCCTGGACGCGTAATTCGTGGTAACATGGACGTGGGTCATAAATCACGGTCATATTTCAAACCACGGCCGCGCCATAAAGTTGCATAATCAGTTATTGATTATCAATGAAAATCAATAATAATCAATAGCAATTAAGACGATTTGGTGAGTGAGTATCGATTTTTATTGATTGGTTGAACCAATCAATAATAATCAATGGATTATTATTGATTACTATTGATTATATTGATTGCAATCAATGATTGATTTTCATTGATTGATATCGCCGGGTCCTACCTCAATTTAGATTCATTCCTCGCTTGTATTTCGCAGTTGACGATCAAAATCAATAGAAATCCCATTAGTACTGCCTTCTTTCTCTTTAAACAATCTCAAAAGCTCTCTCTGCCCTTACAACCGCCGTTTGCCCAAACCTCCGCATCGGCGGCCATTTTATATCAAGTTGTGAGGATTAGAACGCAGGCCACATTCAAGTGTTTTAGCTCAAATTTGCGGAGAGACTGGGTAAAAGCCTAGTCACGCTTTCCTGAAAGTTTTACAGGAAGGGGATGTAAAGCCAATTTTTGCGAATTTTTTTGGTCATGAGTCTTCTATGACTGATATTTACAGGGCCGGAAAAGAAAGAGTAAAAGCAAAACCTAATTAAAAATCACTTCATCATCTAAGTGTTATTTATTGGTTACAGTTTATCCTCGTGTTTCTCTTCATCGGGGACCATCATACGTCACTGAAGGAAGTAACGCCACCCTACCAATCTGTCACGTGACCGGATACCCGGCGCCAGTGGTCACCTGGAGGAAATCGTCTGGTCAGTTACCCCAGGGGAGGGCGCAGTATAACAACAGTGTCTTACAAATTTCTGATGTCCGTAAAGTTGACTCTGACTGGTACTTCTGTTCAGCAGTCAACCGTTTAGGAAATGTTGAAAGGAAAACTCAGCTAGTTGTGATTCCACTTCCTGTGTTTACCGTCAAGCCGCCTGGAAAGTTGTTTGCTTCTCCTGGCGACACTTTAACGTTAAACTGCAGCGCTACCGGTGATCCACAACCAGTCATTGGCTGGAAAAGACAAGGAGCAGCACTGCCCGTGGGGAGGAGTCACAGGACAAACGAGGCACTTGTCATAAGAGATGTTAAAGAAGAGGATGCTGGAATCTATATCTGTGTGGCTACAAGTGCAGGCGTGTTTCATATTGAGACAATAAGTTATGTTGAAGTTAAACTTCCGAAAGGTAGGTTATAAACGGAGTGATTGCATTTGTCACAAAGAGAGTGTTAGATTGATTGATTTCAGGAATGCCGCAATTTGTTAGTACTATTTACCTTGCTAAGTGATATTGTAGCACAACATAATTGTTAAAGTAGAGCGCGTCTACTATTTGCTCATGTGTGGACGGAGTAAAGTGTGTTACACAAGTAACATACAAGACACAAGTAAAATTAACAACTCTCTAAAAATTCTTATAGAGCCTTGTTAAACTGACAAGCTAATTTAAAGCAAGCGCTTCTCTTTTGTCAGATTGTTCAGATCTGCTCAAATCAGGCCACACTCAAAGTGGATTGTACTCTGTCAACCCAGACGGTAGAGGACACTTTACTGTCTACTGTGACATGCGCACTGACGGTGGAGGCTGGACAGTGTTTCAGCGAAGACAGGATAGCTCGGTAGACTTCTATCGGGGATGGAACGACTACAAAGCAGGATTTGGTCAGCTGGCTGCTGAGTTCTGACGACTGACGGCCTCGAGACCCAGCTCTCTTCGTGTGGAGCTAAAGGACTGGAGCGGAGGTAAAGCGTATGCCAAATATGGGAAGTTCAATATTGGTGATGAGCAGGCGCAGTATCGACTTGAAGTGGGTTCATATTCAGGTACAGCGGGAGATTCGTTAACATATCATAATAACATGGCGTTTAGCACAAAAGACAGAGATAATGACAGATGGCACAAGCACTGTGCTGCTACACACAACACAGGCGCCTGGTGGTACAACAGTTGCCACCACTCCAATCTAAACGGACAATACCTGGGAAACAAACGTATTTACCAAGGGGCCTGTTGGGATGGCTTCAGAGGACATATTTCCCTCAAATTTACTGAAATGAAACTGAGGCCGTCATCGTAGAAAGAATACCAGTAACAGGTTTAATCCTGTTAGTGACGTACATACCAACATGTCACTAGAGAGATGTAGCATAACGTTTTTTGACGCGAACGGCAAAAATTAAACTTTTGCTGTCTGCCGTTTGGCGTCGTACGCGGAAATGAGTAGTTTTGTGTTTGTTGTCACGGTCAATGAGGGATTTTTCCCTATTTTTATGATGGATTAATTTTAGGATTCGATAAAAAGGTAACAAAATGAAAGGCATCAAAGGTCCTAAAAACTTTCCATAATTGGTACATATCAAACAATGATAAAGCGTTTTTAAAATTAATTTGGATAAAGTAAACGGAATTCTTGTTTAATAGAACAGTTTAATTTCCTTTGTAATCATACACCTTATTCCAAAATGACGGAAAATACATTATTCTTTTAATTTTCTTCGTGATAATTGGCCCTCATTGCCTCGATTGCATCTGCTGAATTCAAAAATTTTTTTGGCCTAACACAAGGTCATGAGGGACAATATGTAGACAAAAGAATAATGTACTTTCCGCCATTTTGAAAAAAGATGTATTCGTAAGTGTGGTCCGTTCTAGCGAATAGCAGAGGAATTTATAGTATTGACCACTGTTGACAACTTTTCTTACAGCTGATAGCCTGGGTACCAGCCTCTTATCTTTACCAGAGCGCGAGCTTTCACGCACCTCTCGCGCTCTCGGAAAGAAAACAATTGATAGTGATTGGTACCCAGGCTACCTCTCTGTGCTTATGTCGGTCTTAGTTAGTATCTGTTGTTGTAAGTTATTCCATTTATGTTATTTTAATTTAATCCGTTCCGCTTTGATTTGGCCTGTGAGGTCGTAAGTTTTAAAACCAGCTTACCTTAAAGACTCTTGGTTTTAGGCCATCGTAACTTGATTAAAAATATGAAACAAACAGCGGTAGTAAACATTATGAAAAATCGCATTTTACTAACTTGACATTTTATATACATTTTCGAAAGAACGACCGTTACAAATGTTTGTATCTTTTTTCAATGGAACAGCCAAATAAATGTAACCTGTACTGCATCATTGGCAAACATAACTGTTTGACTCAAATTCCAATCGGTTGAATGTTACAACGTCAAAATTAACTAGATAATAGGGAAAACACAAAATTTATTTTTACTAATATCCGTTGTGGTAAATACCTTAACAGAAAATTTTGTAGACGTGATAGAAATATCTTTCTTTTTTTGTTTCTTTGCTTGGATAAAGTAAATTTAATTTGACAGTATCTGAAGTCTGGAAGATAAGTTGTTATTTTTGTCAGCAGTATCTGGCTTTTCTCCTGTAATGAGACTGAGTTGGGTGCTTCGCTAAAAACGCGTGGTATGTCGGTTGTATAGAATGAGCTAGAATGGTCCGGTAAGTACGTTATGTATGGGGAACTATTATGTCCCCGATATAGTAATTAACTAACTTTACTTGAGTTCTATTAATATTGCTGTGCTTGACTTTACTTGCTTGGTGTACTCTACGTGCATAATATACTTTAGTATAGTTTCCAGGGGTGAATTCAATTCTGATTGGTCGAGGAGCTCGGACTATTTAGTAAATATACCCCTTCAGGCGGCTGGTATATTGGAGGATAATGCCCGCGGCTGAAAGATTGTCCAAAAAATAAACAGTTGGCCGAGAAGCGAAGCTTCGTGGGTAACTGTGAAATTTTGAGTACAATTTTTCAGCCAAGGGCATTATCCTCCAATATACCAGCAAGCTAAAAGGGGTTTATTTATTTTATAACCCTCCGATTAAGTTCTACAACACTCTTTATCGCCGTAAATTTATAGGAAAACCTACAGTGATAAACCCGTGGTTGAAACAAATGTAGTTGATTGGTTTACGTGAGCTTTTAACTCTGTGATTTCATTAAAAGTTTGAATTGAATAAGGTGACTTCATTCGTTTGTTTTCTGCTTGCCTACAAAATCGGACGGCGGATGTCAAATTGGACGGGGTATATTCGCTGATACCCGTCGTCCGATTTTGTACCACGTGATGCGTTTTATCTAATGAGCGCGCGCAAAAAATACTGGGTGGGTTATAAGTCGCAATATTCACCGCGCGCTAGGCGGTGAATATTGCATCTGAAGGTTTGGCTACTAAGCCATTCCACGTTTGCCATCCAGGCCTGTGAACATAACAGCATTTGCTGAATGAAAATTTCTCTCATTTAAAAGAAATCACTCCAAATCCCTGATATTTGAAACATTGGGAATTTTGCAAATTTACTACCAAGGCTTTTGAAACGAAAATATTTTCAAGAGATAGTTTTCAAGGCATTAGAATTGATCGTAAACATGGTGGATTTGGAGATCGCACACGGCCATGTCTTCAGTCAGATCGACTGTCAAAACATTATTTAGTTCTTTTCTCACTGGAGCTAGTAATTTCGAGAGGATTCACAAAATTGCTCAGAAGTCACCAACGATCATGAAACAAAGGTACCGGATATCTATCTTTTTAGTAGTGTTTGTTTTGAGTGTTAATTATGATTTCGATCGATGGATTAAACTTGTTTACACGTATGCAAACGAGCACTTCTGTTTGTTGTTTTCGTGTTTTCTAGTGTTGTTAGGCTTTTGTACATTATGCTTTTGCTTCATTTTCCCCACTAAAATGCTCGCCCCCCAAAAAGTCACTAAAATGCTCGGAAAATGCTCATTATACAAACGGTATTTAAAATTAATTTCAAAGTTTTTGACGTGGGGTCATAGACTGATGGCCACGGCTCACGAAGAAAACAAACATGGCCGCCTTGACTCTTGAAACGTAAAACCGCTGACTTTTCCTCAGTCTCTGTTCAGCTGTATTAGGGTGGCATTTGAAGTTTTTGTGAATTTTGAGTTTTAGTCTTCATTTTCTCTAAAAATTATTTATTTTTTCTGAAAAAAATATAATTTTCCGGGAAAATGCCACTAAAATGCTCAAATAATGCTCAATGCTTTTGCCTCACCAAAATGCTCGAAAAAATGCTAGCATAATGTACAAAAGCGTAATTGTTATTTTATTCCCCACTTGCCGCTGACGCCCCCTACTAATACCAAAGAAAAAGACTTTTTTTTCTTTGGTATTAGTAGGGGGCGTCAGCGGCAAGTGGGGAATAAACGTCCCAAAACCCCTCAAAATCACACAAAAGCAGACAATCAACAATAGGTAAGTGATCTTTATTTATATGGCTTACAGTTTATTGTAATTTAAGAACGAAAGATCTCAAATTCGTAAATTTATGAAGCATATTTTTCGATCGCTTGAGTCGAACCGACAACGAACGTTGCAAATAATTAACGAGAGAGCCTGGGCCGCCTGTGATAAGAATTAGAAATTTAATAGTTCCCATCATTTATAATTAATCTCTTTCGTTTATACATTGTAGTGTTCCATTCTAACTGTACGAGAGTATTTTGCTTCTGGGTTCTACGCGGAGATTTCTTGTTAAGTTAAACTTGATTTCTGTTCGATTGCCACAGACAACCGAAAAAAGAACCAGCCTGAAGAACCCGTCGTGCGCATGCGATGGCAATAAGCGATGACGTCATCGCTTAAAAAGAATAAACTTAGATCTTGCTGATGGTATAGATCCAATGGGCGTTAAAACAACCAAAACTCTGGAAATGCATGAGCTAAATTAGACTTAACACAAGTCGACCTCACAAGAATAAATCGAGCGACGAAGTCGCGAAATAAAAGAGAAGGAATTTTTTTGAAAGTCTAGAGCTAACTCCGCAGTGTATATGATGTGGTCATTGACTTTGACTTTGGCTATACATAGTGATCGATCAAGTCGTTTGCTGACTGGTTACTAGTCAATACATGTACGCCTAGCAGACCTATCTTTATTCGAACTATGAAGAAATGAAAAAAAAAAAACTTTGTCTTGCATGGCATGAATAGCAGACAATTTGGCAAGTTACCCAAACTCGTGATTATAATATCACCTAACAAGCTGAAGCAGTGTTTATTCCACTACGTTGTTGAATTGCAGATTGCTGAAAAATAATGGATGAGATCCAATGGGCCTTAAACCAACAGAAATTCTGGCCTGATTTATGACCTAAATCTGCAGTGTATATGATGTGGGCACTGACTTTGACTACGGCTATTATGATCAAGTTTGTTTGCGGACTTGTTAACGAGCCAATACATGTACGCCTAGCGAACCTACCTTTATCCGAACTATACTGAGAAATGGAAAAAAAATCAACTTTGTCTTGCATAACAAGAATAGCAGACAATTTGGCAAGTTACCCAAACTCGTGATCATAGCATCACGTAACAAGCTGAAGCAGTACTCATTCCTCTGCGTTGTAGACTTGCGGATTACTGAAACATCACCATAATCATGGCTGTTCAAAAACAAAGTATGCCTTCATTTGCGTCCATAATTTCTGTTTTGTCCATTGTGTTCTACTGCGCCGGCTTTTTAAGAGTTGAGCTTGAGTTACACGAGCACAAGAAAAGAATAAACGCTCTTGAAAGCGTTGCAGAGGCCAAGCCGCCGTCAAACAATCCAGACATAATCAAGAATGCTCCTGGTAAGTTTGTCTTACATTACAGGCTAGAGTTTACAAATTGTTACAATCATACAATACAATCATTGGAATAAAAACTTGTTCCAATGAAAATGCCATAGAATTAGCGAAGATTTAAAACAAATAATGAATGAACGTGTTTGTTCTCTTTGTGTTATGCAGCCGCCACGAAAACGGAAGCTAGGGTTAGCAGGTCATGTTTTCTTCAATCCAATGCAAACAACTTCAAGCGTAACTAGTCAATCGACCTAACTTTGCTTCAACTCTGACTAACAAAATGATAATGTAACAGATTTTATATCAGAAAATTTAGAAAGAATGTGTTCAACTCAGAAGTCCAATAGCAAAGCGCGCGTTGTCTAAAAATAAAATGCAAATGATTATACCCCCACGAGGCTCAGAGAACATCAGCGTGTTCTGAGAAAAAAAAATAGAAATAGAAGGAATTTAGGCAAAGTTTTCCTTTTATGAAAGTGTTTAAGGAACACTGGCTGTTTTAGAAAGTGTTTGAGGAAAATCGTTCGCAATTTCGGTTTGTTTCTTTGAGTCTTGTCTGAGACGTGATTTCACTCGCGCTCTTTGCTATTACTATTTTTACAGGTAATAAAATGCCAATTATTTCCGTCTCAGCCATCTTGTGGGTTAAAGAGCAATAAATGCTGGCCTGGTGCAAGGATTTCTGCAGAGATGCCAGAACGAACATAAATGCACACCAAAAAAACTGTTTTTCCTTCACCTTAAAAACTGAAGAACTAATAAAAAAATTTAAAAGACACCAATCTTAAAAGGATTATTATTTATTTTTCTGCCACTGTAAGAACAAGTGGTTTCAAATACGTTTTCATTTCATTCGTAGCAATTCAGCCCTATAAACATAGAGAGAGCCGTCAAGTTGAATCAACCAAGAACGAGTCAGAATCTAAAAGCGCAGCGGAAACGATGATAAAAATCAACAAACAGTTATCAGAGCTGAGACTGCATCTCTGTCAGTCAAAGGATGTCACGTGCTCGTCAGGTCCCCCAGGCCCTCCCGGTCCACCTGGACCAAGAGGACATAAAGGAGCCCGGGGACGAAGGGGTCAAAAAGGAAGAAATGGAAACAAGGGAGATAAAGGCATTATGGGATCGCCAGGAGAGAGCGGCAAGCAAGGCATTGTGGGACCTGCGGGGGAAAAGGGAGAGACTGGAACCAAAGGTGAGAAAGGAGACATAGGACCCGCGGGCATGCCGGGAAGTAAAGGAGAACCTGGTGAATCGATTTCATCTCCTGCTGTTGTTGTTTCTCCTGAGACGTTGACAGTGAACGAAGGTGGATCAGCCTCGTTTCAGTGTTCAGCCAGCGGTAATCCTGAGCCTGCAGTAGCGTGGAGTAAACTGGACAATCAGTCAGAAATCACTCAATCAGCAGTTTCAAGAGGAAAGTTGCAGTTGACTAAGGTGACTGGAAATGACTCGGGCTTGTATCAGTGTTTAGCAACAAACATCCTGGGGAATTCACGGGAAGTGGTGCGATTAGCAGTAAATGGTAAAACTCTGATTATTGTAATTACTGAAATAAACTTTTCAATGTGTCACACAGTTACACACGTACAGTGAGTCCTTGTTATAGAAAACATGTTTAAAACTAGTAGTAATCAGCGATTAGGGGAATGCGTTCGAGTAAGGCTTCGAGTAAGGTTATACACGTACAGCGAGTCCTTGTAGTTATAGCAAACATGTTTAAAAATTTGAGTTTACCGATATTCACATTTGAGTAACAGAAAACATTTTCCCTTTTTATTTAGGAAGCTACTGTTTCCAGTTGGAAGTTGATTGGAAGCAAACAACATTTTCCAGTTTTTCTTAAAATTTTCCTTCCATTCTAATCCTGAATAAGGGTTTTTAAGGAACTGGTCAATAAGTAGAGGGGTGAGGGGGGGAGGGGGGGGAGCAGAAAGGGGGTTGGTCATCAATTTTTGAGCTGTCAAAAGGAGTGGGTTATGTAGTTTTGATCTTCACGTAGATGGTGGGTCATCTTATTTATTCACTAGGAAAAGTTGTATTCATCAGTATATAATATATAGATTTAGGCACGCCTAAAAGCGGAGCTCCCCATTTATTTAATTTTCACTGGAGCTTACAATGTTTTCATTCTAGTGAATAAGCGGCCAAAGTACTAATGTTTATGGCGGTTTATAGGTGCAAGACAAATTTAAATAGCTCACGGTTAAACTGAATGCCAGCAGTACGACAAAAATAATAATCTTAAAGCGGGAAAAATCATTACTCATGGGACGAAAAATTACTTTAGGTACAGTAAATTATCTGCTTTCTAGCAATAGAAAATAGTTTCGCGATCCTGTTATAGTTTCGCAGCAGTTTAGTAGACTCCACAATATCTATTACATTGATATAGGATATATTCAGCGTACATCATAGAGTCTGTCGGATTAGCACAATCGGTAAGGTGCCAGACAAAATAAACAGCTCATAAAAGAACTGTCTTAGCAGAAATAAAAAAAAATAAAATAAAAAAAAAGGTGCCAGACTGCGGATCGGGAGGTCGCGAGTTCAAATCCCAGAGGGTCAAGTTTTTTTTTTCTCTTTCTATTACCCCGTTGCAATAAAATGGTTTTTTTATTATATCAGCCCGATTTAGCTTTCGAATGCTCCTTCATGTACGATGCTGGCTTTACAGATAAACACGAAAGTCATCGACCGATTATGGCTCTCAATGTCCACTTTTTTGGCGGTCGATTACTTTCTACACGTAATTTTCAGCCACATTTTGTTTCATTGCTTCTTGTTTTTCTTTTCAAACCTCTTTAAATTTTACAGGCCGCCTTTATACGGCCTTCTTGCTTCACTATTTTTACCATCAAACTATGGCGGCCATGTTGCGCGACTCCGTACGCCGTACGGACGCGCCCGCGAACCATGCCGCTATCCATGTTGACCATGAAAACTCATTTCGATAGTGTTCCTTCTTTCATGCGTATGGGGCTCTGCTCTGCGGCCCTTTGGGCCGCTGTAGAGCTCCGCTAATATTGATAAATTTTTTCATGTGAGCATTTTTAAACGATTTTCTGGCGACCAAAAATAAACAATTTCCCGGGAGCATGCTAATTAAGTGTCATGGTCAGAAAAAATCAAAGAAATTTTGGCCACAGCCCAAAACTCATACTTTGTCAGTTTGAGGGACTAGGTATGTAACTGAAAGATATGAAGTTAGTTTTTCGAAATATTCAAGTTTACGGCAGAAAACCACGAATAACGGTAATCGTACCGGAAGCTCAAATTTCACTTCTCGACAATCCGAAATTTCATGCTTTTCAGCTTCTTGCTACCCAGACGTTTCAACCGCTGTAAATCTTTCCTTACCTTAGTTGCATAGATTGACTCTTCCTTTATCGAAATATAGTTAGTATTTTTATCTCTGATTATTTCTGAGCCAGCTGAGCCTCGATTAAGTAGACACATTTTTCTCATTTAGGAAAAAGGCTAAAATAATCCAAATTCAGTGAGGAAAAAAGCTGACCGGTGGTGCTTCAAATCTTCTGATATTTTAGCCAAAGAGAGTCCAGTCGTTGAATTTTAGGTTTATGGTTTCAAAAGTGTAGGATCTAGTAGCAGTTTTGAACAAAGGTCGATCAAAGGTCGACAAAATTACAATTCCGCGGCTTTGAAAAGAACAACTGAAACACGTGACACGAAACACGCAATAGAGTAATTTGTATATTTTTTGGGCAAAGACAACACGGTAAAATTAGCTTTGAAGTTTTATACGTTTGAGACTTAAGAAAAATAGTATTTATCCTAAAGATTGCCTACAATAGAAGAAATACCAAAAATAACAGCACTTGAACTCTCTTTGATGTTCGTCACGCACGAGCGACTTGGAGTTGGAGCCGCGAATGACAAAAATATATTCCATTGATTCAAAGTAAGTCATATTCTGAAATAAGAAAAATCTATTTTCTTTAAACTTTGCCCACAAATCTGTCTTAACTAAGAAACGATAGCAGCTTTCATTTTTGCAAATATCGCAAGAAATATTTTTTTAAGAATTTTATTCAATTGGACCACGACCGGCCTATTTTTAGCAATGGCGACAAGTGAAAATAGGAAAAAAACGTCGAGTCACCGCTTCGAAAATTTATGCTCCAATTTTAGGAATTGTCTTAACTCTCCTGGACCAAATTGGACCTTTATCTGTATAAAGCACGCAATTTTGGTTCGTTAAAAAGAAACAAACAATACGGAATATTTTTGATTTGAAGTGTACTTGGCCATTAACGCCAACGGCTCAAAAAAATTGCACATTTTCAACGGGTCATTGCTCAAAAGTCCAACTACTTCCGCATTACATTTGTTTCCATACCAACTAAAAAGAAGTCAAAGAGTATGGAAATGGAAAAATATGTTGTGGTTTAAGCGAGCTTTTAGTGCAACCAGGCGGCAACTTGGCTTATGTTGCGAACATGTTTTGTTTACATTGCAACAGCGGGCAGTTGCTCACGCAAAACGAATTTAGCTTAAACAACACAATATTTCGTAAACATTGTAACCTTACAAAACTTTATATCAGCTGACACAATAAAACATCATTTAAAACTCGAAAACCTTAGCAGCTAGCGAGTCAGCAAAAAAAAAAAAAATACTGTCGCCTACCTGCAAGCCGGTGAGACAACAAAATTCATTGTCAGGTCCGCCATGGCCATGTTATTGGATTCTACATTTCTTTCTGGTTTTCGTCAACCATAGTATCCGCAGAAAGTTTCAAACGGTAAACATAACACACATAACATAACATTGAACATACCACATGATTGTGATAACTTAAACAAATGAAAGAAAGTTGCGGGCAACACATCCCAAGAAATCAATCGATCACAACAGATCGGCTTGAACAGTTGATTGAAAGTTGCGTCACGCAATCTAACCTGAATCCAACTGCCTTATGGGCGAACTGAATAATTATTGTCCAAGAATCGGACTGTCCAAAATATCGGCTATAAATATTTTTAACAGATGTATATGTCTTCGTGTGCACCATTTTGGTATGTTTCTTAGAAACGAAGCTTACGTATTAAGCTGAAAACGTATTTAGCTGAAAGAAAACTCAAACAGTCCTATTCGCGGACGGGTTTTTTCATTCCCCGGTTGGGGGGGTGTAATAGAGCTCAATTGGCCTCATCATCTATTTCTTCTTACGGAGAAAGAAGTAGGGTGGAAATTATCAGAAGGATAGAAAAACCCTGCACATTTTCTGGCCACACCAAAAATATAGCCAACGAAAAAGTGAACAAGACATTTTTGCCTATAAAAATTTCCCACTCAGCCATTAAAGGAAATCTATAAGCTTATACTACCGTAATGTGAGATACGTTTACAAACCTGATCTTGTCGGCCATATGCACATTTAGCACATCTCTGCTTCTAATGGCTTTTTTATCACCACGGTGAGTGGGATATTAGAAAGGCCCGTGCTGTTTTGAATATTTCCTATGAAAAACTAGAATGGCGATGCTTGGGACATATAAAATTTCGCCTTTCGTTGATGAAGACAATTCAAATACACCTGCTCTTGCAAAAATTAGTTCGTGCTCTAACAGAAATGCCACGAAATTAAATGGTTTGCTATGGGATCATTGTAGTCTCCAAGACGAACGAGCTCGGTTATCCCCTTCGATTGCCGCAACTTCCTCCATACTTTGAAGTGTGAAACAAAAAGCGCAACTCCTCCATTTGTTTTGGAAGTTGTTAATGCTTCACGAGAACAACAACAAAGTATGAATGACAAGTGCGTGGCGGCGTGGTTTGTAAAGACTTATTTTTGTTCCACTTTTTCTTTCTTTCTTACTTATCTTTATCGTTTACTAGAAAAATTTATTATTTTAAAAAAGCGGGTTTTTTGTATTTGAAAAGCGAGCCTATAATTTCAAATTTGGAAGCATCCAGATGTAGATGTACAGGAAGTGGTCGAAAACAAGAAATCAAACAAATACATCGGTCAAAAATATTTACAGCCGATATTTTGGACAGTCCGATTCTTGGGCAATAATTATTCAGTTCGCCCATAACGCAGCTGGATTCAGGTTGGATTGCGTGACGCAACTTTTAATCCACCGTTCAAGCCGATCTATTGTGTTCGGTTAATTTCTTGGGATGTGTTTCCCGCTACTTTCTTTCATTTGTTTAAGTTATCACAATCATGTGGTATGTTCAATAAGATTTTATGTGTTATGTTTACCGTTTGAAACTTGCAGCGGATGGTTGACGAAAACCAGTAAGAAATGTGGAAATTTGAAATTTGTTGTCTTGCAGGTAGGGGACAGTATTTTTTGTTGTTGACTAGCTGCTAAGGTTTCCGAGTCTTAAATGATGTTTTATTGTGTCAGCTGATATAAAGAAGTTTTGTAAGGTTACAATGTTTACGAAATATTGTGTTGTTTATGCTAAATTCGTTTCGCGTGAGCAACTGCCCGCTGTTGCAATGTAAACAAAACATGTTCGCAACATAAGCCAAGTTGCCGCCTGGTTGCACTAAAAGCTCGCTTCAACCACAACATATTTTTCCATTTCCATACTCTTTGACTTCTTTTTAGTTGGTATGGAAACAAATGTAATGCGGAAGTAGTTGGACTTTTGAGCAATGACCCGTTGAAAATGTGCAATTTTTTTGAGCCGTTGGCGTTAATGGCCAAGTACACTTCAAATCAAAAATATTCCGTATTGTTTGTTTCTTTTTAACGAACCAAAATTGCGTGCTTTATACAGATAAAGGTCCAATTTGGTCCAGGAGAGTTAAGACAATTTCTAAAGTTGGAGCATAAATTTTTGAAGCGGTGACTCGATTTTCACTTGTCGCCATTGCTAAAAATAGGCCGGTTGCATTTTGTGGTCTAAATGAATAAAATCTTAAAAAATATATCTTACGATACTTGCGAAAATGAAAGCTGTTTCGTTTTTTTAGTTAAGACAGATTTGTGGGCAAAGTTTAAAGAAAATAGATTTTCTTATTTCAGAATATGACTTACTTTGAATCAATGGAAAATATTTTTGTCATTCGCGGCTCCAACTCCAAGTCGCTCGTGCGTGACGAACATCAGGGAGAGTTCAAGTGCTGTTATTTTTGGTATTTCTTCTATTGTAGGCAATCTTTAGGATAAATACTATTTTTCTTAAGTCTCAAACGTATAAAACTTCAAAGCTAATTTTACCGTGTTGTCTTTGCCCAAAAAATATACAAATTACTCTATTGCGTGTTTCGTGTCACGTGTTTCAGTTGTTCTTTTCAAAGCCGCGGAATTGTAATTTTGTCGACCTTTGATCGACCTTTGTTCAAAACTGCTACTAGATCCTACACTTTTGAAACCATAAACCTAAAATTCAACGACTGGACTCTCTTTGGCTAAAATATCAGAAGATTTGAAGCACCACCGGTCAGCTTTTTTCCTCACTGAATTTGGATTATTTTAGCCTTTTTCCTAAATGAGAAAAATGTGTCTACTTAATCGAGGCTCAGCTGGCTCAGAAATAATCAGAGATAAAAATACTAACTATATTTCGATAAAGGAAGAGTCAATCTATGCAACTAAGGTAAGGAAAGATTTACAGCGGTTGAAACGTCTGAGTAGCAAGAAGCTGAAGAGCGTGAAATTTCGGATTGTCGAGAAGTGAAATTTGAGCTTCCGGTACGATTACCGTTATTCGTGGTTTTCTGCCGTAAAATTGAATATTTCGAAAAACTAACTTCATATCTTTCAGTTACATACCTAGGCCTTCAAATTGACAAAGTATGAGTTTTTGGACTGTGGCCAAAATTTCTTTGATTTCTTTGATTTTTTCTGACCATGACACTTAAACTGTGTTCTTATTGTAAACAATGTATTTTAGCAACCGTTACAATAATGTTTCCTTTTACATTTTTTTAAAATAACATAACGATACTACTAAAGTGCCTTGAAGTGCTTTCTTAAATTTTAGACTTCTTCATTTTACAAAATAGTCCGGCCTCATTTGATTCCTCTAAAAACAAAGCTTCGTTAAGAATCCATAATTATGAACTAATTGTTATTTATTGGGTTGCAGTTTATCCTCGTGTCTCTCTTCATCCGGGACCTTATCACGTCATTCAAGGAAGTAACGTCACCCTACCAACTTGTCACGTGACCGGATACCCGGCGCCAGTGGTCACCTGGAGGAAGTCGTCTGGTCAGTTACCCCAGGGGAGGGCGCAGTATAACAACAGTGTCTTACAAATTTCTGATGTCCGTAAAGTTGACTCTGACACATACTTCTGTTTAGCAGTCAACCTTTTAGGAAATACTGAAAGGAAAACTCAGTTAGTTGTGATTTCACTTCCTGCGTTTACTGTTAAGCCGCCTGGGAAGGTTTTTGCTGTTACTGGCGACACTTTGACGTTAAACTGCAGCGCTACCGGTGATCCACAACCAGTAATCAGCTGGAAAAGACAAGGAGCAGCACTGCCCGTGGGGAGGAGTCACAGGAAAAACAAGGCGCTTGTCATAAGAGATGTTAGAGAAGAGGATGCTGGGATCTATATCTGTGTGGCTACAAGTGCAGGAGTGTTTCCAATCGAGACAATAAGTGTTGTCGATACAAAACCCGGTACCGGTACGTTGTGTGTAAATTGATTTACTTTTTGCAAAGAGAGAAAAAGGTTTCCTTCAAACCCCAACAGAGTCAGAAGCGATACTACTCAGCATTATCCAGTCGTTTCTTTAAATATTAATTTTGACGTAGTTTTGAAGTAGCGTTCGACAGCGTGGTCGAGGATTCTAGGCTTGGGCTGCAAATATGCATATCCCGGAATCAAACCCTCCACTTTGACTTCCAATTAATAAAAAGGGACTGAGTAGCCCCAGATTCGATTCCTCGGCTACAGAAAAGGCTCCAACTAGTTTTGATTGATTGCCAAAAAGTGTTTTTGCTGTCATTGTTGTTTTAATGATTAACTGTGTTTTCAAGTAATAAAAGATCAACTAACTTACCAAGACAGAAGATAAATAGATAGGGAAACCTTTTTATAGTACAGAGTTGCTGTTAAAGTAAGCATAATTTTTCAAAAGCGTTACAAGTATTTTAATTATGCACCTATCGATGGTTTGCCCCAGGATGGGGGTGGGGGGTGTCGGGCAACCCACGGGAATTTGACATCGTAAGTTCTCCCAGGGTCGGTAAAATGGTCTACTGGATTAGAAATTTAAGAGGAGATATGTGAAATTTGACATTCACTAGGTGCCTAGGGGTGGGGAATTCAACTCTGGATTCCAAAAAATTTCAAATTCCCCTGGGGTTGCCCCCCCTTCTCTAATCCTGGAGCAAACCATTGGCAGGTGCATTACCCCAACAAACATTACCTATTAACCGACTTCGAGGTCCTTTTCCTAGAATACGAAAAAAAATTGAAAAAACGAAAAGCGACTGAATTCACGCTTTCATCTTTTGTCAGATTGTTTAGATCTACTCAAATCAGGCCACACTCAAAGTGGATTGTACTCTGTCGACCCAGACGGTAGAGGACACTTTACTGTCTACTGTGACATGCGCACTGACGGTGGAGGCTGGACAGTGTTTCAGCGAAGACAGGATGGCTCGGTAGACTTCTATCGGGGATGGAACGACTACAAAGCAGGCTTTGGTCAGCTGACTGCAGAGTTCTGGTTAGGAAACGATAAGATTCACCGACTGACGGCTTCTAGACCGAGCTCTCTACGAGTGGAGCTGGAGGACTGGAGCGGGGGTAAAGTGTATGCCAAATATGGCAAGTTCAACATTGGTGATGAGCAGGTGCAGTATCGACTTGAAGTGGGTTCATATTCAGGGACAGCGGGAGATGCGTTAGCATATCATAATAACGTGGTGTTTAGTACAAAAGATAGAGATAATGACAGGAATGGTGGCCACTGTGCTGTAGTATATACAGGCGCCTGGTGGTACCAAAGTTGCACCCACTCCAATCTAAACGGACAATACCTGGGAGACAAAAGAGATAACCGAGGAGCCGTGTGGCACCACTTCAGAAATGATCTTTCTCTCAAATACACTGAAATGAAACTGAGGCCGTCATCGTAGAAAGAATACCAGTAACAGGTTTAATTGTGTTAGTGACGTCAATACCAACACGTCACGTCGCCCCTGAGTTTTGATAAAACGTTTTTAAAATTAATTTGGATAACGTAAACGGAATTCTGGTATTTCTGTATTTTTTAGAACAGTTTCCTTTGTAATCATATACCTTATTCTACAATTGCGGAAAAAACATGATAATTGGCCCTTATTGCCTCGATCGCATCTGCAGAATTCAAAAGAATCTTTGGCTTAAAACGAGGCCATGAGGGACAACAATGTATTTTATGCCATTTTAAAAAAAATGTATATTCGTAAGTGTGGTCCGTTCTCACTTATGTCCAGGATTGAACGCAGGTATTGTTTAATTAGTGCTTCATGTTTGACTGCGTTATTTGACATTTCCATATTACTTCATATTTGGCAGATTTTGATGTGTTTTGGTGAGCTTTGATTAAGGAGGACTCTTTGTTATGCTTGTCATGAGGAATGTACCTCTCATTAGCGTACATTCCTGGACATATCTGTCCGTTCTAGCGAATGGCAGACGAATTCATAGTATTGATTACTGTTGACAACTTTTTTTACAGCTGATAGCCTGGGTACCAGTCTCTTATCTTTACCAGAGCGCGAGCTTCACGCGACTCTCGCGCTCTCGGAAAGAAAACGATTGATAGTGATTGGTACCCAGGCTACCTCGCTGTGCTCATGTTAGTCTTCGTTGGTATGCGTTGTTGTACCTTATAATAGGAAATTAACGCTTCATGAAATAAACCTGAATTTCAAAAAATTCGCGTTAATTAAAGTCGCGTTTAAGTTAAAGGGGAGCGTAAATTTCAATGACCTTAATTTCCATTATTTTGGCCACAATTTCTGGATACAGTCTAGACATCTTGAATCTTAGGAAAAGGCAAACTCAGGCTGGAATTCTGCCGGATCAGTAAAAACTGTACATGTGAAGAAAGCTCGAGGCGGTCAGATTCCTTTGTGTTAAAGTAAAATTGTTCCTGTTGTCTCAACAAGTTCTTTTTTCATTTGTGTTAATTTCCTTCATTTTGAAATGTTACCCCCTCTTTCGCGTTACTTTCCTATATTGGGGAGTATAGTTTTCCTTCAATTCGCGTTAATTAACACAAGCGTTAATTTCATATAATAAGGTAAGTTATTCCATTTATGTTATTATAATCAAATCTGTTACACTTTGATTTGGCCTGCGAAGTCGTAAGATTTAAAACCATCTTACCTTATCTTTTTTCTATGAATCAGGCAAATAAATGTAATCTGTACCGTATCACTGGCAAACATAGCTGTTTGACTCAAATTCCAATCGGTTGAATGTACATCGTCAAAATTAACTAGTTAACAGGTAAAACGCAAGCGTTGATTTTTACAAATATCCATCGTGGTAAATACGTGATATAAAATTTTGTAGACATAATAGAAATATATTTTTTTTGTTTCCATGCTTGGATAAAGTAAATTTAATTTGACAATATCTGAAGTCTGGATCATAAGTTGATATTTTTGTGTGCAGTATCAGGCTTTTCTCCTGTAATGAGAACTGAGTTGGGTGCTTCGCTCCTTCTTCCCGGGAGGTAAAGAGGCCGTTTAGCTCAATAGGAAGCTAATTAGTAAGTCAAGCAAGCAACCATTGAAACTAATTGGGGAAACTGGGGGGAGGAAGGCACTTCGATCTAGAAAATAAAGTAATCATAATTGAATGGTTTTAATACCAAAATTTTAAACGTGACATTGTGAAATTCAAATGTAAAGTTTATAGATTTATGGTTTTAAAAGTTATTGTCAATAAATTACTTTTATTAGTTCTACAAAGTTTTTATGGTCGCGGTTTTCTTTCCTAGACGCGATCAGGGTCTGTGCAAGTAAAAGCATACTTTTTTTAGGCCAAAAACTAGCCTTTCGTATTTCGTAAACGTACATGCATGTATAAGATTTCATTCTCACTTTGAAAATCAACAAAAACTGAATTTTTGTAGTGAACATTTTGTAAACAATGCAGCTGTTTGGGCCCAAAATCTTCAGAAGAAACTTATGCCTGTTCTTTTTATCTTCCAAGCTGGGGCTGGGTTGATCCGTTTGTCATTCTCACTACCACTTGCCTCGTAATCCACTTTTTTTACTCACCCCAGGCTTCCTCGACTTGAGGAAGTTGACTACTTATGCGTGAACGCCAACGCCAAGGGGCTTTGTCACGGATTTTACCAGATTTTTGAACAGCCAAAATTTACATTTCTGTCGCATGAAACCTAAAAATAATACATGTAATCCATTTTTATCAAAAACTGTCATATTAGAGCACTGAAATTGTTAACGAGCATTTTTGGCTGCGGATGGCTCAGATGAAAATGGATTGCAACTTGAAAAAATTAAGGCTTAACTTTTCAAGTTGCTTTCGTGCGTCTTCAAAAAAAAATCGATATTTAAAGCCGTAGATTGTTTTTTATCCGCAAATTAAGGTTATATCTTCATTTAGATATTCAGATATGTTTTTATGGGTTAAGTTGCCTATCACTAATTTCAGAACAGTTATGACCAAAAATCTGCAAAATCCCCGCGACGTAGCTCCTTTAATGACTGAGTCCAAATTATGCATCTAATCCCGGTGCAAGAGCGACGAGAATTTCGTAAGTAAATTTTTAAAATTTCAATTCCGTTTTTCGTTTCATAAGGTAAGTGGGAACCCTGTGCTCGAGGTCGCTACAATTCCGAAATAAACCAAAGTTTTGGCTCTTATGTCGTTAAGTTGAAAGAGTAGGCATAATCACTGACAAATTATGTATTTCGAATACAAACTTTATGCACAATAACCATACAAATGACTTTAATTTCTAGTTCTCACAAACCGATAACTGATGCGAAATAGCGTGGTTAAAATTTGTTTTTGTTTCGAAGTTTTTCTAACCAGCTTGCACTTTGTTTTCTACCGTGTCAGCTTCCCTGTAGTTTATATTGAACCGCAACATAGACAAAAACAACAGACGAAGATAGTTGTAAATGCTAAATTCAAGATCAACTTTGGTTGCGATTTGCACTGTAAAATTAAAATTGAATTTATGATTGTATGCCCAGGGGGGTACTAGGGATTTCAAGTGACAGGGATGATCGAATGGGGGCAAATATCAAGACCCAAAAAATCCCTAGGGCTTCCAACAAAACCCCCAAAAAATCCCTGGACCAAAAATTAACCCCTGAAATTCCCATGCCGAATTACTGACCCTTAAATTTCCAGATAAAGGGGTAATGATATAACACGAAGAAAAACATTAGACATTGAACGTTTGTACTTTATTCGCAGAACTACGCAGCCAAGGCAGTACCACGAATCTTAAAAAAAAAATTAATTCCCCTCAAAAATCCCTACTTAAATCAAACCAACCAAAAACTACTTGCTAAATTTTCTTACTCAAAAAAATCACGTAATCGAAACTTTCAAACCCAAAAAAATCTTTCGATCATCCCCGTCACTTTAAATCCCGAGAAGCCCCCTGTAATGGTATGCTTCACCTAACACCATTAAGTGCAAGGATCGAAGTTCTGTTTGTATAAATCTGCAGTGGTATCTGTAGTTACAGATCGTGTCTAGATTACAGTTTAGTTTCCTTGCTCTGTTCTTGTAACTTCACTGGATCTGTTTTAGGAATTACTGAACTGAACTGCTTGGAGCTTGCGGCAGTCATTCAAGCTGGCACCCTCTGGAAAAGAAAAACATTACTTTGCACTTTCACGTCACGGGATTTCTTGACAGGTGGTTTTGACGCTGTAGGTTTAGCTGTGATTTTTACTCGCATCCTACGTGTTGGAAGTGGAGGAGGAGGCAGCACAAAAGTGAGACTTGTACTGCGCCTGGTGAATGCCCAGATTAATCTTTCCACAATAGTCTTCCGTATCGTCGCTCTCGTGTTCCTCAAAGTCTTCATTTCGTCCGCCATCGTCTCTTTGTCTGGTGGAGAGCGCGCTTATTTAGAGAGTAATCGTGCTAGAAATTACTCGCCCTATTAGTCCCTGAATTGTACTCCACTCAGTCAAATTACTATTACAAACACAAAATACAAATAATACATGTACGCCTAGCGGACCTATCTTTATCAAGCCACTGTGGCATGTATGGAGGAAAACGATGAATGAATGAATGAATGAATGACGGTATTTATATAGCGCATTTCCATATGCTCAATGCGCTTTACAACACTTTTCGGGGGACTTAGACAGACTGCAATTAAGCAGTTTACAACGAATGAGGATTTATTTTTACAGATGCCCCCAAAGTAATTTCGGAACAAGACCAGGCCACAACACCGGGAACTCCATGCCTACTCTTTGCGATAAGTGTGTGGGTTCTTTAACGTCCCCTGCTGACCATAACCGTGAAGATGCAAGAGACGGGACCTACGGTTTATCGTCCTTATCCGAGAAGACTAGAATGTCTAACCATTTGCAGTTGTCATCACAAAGGCAGCACATTCTCCTCAGTTATTTTAAGATCCTGAGTGTTGGTCCGGTCTGGGCTCGAACCCGAGAGCTCCCGCACAGAAGTCCGGCGCTCTACCAACTGAGCTAACCGGTCGGCGGTTAAAAAAATTGTCTCCTCTGGGATTCGAACTCGGGACCTCTCGCGACCTCTCGTTCCCCAGTCAGATGCCTACCCGAGTGTGCTACTCAGACATACTAAACGATGCGTACTTTGTCTCATATGACATGAATAGCAGACGATTTGGCCCCGAATTGACCACGTTACCCCAACTCGTGATCGCGGTATCACATAACGAGATGAAGCAGTACTTATTCCACTACGTTGTAGAATTGCGGATTGCTGAAATATCGATATCACCGAATTCATAGCCGGTTCAAAAGCAAACCATACTTTCCTTTGCTTCCATATAAAAACACAAAACAAAACAAAACAAAAAAAAGAATAAACTTAGATCTTGCTGATGGTATAATGGATGAGATCCAATGGGCCTTAAAGAAACCTAGTCAGCCTCCGCCATTTTCAATGGCATCAAATTATGAAAATCATATGGTGAAGCGTAATCTTATTGCATTGCTGTAACTTGAGTTTACTTAGCAGTTTCAAAATGAATGTTTCGTTTAGACACGCTCCAGGAAAAATATAATATAGAAATTCTCTCATGTTAACAAAAGCATAGGTGTGGCTGACTAGGGCCCTTTAAACCAACATAAATTCTGGCCTGATGTATGACCTAAATTTGCAGTGTATATGATGTGGGCACTGACTTTAACTTTGACTACGGCTATTATGATCAAGGTTGTTTGCGGACCAACGAGCAAATACATGTACGCCTAGCGGACCTATCGTTCTCAGAACTATACAGAGAAATGAAAAAATCAAAGGCTCTTCGAGCAACCTCATGGTAATTCGATGGATGAAGTGCCGACCTCCGCATTTTTTCTAAATAAGTGTCCAATAAAGTAAAGCAATCTCACTTTGCTTTATTTTTCCACGTGAGTTGCGACATTGATGGCTCGTGCTTTCAGGGGTCGTAGCGCTATTCAGTTTTCACAACCAAAATATTTACCGGTTAGTGTATTACCTTTGATCCTTTTAAGCATTAAGTAAATTTGTTTTGTGAATATGTTTACTTTTCTGTCAGCACGTATAGCGTTATTTTTGAGCAGCGAAAAAAAATTGAGAGAAAAGATACGCCCGAGCACTTCGTGTATCTGCTCGAGTCAAAAAGATGAAAAACGGATGACGTGACACGAGGTGACGTGACGCGAAACAAAAACGTGCCGTGGATGTTGTGTTGACTAAAACACGTCACAAGGCGAGCGTAATAATTTTAACAGTTTTTAAGCGTAACTATATGTAGTTCATTGGTGCTATCAGTAATGTCACAATCTCACTTAATTTGCCTTCGAATGTTTTCTTGCGTGAATGGGTCATTGATAGTTTTTTCTTCAAATAAGCGTTCAATAATGTAACACAATCTCACTTTATTTCCCTGTGAATTTCCATGGGAATTGCGTCATTGATGGTTCGTGCTCTCAGGCTTCGTAGCGCGAATTCTATGTTATCACAAAAAATATTTAAGTGTAACCTTTGATCCTTTTTAGCATTAAGTAAATTTGTTTTGTGAATATGTTTACTTTTCTGCCAGCACGTATAGCGTTATTTTAAGCAGCCATTAAAATTTGAGAGAAAGATGCGCGTTTCTGCACGACTCAAAAAGATGAAGAACGGATGACGTGACACGAAGATGATGTGACGCGAAAAAAAACGTGCATGAATGTTGTGTTTACTAAAACGCGTCTTTGAATGTTTTCTTACGTGAATGGGTAATTGATAGCCTATGCTCTGAGGCTTCGTTGAGCGAATTCTTTTCTCTTTTATCACCAGAGGATAAGTGGAAGTGATCCTCTTTCGATTTGTTTTGTGAAATTCAATTTAGTTCCCTGAAAGAGAGAGACCCTGGAACGAGGTTGAGATTTGATTGACATGTGCTGAATGCGTTTAAAGGACCTTTCTGTCAGCACGTTTCTCGTTTTAATGCTAGATTAATTGCGATTTGATATCAGAATCGAGTGAGTAAGTGTTCGAGTGAGAAAATGCGGCCCATAACATAACCTCATTACCATTCGGTAAAAACGAACTTTGTCTTGCATGACATGAATAGCGGAATATTTGGCAAATTACCCAAACTCGTGATCATAGTATCACGTAACAAGCTGAAGCAAAACTCATTCCTCTGCGTTGAAGAATTGCAGATTACTGAAACATCACCATAATCATGGCCATTCAAATGCAAAGTATGCCTTCCTTTGCATCAATCATTTCTGTTTTCTCCATTGTGCTCTACTGCGCCGGCTTTTTAAGAGTTGAGCTTGAGTTACACGAGCACAAGAAAAGAATAAACGCTCTTGAAAGCGTTGCAGAGGCCAAGCCGCTGTCAAACGATCCAGACATAATCAAGAGTGCTCCTGGTAAGTTTGTTTAACATTACAGGCTAGAGTTTACAAGTTGTTAGAATAAAACAATACAATCATCCGAATAAAAGCTTGTTCCAATAAAAATGCCATGGAAATAGCAAAGCAAAGAGTTAAAACAAATAATGGATGAACGTGTTTTGTTCACTTTGTGTTATGAAGCCGCCACGAAAACCGAAGCTAGGGTTAGCAGGTCATGTTTTCTTCAATCCAATGCAAACAACTTCAAGCGTAACTAGCTATATACAATGAATCGACCTAACTTTGCTTCAACTCTGACAAGTCTTTTTATTAGAAAATTTACAAAGGATATGTTCAACTCAGAAGTCTAATAGCAAAGCGCGCGATGTCTAAAAATGGAATGCAAATGATTACACTCCCACGAGGCTCAGAAAACATCAGCGTGTCCTGAGAGAAATAGAAGGAATCTCGTCGAAGTTTTTGTTTTATGAAAGTGTTTAAGGAACACATGCTGTTTAAGAAAGTGTTTAAGGAAAATCGTCCGCAATTTCGGTTTGTTTGTCTGCATCTTGGCTGAGACGTGATGTCACTCGCGCTCTTTGCTATTACTATTTTTACAGGTAATAAAATGCCAATTATTTCCGTCTCACCCATCTTGTGGGTTAAAGAGCAATAAATGCTTGTCTGGAGCGAGGATTCCTGCAGAGATGCCAAAACGAACATAAACGCACACCAAAAATTGTTTTTTCTTTCTCACCCTCAAAAGTAAAGAAGTTACTCTGAAAAGTAATTAACTGTAAAAGGATTAATATTTCCTTTTCTGCTTTTGTAAGTAGAAATGGTTTCAAATACGGTTTCATTTCATTCGTAGGAATTCAGTCCTATAAACATAGACAGAGCCGTCATGTTAAGTCAACAAAGAACGAGTCAGAATCTAAAAGCACAGCGAAAACGATGATCAAAATCAACAAACTTTTATCAGAGGGGAGATTGCATCTATGTCAGTCAAAGGATGTCACGTGCTCGTCAGGTCCCCCAGGCCCGCCCGGTCCACCTGGATCAAGAGGACACAAAGGAGCCCGGGGACGAAGGGGACAAAAAGGAAGAACTGGAAACAAGGGAGATAAAGGCATTATGGGATCGCCAGGGAAGAGCGGCAAGCGAGGCATTGTGGGACCTGCGGGGATAAAGGGAAAGACTGGAACCAAAGGTGAGAAAGGAGACATCGGACCCGCAGGCATGCCGGGAAGTAAAGGAGAACCTGGTGAAACGATTTCATCTCCAGCTGTTGTTGTTTCTCCTGTGACGTTGACAGTGAATGAAGGTGGATCAGCCTCGTTTGAGTGTTAAGCCAGCGGTAATCCTGAGCCTGCAGTAGTGTGGAGTAAACTGGACAATCAGTCAGAAATCATTCAATCAGCGGTTTCAGGAGGAAAGTTGCAGCTGACTAAGGTGACAGGAAATGACTCAGGCATGTATCAGTGTTCAGCAACAAACATCCTGGGGAATTCACTCGAAGTGGTGCGATTAGCAGTAAATGGTAAAATTCTGGTTATTGTAACTCAGTACTGAAATAAACTTTTCAATGTGTCACACAGATACACATGTACAGTGGGCCTTGTATTATGGCAAACATGTTTAAAATTTTGAGTTTACCAATATTCACATTTGAGTAACAGAAAACATTTTCCGTTTTCTTTAGGAAGAAACCCGTTTGAAGAGCTTTCTTTAATTTAAGACTTCTTCATTTTACATAATAGTCCGGCCACAATTGATTCCTCTAAAAGCAAAACCTAATTAAAAATCACTTCATGAACTAAGTGTTATTTACTTTGTTGCAGTTTATCCTCACGTTTTTCTTTATCCGGGACCTTCTTACGTCACTGAAGGAAGTAACGTCACCCTACCAACCTGTCACGTGACCGGATACCCGGCGCCAGTGGTCACCTGGAGGAAGTCGTCTGGTCAGTTACCCCAGGGGAGGGCGCAGTATAACAACAGTGTCTTACAAATTTCTGATGTCCGTAAAGTTGACTCTGACACATACTTCTGTTCAGCAGTGAACCTTTTAGGAAATGATGAAAGGAAAACTCAGCTAGTTGTGATTTCACTTCCTGTGTTTATCGTCAAGCCACCTAGAAAGGTGTTTGTTCCTATTGGCGGCAGTTTGACGTTAAACTGCAGCGCTACCGGTGATCCACAACCAGTCATCAGCTGGAAAAGACAAGGAGCAGCACTGCCCGTGGGGAGGAGTCACAGGACAAATGGGGCGCTTATCTTAACTGATTTGAGAGAAGAGGATGCTGGAAATTATATCTGTGTGGCTACAGGTGCAGGAGTGTTTGATATCGAGGCAATAAGTTATGTTGAAGTAGGAAAACCGAGAGGTAAGTTAAAAATAAATATTTATCCAATGGTATAATAGCGACTTCTTTTAGCTCATGAGCTTCTATTCTTTCACATAAACAGCACTTATTATATTTGAAATGTTCAATCTGCTGAAAAGGAAAGGAAAGACTTTTTAAAGAAAACGGCTTTGTCACGGCACTCAGCTTGATGTCACATTCGGCGGGACGCTCAGATATTCAAAATGCGCTGTTTTAAAAACGAAGGACACTACCGAGCTGGAAATTTGCAAAAAGATTTATTTTCAGTTCGTCTTACAACTAGTAAAAACAAACATTTAGCAGGCCAAGCGAATTCTGATTTCAGAATTTTATGACGTAACATGAAAACCAGAGATGCCGTCTCTTCGCGTAGACTAGAAACTAGACCATGTACCATTGGCATTGAGTTACAAGTGTTGGCTGCCAAGCGAACAGCTCTACCAAGTTTTTCCCCGTTTCCGCGCCGTTCCAAACCGTCGTTGGCAAAACTATGCTTGCTTAATTATCCCACCTCACACCCTTAAGATCCAATATTCGTCAAGCTCGCTAGCGCTGATAAAACCGTCGTACCCATCGCTACAAAACGCAATCACGCTATATTGCCTGACGTCATGGAAGTTTCTTTCAAATATTCAATGTACCAAGTTGACGTAACATTTCTAATAGTGTCTACTTAAACAGAAAAGCCACTTTAAGGCACCCGTTTCTTTTTTGTCAGATTGTTCTGATCTGCTCCAATCAGGCCAGACTCAAAGTGGATTGTACTCTGTCGACCCACACGGTAGAGGATCCTTCACTGTCTACTGTGACATGCGCACTGACGGTGGAGGCTGGACAGTGTTTCAGCGAAGACAGGATGGCTCGGTAGACTTCTATCGGGGATGGAACAACTACAAAGCAGGCTTTGGTCAGCTGACTGCTGAGTTCTGGTTAGGAAACGACAAAATCCACCGACTGACGGCCTCTAGACCCAGCTCTCTACGAGTTGAGCTGGAGGACTGGAGCGGAGGTAAAGCGTATGCCAAATATGGCAAGTTCAGCATTGGTGATGAGCAGGCGAAGTATCGACTTGAAGTGGGTTCATATTCAGGTACAGCGGGAGATTCGTTAGCATATCATAATAACATGGCGTTTAGCACAAAGGACAGAGATAATGACAGATGGGGCGGCCACTGTGCTGTACAAGACACAGGCGCCTGGTGGTACCAGATTTGCGGACACTCCAATCTAAACGGACAATACCTGGGAGACAAAAGTGATTGGCGAGGAGCCGTGTGGCACCACTTCAGAAGTTCTCTTTCCCTCAAATTTACTGAAATGAAACTAAGGCCGTCATCGTAGAAAGAATACCAGTAACAGGTTTAATCCTGTAAGTGACGTCAATACCAACACGTCACCAATCTTCGCTCATCAAAGGTCATCAAAGCTTTCCATATATTGGTCCATTACAAACAATGATAAAACGTTTTTAAAACTAATTTGGGTAACGTAAACGGAAATCTTGTTTAATAGATTAGTTTCCTTTGTAATCATATACCTTATTCTTAAATGGCGGAGAATACATTATTCTTATAATTGTCTTCATGATAATTGGCTCGATTACATCTGCAGAAATATAATTACAGTGGAACCCCGATATAACGATCCTCGATATAACGATATTCCCGATATAGCGATGAATATTCTGTGTCCCGTCAAAAGTTACAGTAAAGAGTATGGGACAGAACCCCGATATAACGATCTTCGATATAACGATATCCCCGATATAACAATGAGAATTTAGTGCACCGAACGTAAAATCTTTCCCGATATAACGATATTATCAGTACTCAGTACCAATTTAAGCAAAACATTGAATTTAACACAATAACCTTACAATAATCAAGTAATCTCTAATCTTTCTTCCAACAGCTTTGTACGATTATATACGAAAATGATACTGTGTTCTAAGCGGCCTCTTTATCAACTTTATCCTTTTATCCTCCTTGTCATTCAATAACTCTCTAAGTTTAAGTATCTTTGATTAAGTTAACCCCGATATAACCATATTTTCGGTTATTTTACGGCCATATCGTTATATCGGGAGTTTCGATATAACGATACCTCGATATAACGATATAATTTTACTGCTCCCTTGACATATCGTTATATCGGGGTTTCACTGTAAAAGAATCTTTGGCTTAAAACGAGGCCATGAGGGACAATATGTACGTAGACAAAAGAATAATGTATTTTCCGCCATTTTGGAATAATGTGTATTCGTAAGTGTGGTCCGTTCTAGCAAAAAACAGAGGAATTTATAGTATTGACCACTGTTGACAACCTTTTTACAGCTGATAGCCTGGGTACCAGCCTCATATCTTCACCAGAGCGCGAGCTTCACGCACCTCTCGCGCTCACGGAAAGAAAACGATTGATAGTGATTGGTACCCAGGCTAGCTCGCTGTGCTCATGTTTGTCCTAAAATAGAAAATTAACGCTTCATGAAATAAACGCGAATTTTAAAAATTTGCGTTATTTAAGTCGCGTTATTTTTTGTTAACGTTAATTTCCGAGCCTTCTATGACCTTAATTTCCATTATTTTGGCCCCAATTTCTCGATACAGTCCAGATGTGTTGACTCTTAGGAAAAGGCATAATTTAATCAGGCTGGAATTCTGCCGGATCACTAAAACTGTGAAGAACGCTCGAGGCGGTCAGATTCCTTTGTGTTAAAGTAAACTTGTTCCAGTTGTCTGAACAAGTTCTTTTTTCCTTTGTGTTCGTCGCGTTAATTTCCTTCATTTTGAAATGTTAACCCCTCTTTCGCGTTTTTTTTTTTTTATTGGAGAGTAGTTTTTTTCAATTCGCGTTAATTTACAGTAAGTCGCGTTAATTTCAAATACCTTAACTAATTTCCTATAATTAGTTAAGTTATTCAATTTTTGCTATTTCAATTTAATCCGTTCTGCTTTGATTTGGCCTGCGAGGTCGTAAGATTTAAAACCAGCTTACCTCATTTTTTTTCTATGAATCAGGCAAATAAATGTAACCGGTGCCGTATCACTGGCAAACATAACTGTTTGACTCAAATTCCAATCGGTTGAATGTTGCAACGTTCACTTGATGTCACATACGACGGAGAACTCAAATATTCAAAATGTTCTGTTTATAAAGCGAATGACACTATCGATCTAGTTTATCTTACGTCTAATGACAACGAAAATGTAGTAGGCCTAGTGAATTTTGATTTCAGAATTTTATGACGTACCATGAAAACCAAGAATACATGTACGCCTAGCGGACCTATCTTTATCCGAACTATACTGAGAAATGAAAAAAACAATTGAACTTTGTCTTGCATAACAAGAATAGCACACAATTTGGCAAGTTACCCAAACTCGTAATCATTGTATCACGTAACAAACTGAAGAAGTATTCATTCTACTGCGTTGTAGAATTGCGGATTACTGAAACATCACCATAATCATGGCTGTTCAAAAGCAAACTTTGCCTTCATTTGCGTCCATAATTTCTGTTTTGTCCATTCTGTTTTACTGCGCCGGCTTTTTAAGAGTTGAGCTTGAGTTACATGAGCACAAGAAAAGAATAAACGCTCTTGAAAGCGTTGCAGAGGCCAAGCCGTCGTCAAACGATCCAGACATAATCAAGAATGCTCCTGGTAAGTTTGTCTTTCATTACAAGCTAGAGTTTACAAGTTGTTACAATAATACAATACAATCATCAGAATAAAAGCTTGTTCCAATGAAAATGCCATGGAAATAGCAAAGAGTTAAAACAAATAATGAATGAACGTGTTTGTTCTATTTGTGTTATGAACTTATGATTTCGCCACGAAAACCGAAGCCAGGGTTAGCAGGTCATGTTTTCTTCAATCCAATGTAAACAACTTCAAACGCAAATAGTGAATCGACCTAATTTTGCTTCAACTGTGACTAGCAAAGTGACAATGAAACAGTTTTTACATCAGTAAATTTACAAAGGATATGTTCAACTCAGAAGTCTTATAGCAAAGCGCGCGATGTCTAAAAATAGAATGCAAATGATTATACCCCCACGAGGCTCAGAAAACATCAGCGTGTTCTGAGAGAAATGGAAGGGTTGTAGGAGAAGTTTTCTTTTTATGAAAGTCTTTTACGAACACTGGCAGTTTTAGAAAGTGTTTAAGGAAAATTGTCCGCAATTTTTGGTTTGTTTGTCTGCATCTTGTCTGTGACGTGATGTCACTCGCGCTCTTTGCTATTACTATTTTTACAGACAATAAAATGTCAATTATTTCCGTCTCAGCCATCTTGTGGGTTAAAGAGCAATAAATGCTTGTCTGGAGCAAGGGTTCCTGCGAAGATGCCAGAACGAACATAAAAACACACCAAAAATTATTTTCTCTTTCTCACCTTCACAACTAAAGAAATTGCTCTGAAAAGTAATTAAAAATTTTAAGACACCGATCTGTTAAAGGATTAAAGGTCAAATGAACAGAAATTTCGATTTTTGTTATTTTTTGCCCATGTGTTTACTAAGAGCCAAATAAACATATCCCAAAGTTTCAAAGCAATCGGTCATTACATCGCAGAGATATTGCAAGTTGAAAAATGCTTTTTTTAGGCTGTCATAATCGTATAGTGGTCGGAAAAATTGTCGGAAAATTGTCGGAAATAAAAGCTTGTGACGTCATAATTGGTGTTTTTGAAGACGACCGCAGACCGATTCCGCAGACGGCACCTTAAAATCTAAATAAATGTGTTTAGTGACATTTCAAGCAGTTATTTCGTTCTATTCGGCCGTTTTTCAGTGGATTGATTGTTGGTTGTTGTTTAGAGAGGCTCATTTTTTTTTAAAGAGAATAGCTAAAGCACAAAAATAGCTTAAAGTTTTGTTTGCTGTCGTTTTTCATATCATGTGAGACATAGGTAGAATGCACGCTGGTATGAAAACAAATCAGGAATCTCTATTGTTCTTTCTCATTAGCATTTAAAGTTAATGAGCAGAATTATCTGCACGCGCGTTAACTATGCACGTGCGTTTTGAATTTTGGTACACTTCAAAGCCGTTCTGCACGCGCGTTAACTATGCACGTGCATATTGAATTTTGGTACACTTCAAAGCCGTTCTCTGCCGAACAATAACGTGAAATAACGAAATTCTGCGTATTTTGGACAACGTCAGCCACGACGGCTAATTTTTGGTTTTTCTATTTGGGGTTGAACGCTTTCTTTGAATATTCAGTGGGAGCTAGTTCATAAAGCGATAAATACGCAGAATGCGTCCGGAAAGCTGCGAGATTCTCAAGTTGACGTTGCCGTCGGTGCGGTCTGCGGAATCGGTCTGCGGTCGTCTTCAAAAACACCAATTATGACGTCACAAACTCGTTCCATTCCTTCCATTTCAGTGCGCTGTCATTCAAAAGCCTTCGGAAATCTTCGTATTTTTTGCTGTAATTCACGCTTTAAGATTCGGAAAGCAAACATTTTTCTCAATTTTACTCAATAATGGATAGTTTTAGCGTTTGAGGGGTTAAAATGGCATTTTGAAATTTCTGTTCATTTGACCTTTAATATTTCTGTTTCTGCCTTTGTAAGTAGAAGTGGTCTCAAATCCGTTTTCATTTCGATCGTAGGAATTCAGCCCTATAAACATAGACACAGCCGTGATGTTGATTCAACCAAGAACGAGTCGGAATCTAAAAGCACAGCAGAAACGATGATCAAAATCAACAAACTTTTATCAGAGGGGAGATTGCATCTCTGTCAGTCAAAGGGTGTCACGTGCTCGTCAGGTCCCCCAGGTCCTCCCGGCCCACCTGGACCAAGAGGACACAAAGGAGCCCGGGGACGAAGGGGACAGAAAGGAAAAACTGGGAACAAGGGAGATAAAGGCATTATGGGATCGCCAGGAAGGAGCGGCAAGCAAGGCATTATGGGACCTGCAGGGATAAAGGGAGAGACTGGACTCAAAGGTGAGAAAGGAGACATAGGGCCCGCAGGCATGCCAGGAAATAAAGGAGAACCTGGTGAATCGATTTCATCTCCTGCTGTTGTTGTTTCTCCTGTGACGTTGACAGTAAATGAAGGTGGATCAGCCTCGTTTCAGTGTTCAGCCAGCGGTAATCCTGAGCCTACAGTAGTGTGGAGTAAACTGGACAATCAGTCTGAAATCACTCAATCAGCGGTTTCAAGAGGAAAGTTGCAGTTGACTAAAGTTACAGCAAATGACTCGGGCGTGTATCAGTGTTTAGCAACAAACATCCTGGGGAATTCACGGGAAGTGGTGCGATTAGCAGTAAATGGTAAAAGTTTGGTTATTGTAACTACTGAAATAAACCTTTCATTGTGTCACACAGTTACACATGTACAGTGAGTCCTTGTAGTTATAGCAAACTTGTTTAAAATTTTGAGTTTACCGATATTCAAATTTGAGTAACAGAAAACATTTCCCGATTCTTTGGAAGTTGATTGGGAGCAGACAATATTTCCCAGTTCTTCTCAAAATTTTCCTTCCATTTTTATCCTGAATAAGGGTTTTATGTGTCTGTCTTGATTTAATAAAAGGTGTCTAAAGATTTTGACACAGCTCTAGTTCTAAAGACATATTTTTGCAAGAAGCTTTGCATGAATCGACTAGTTGTAGCTCATGTTCAACGTAAATTACTCTAATAAATCTCTTTATGAACCAAAAAGACTGCATTTACGGCATTTTGTTCAAATCATGAATTCTACCAATTTAATTAACTTGTTTACAACATGAAATAACATCAAATGAAAACAAATTTTTAAAGCGCCGGAGCGAGAGATGGACTAAAGCTTTCTAAATCCATGCATGGTCTAAAATGAACTATCAGAAAGCATTTTACATCGACGATCGCTTCATTTTCAACGAATTCGGGATTAAAATAACTAAATAATTCATGACTCAGCGAGACCATTCGGTCATAGTTCATGTCAATTCACGGCCGGAAACCCCGCATATCGAATTGCTGCTGACTATCGAATCACAGGCCGCTCTGATTGCTAGCTTAGCCAAACGGCAAAATAATCATCAAATGAAGAGAATTCTACTCACATAAGGGTTTGAAGTGATTTCCTTTCGACCATCAGCTGCGCTCTTTGCAACCTTTCCATCTTATTCACAATGTAATACCCCGGATGTGGAAAAAATCGTTATAAAGGGAACCAATACCCCCGGACATTACAACAGAATTTTTCTAAGTCTCCAGCCAAGGAAGAGTTCAAGCCGAATATCGCCATGACCGCCTTCAAATCAGCCCTAAAGTCTAGTTCCGAGTCCTAGTTGATGTGGCTGAAGACCTTTGCCGTCTAAAGCAAGCACAACGCTATTTGTACCTAGCAAAACTGTACCGAGTCAAGAGTTCAACCCGTTAAAGCTTTGTTCTAAGGAACAATAACAGCCGACTCAAAACTTGCAAATCGTTAGACTTCCACCTTCATAGGACTTAATGATGTCCTCCGGCAAACTTCCTTTAGACAGCAAAATGAAAAACTAGATCACCTCTGTTCTACAAGTCAGCGCGCGCCATTAGAATTCAAAGTTCGGTAGATATGGCGAGTTGGAGCCTGGGTAAACTAACCAAAAGTAAATGGAAGGGGGGGGGGTAGGTAGGTAGAAGGGATAAAAGCCATGAGTATAAAATTGAAAGCACTTCATTTCCACTGAAAGTAAGCCAAATAATCTCCCATGTCCTTAAAAGAAAAACAAAAACAAAAAAAAAAAACAAAAAAAATCTCAACCCCATTCAATTTTCTTGACAGCCAGACTGTAGCCACCTTTTATTAAATCAAGACAGATGTCGATTAACTAAAATCTTGTTTTTATTGTAAACATTGTCAACAACCGTAACAAGAAGAATGTTTCCTTTTACATTTTAAAAAGGACATGAGGATATTACCACAGTGCCTTGAAGTGCTTTCTTTAGTTTTAGACTTCTCACTTTTACAAAATAGTCCGACCTCATTTGATTCCTCTAGAAGCAAGAGCTGTTTCTTATGATATACCTAAATAAAGATTACTTCATGAACTAAGTTTTATTAACTTGGTTTGCAGTTCATCCTCATGTTTCTCTTCATCCGGGACCTTATCACGTCATTCAAGGAAGTAACGTCACCCTACCAATCTGTCACGTGACCGGATACCCGGCACCAGTGGTCACCTGGAGGAAGTCGTCTGGTCAGTTACCCCAGGGGAGGGCGCAGTATAACAACAGTGTCTTACAAATTTCTGATGTCCGTAAAGTTGACTCTGACACATACTTCTGTTCAGCAGTGAACCTGTTAGGAAATGTTGAAAGGAAAACTCTACTAGTTGTGATTTCACTTCCTGTGTTTACCGTCAAGCCGCCTGGAAAGGTGTTTGCATCTACTGGCGAAACTTTGACCTTAAACTGCAGCGCTACCGGTGATCCACAACCAGTCATCAGCTGGAAAAGACAAGGAGCAGCACTGCCCGTGGGGAGGAGTCACAGGACAAACGAGGCGCTTATCATAAGAGATGTTAAAGAAGAGGATGCTGGTAACTATATTTGTGTGGCTACAAGTGCAGGAGTGTTTGATATCGAGACAATAAGTGATGTTGAAGTTAAAAAACTGAAAGGTAAGTTATAAATGGAATGATTACATTTGTCACAAAGAGAGGGTTAGATTGATTTCAGGAATGCCGCCATTTGTTATTACTATTCACCTAGCTAACTAATAATATTAGTATTTTTATATTTTATATCTATTTATCTATTTATATAATAGTGTTTTTATATTTTATATCTATTTATATAATATTAGTATTTTTATATTTGTATATTTATTTTAGTGTCCCCAATTAGCTCTTTAGCTAAATACCATTGACACTTGAATAAAGTTTATGTATGTATGTATGTATGTATTAGCAAGTATCACTATGCTCTTATAGTTCTTCTTATTTAAGTGACGACAATCTATAACGTATATTTTAACGAGTTGTAGTGTAGCAGTTGCTATTGTTTTTTGGGTTAAGGGCATTGTTCCTGTTGTTTGTTCTGTTGTTTTGTCGTAGGGTAGCGAGCTGTTCATGTGAGAGTTTGTGGGGCCTTACGTGAGCTGCTACCCTGAGCCAACTTATCTTAGACCTTTTTTAAATAATGAACTTTATTAACAGACATCAGTTACAAACAAATAACAAAGAATTTAAAACGACGTTTCCATGTCAACTAAATTACCAACTGAACAAAATAACTTACTTCACAATACTATACTCGTCTCACGCGTGTCTCAATACTGTACTCGTCTCACTATTAAGTGTATTTAGGTAATTTAGGCGTGTATAGTATCGCGGCATATTTTTACGTGATTTTGACAAGCACGCAGGTAGAATTTTTTTTCGTATTTTGTTCCGTCGCTACGCAGCTTACCTCGATACGAAATATATTTTCTTCCAACTAGCCGCCATGAAAATGCGGTATTGTCATTGTATTTTCGTTTCAAAACATAAACGGTGTCTTAAACTCGCATTGACCACTTATGGTCGATAGGTCAAGGCGTTGAATTAGAAATCCATACAGCAACGGAAGTGTTAAAAAGCTAGGCCAGTAGTAAGCTTTTGATCAGTTGGACTTTTTGTTTTTACAATGTTCGTTCCCCAGTAACCAGCGATCACCCGTTACTTTCTCGCGTCAAAAGGAGAGAAAACGATGGAAAGGCCAGGGAAAAAAAGAGAGAGCGCCAATGACCAGGAGTCCAAGATTGATAGAAATTACTCTGTCCCTAATGAGCAACACAGTAATGCATGTTGACTACACTGAGACACAAGTAACATTAACAGCTCTCTGAAATTAATTGTTAAACTGACAAGCAAATTGAAAGCAAGCACTTCTCTTTTTTCAGATTGTTTAGATCTGCTCAAATCAGGCCACACTCAAAGTGGATTGTACTCTGTCAACCCAGACGGCAGAGGACACTTTACTGTCTACTGTGACATGCGCACTGACGGTGGAGGCTGGACAGTGTTTCAGCGAAGACAGGATGGCTCGGTAGATTTCTATCGGGGGTGGAACGACTACAAAGCAGGCTTTGGTCAGCTGACTGCTGAGTTCTGGTTAGGAAACAACAAGATCCACCGACTGACGGCCTCTAGACCCAGCTCTCTACGAGTGGAGCTGGAGGACTGGAGCGGAGGTAAAGCGTATGCCAAATATGGCAAGTTCAGCATTGGTGATGAGCAGGCGAAGTATCGACTTGAAGTGGGTTCATATTCAGGTACAGCAGGAGATTCGTTAGCATATCATAATAACATGGCGTTTAGCACAAAAGACAGAGATAATGACAGATGGAGCAGCCACTGTGCTACAGACAACACAGGCGCCTGGTGGTACAAAGCTTGCCACTACTCCAATCTAAACGGACAGTACCTGGGAGACAAACGTGGTTACCGAGGAGCCTGTTGGGATAAATTCAGAAGTCATCTTTCCCTCAAATTTACTGAAATGAAACTGAGGCCGTCATCCTAGAAAGAATACAAGTACCGTATTTTCTCGATTAGACGCTCCCTGCGTTTATTTCAAACTTGGCCTGGTGGACCCGGCGTTTATTTGACTTCTGCAGTGTATTCGAGCCCGATTTTCATTAAGCAATGTTTTTTATTCGTTATTTTTAACAAAAATGATCTGGCTAATATGCCTACAGCTCATTATGCCTTAAATAAATACTTAAGGGGCCTATTTTCAACTTTGTCTTGGAGACCCGGTGTTTATTCGATACCCGGCGTTTAATCGAGAGAATATGGTAACAGGTTTAATCCTCGGCCTGTAAGTGACGTCAATACCAACTTCGCTCATCAAAGGTCCTCAAAGCTTTCCATACTTGGTCCATTAAAAACAATGATAAAACATTTTAAAATTAATTTGGGTAACGTTAGCGGAATTCTTGTATTTTTGTATTTTTTAAGAACAGTTTCCTTTGTAATAATACACCTTATTCTAAAATAACGGAAAATACATTATTATTTTAATTATCTTCATAATAATTGGCCCTCATTGGCCTTAGTGTATCTGCAGAATTCAAAAGAATCTTTGGCTTAAAACGAGGCCACGAGGGACAATATGTAGACAAAAGAATAAAGTATTTTCCGCCATTTTGAAAAAGATGTATTCGTTAATGTGGTCCGTTCTAGCAAATAGCAGAGGAATTTATAGTATTGACGACTGTTGACAACTTTTCTTACAGCTGATAGCCTGGGTACCAGCCTCTTATCTTTACCAGAGCGCGAGCTTCACGCACCTCTCGCGCTCTCGGAAATAAAACGATTGATACTGATTGGTACCCAGGCTACCTCGCTGTGCTCATGTTAGTCTGAGTTAGTATGTGTTGTTGTAAGTTACTTCATTTATGTTACTATAATTTAATCCGTTCCGCTTTGATTTGGCTTGCGAAGTCGTAAGATTTAAAAGTAGCTTTCTTTTTTCTATGGAACAGGCAAATAAATGTAACCTTTACCGTATCACTGGCAAACATAACCGTTTGGCTCAAATTTCAATCGGTTGAACGTTACTACGTCAAAATTAACTAGTTAATAGGCAAAACGCAAACGTTGAATATAAAATTTTGTAGACGTGTTAGAAATACATATATTTTTTTATTTCCATGCTTGGATAAGGTAAATTTAATTTGACAATATCTAAAGTCTGGATCATAAGTTGATATCTTTGTGAGCAGTATCTGGCTTTTCTCCTGTAACGAGACTGAGTTGGGTGCTTCGCTAAAATGCATGAAAAGTCGGCTTGAGTTGTGTAGAATGAGTTAGAAAGGTTCTGGTTCAAACGCTGATCTTTTAATATGTGGGCGCTAAAAAGGAAGTTCAGCGCCCTGTCTAAACGCAGCATTTATTCATTAAGTTTCTTCGACGCATACACTTGGAAAAGACGATCTTGGAAAATTCCGGTTATAAGCCCCCCCCCCCCCCCCCCCGCTTACAAGCCCCCTGGTTATAGGCCCATCTTCCTGGAAACATAAAAAATACATCCGGTTATAAGCCGCCCCGGATATAAGCCAACCTCTACTGGATAACAGTACTGAACAGGGCTTAATGTTGCTTTATTGTGACTTTTTTTGTTTCGAAACATTTTTTTGTATTCCGCTTATAATAGCCCTCCCGGATATAAGCCCCTTCGCTTATAAGCCCACCCAGAACCCGTTACAAAGTTGTATAAGCCCAGGGCCTTTAACGGGAATTTTACGGTATGCTATTGATGTATTGCTGAGTTATAGAGGCCGTTTAGCTCAATAGGAAGCTAATTAGTAAGTCAAGCAACCATTGAAACTAGTTAGGGTAACTGGGGGGAGGAAGGCACTTCTAGAAAAGAAAAAGTAATCATAAAAGTTGAATGGTTTAAAATGAAGTCTTATACCAAAATGTTAAACGTGACATTGTGAAAATCAAATGTAAAGTTTAAATATTTATAGTTTTAAAAGTTGTTGTCAATAAATTCCATTTTTTACAACGTTTCCATGTGTCACGCTTTTTCTTTCCTTAAAGTGATAGGTCTGTGCAAGAAAAAGTCCTTTAACTATCTTATTTTGGAGTCTAGACCACTTGTACAGCCGAGATATTTTATAGAATGCTTCCCATGCTCGTGTCATGTTGAACATCTCATCTTTAGTATGCTGAATTATTAGTTCAAAATCGGAGGAGAACTGCTATATGATACCAACGGAGTGTTGTTTTTGCCTCTTCGGGGCTGAAAATCGTGTTTAGTGTCTCATTTCAAATTCGCTCACGGTAAAGGACTCTTAATTACGGTTTCTTTTAAGTTAAGTGTCACGTGACGTTGAAGGGGGTTACCGGATATTTTCAACGCAGTAAAAATGTTGTTTTCTAGTTTGTACATTGTTGCAAACACATTTGGTTCCTATCGTGGTACCTCTTAAGGTTTTCAGATTAATTGCAAATATAAACAGGGGCTAATCATGATAGTAGTCAAGAAATGATTTCAGTTTGGGACGTACATTGTAGCTTTTCGTTGGCAACTAAGCCCTCCCAATTATGCTAGCATTTTGTTGGGCATAATTTGGCTCAACGAGCATTTTTTTGACACTTCTTCTCACAAAAAGAACTGCTAGCATTTTCCACCAATTTTATCTACATTTTTTGTTGTCAAAAGCATGACTTTGCTTGTTTTTGGTGTACTAACACTTCTCAAGACCTTTACGAAGCTCCAATTCTTCCAGCTCTCCACATAAACACTGCCCTTCCATTGTAGTTGACGTAAAAGCAGGGCTACTTTAGCCGATCAGCGGTTAGCTTTCAGAGGTTGTACCTAGTCCTTGCTAAAAATCAAAACAAGATGGCGTCAGCTATGCCATGGTCACGAAATACCAGATACATTTGTGCAACTTAAAGTAGTGTTATAGGTGTAAAAACAGAAATATGTTTTTCACGTTATTCAGTTAAGGTTATTGCCGCGAAAAAGAACTGAACATAGATTTTCAGCCAAACTTTGCCTACTTGTTGATTACCTCAATGGGACTTAAATTTTGAAATAAAATAGTGGGATGCCCATTTTTGTATGTACCACATAATTCCTTAATAATTCCCTTGCAAGTACTGACAAAGTACACATTTCCAGTGACAATTTATTTTTGAAACATAATAATTGATCTGTTTTCGTGATCTGTTTTCTATGCGGACATAAGCCGCATAGAAAAAAGCCGCCATTTTGTTTATGTGCGCGCGCTAATTGCGCGTAAAATTCCGCACTGAAAGGATGCGCAATGCAAAAAAGGGCAATAAACAAAGTTTTTTCTAACATAAGGAGCATAAGTTTGAAAAAATGAGCATAATCTGAGCATTTTGTGGACAAAAAAAAAGACGAGCATTACAAGGAGCCAGGTTTACTAGCTTAAACGAGAAGGGCCTACTGGCAACCAGTGTTACGCTTCATTCATCAATAAAAATATTCTACATTTCGGACCTTTTTATAGCAACCACTTCCTAAGAACTGGATTCTGGTCCTTTTTATTTTAAAATTATTATATTGTAATTTTGTTTTTCGACAAACATCTCCGAATTCATAGCCGGTTCAAAAGCAAACCATGTCTGCCTTTGCTTCCATCATGATTTCTGTTTTGTCCATTGTGTTCTACTGCGCCTAACACGAGCACAAAAACGAAAGAAAACAAAAAGGAATCAACTTAGATCTTGGTGATGGTATAATGGATGAGATCCTCTGGCATGATGCACGACTTAAATTTGCAGTGTATATGATGTGGGCACTGACTTTGATTACGCGGCTATAATGATCGATCAAGTCATTTGCTGACTGGTAACTAGTCAATACATGTACGCCTAGCGGACCTATCTTTATCCGATCTTACAGAGAAATGAAAAACAAATTGAACTTTGTCTTGCATAACAAGAATAGCAGACAATTTGGCAAGTTACCCAAACTCGTGATTTCTGTATCACATAACAAGCTGAAGCAGAACTCATTCCTCTGCGTTGTAGAATTGCGGATTACTGAAACTTCACCATAATAATGGCTGTTCAAAAGCACTCCCCTGTGCCTTCATTTGCGTCCATAATTTCTGTTTTGTCCATTGTGTTCTACTGCGCTGGCTTTTTAAGAGTTGAGCTTGAGTTACACGAGCACAAGAAAAGAATAAACGCTCTTGAAAGCGTTGCAGAGGCCAAGCCGCCGTCAAACGATCCAGACATAATCAAGAATGCTCCTGGTAAGTTTGTCTTACATTACAAGCTAGAGGTTACAAATTGTTACAATCATACAACACAATCTTTAGAAAAAAACACTTGTTCCAATGAAACTGCCATGAAAATAGCAAAGAGTTAAAACAAATAATGAATGAACGTGTTTGTTCTCTTTGTGTTATGCAGCCGCCACGAAAACGGAAGCTAGGGTTAGCAGGTCATGTTTTCTTCAATCCAATGCAAACAACGTCAAACGTAAATAGTGAATCGACCTAATTTTACTTCAACTCTGACTAATAAAATGATAATGTAACAGTTTTTACATCAGAAAATTTACAAAGGATATGTTCAACTCAAAAGTCCAATAGCAAAGCGCGCGATGTCTAAAAATAGAATGCAAATGATTATACCCCCACGAGGCTTGTTCTGAGAGAAATAGAAGGGTTCTAGGCGAAGTTTTTTTCGTTTTATAAAAGTGTTTTTAGAAACAGTGGCTGTTTTAAAAAGTGTTTAAGGAAAACCGTCCGCCATTTCGGTTTGTTTGTCTGCATCTTGTCTGAGACGTGATGTCACTCGCCCGCTTTGTTATTTCTATTTTTACAGGTAATAAAATGCCAATTATTTCCGTCTCAGCCATCTTGTGGGTCAAAGAGTAATAAATGCTTACCTGGAGCAAAGATTCCTGTAAAGATGCCAAAACGAACATAAACGCTAACCAGAAATTATTTTTTCTTCCTCACCTTCAAAGCTAAAGAAATTACTCTAAGAACTAATAAAAAAATTTAAAAGACATCAATCTGTAAAAGTAATAATATTTCTTTTTCTGCCTTTGTTAGTAGAAGTGGTTTTCAATCCGTTTTTATTTCCTTCGTAGGAATTCAGCCCTATAAACATAGACAGAGCCGTCATGTTGAATCAACGAAGAACGAGTCAAAATCTAAAGACACAGCGGAAACGATGATCAAAATCAACAAACTTTTATCAGAGCTTAGATTGCATCTCTGTCAGTCAAAGGGTGTCACATGCTCGTCAGGTCCCCCAGGCCCTCCCGGTCCACCTGGACCAAGAGGACACAAAGGAGCCCGGGGACGAAGGGGACAGAAAGGAAGAACTGGAAACAAGGGAGTTAAAGGCATTATGGGATCGCCAGGAAAGAGCGGCAAGCAGGGCATTATGGGACCTGCGGGGGAAAAGGGAGAGACTGGAACCAAAGGTGAGAAAGGAAACATAGGACCCGCAGGCATGCCGGGAAGTAAAGGAGAACCTGGTGAATCGATTTCATCTCCTGCTGTTGTTGTTTCTCCTGTGACGTTGACAGTGAACGAAGGTGGATCAGCCTCGTTTCAGTGTTCAGCCAGCGGTAATCCTGAGCCTGCAGTAGTGTGGAGTAAACTGGACAATCAGTCAGAAATCACTCAATCAGCGGTTTCAAGAGGAAAGTTGCAGTTGACTAAAGTTACAGGAAATGACTCGGGCGTGTATCAGTGTTCAGCAAGAAACATCCTAGGGAATTCACGGGAAGTGGTGCGATTAGCAGTAAATGGTAAAATTCTGGTTATTGTAACTACTAAAAAAACTTTTTAATGCATCACAAAGTTATACATGCATAGTGAGTCCTTCTAGTTATAGCAAACATGTTTAAAATTTTGAGATTACCAATATTCACTTTCGAGTAGCAGAAAAAAATTCCCGTTTTCTTTAGGAAGCAACCTGTTTCTTTGGAAGTCGATTGGAAGCAATCACTATTTACCAGTTCTTCAATTTTCCTTCCATTTTAATCCTGAATAAGGGTTTTATACGTCGATTAACTAAAATCTTGTTCTTATTGTATTTTAACAACCGTAACAAGAAGAATGTTTCCTTTTACATTTTAAAAATAACATAAGGATACTACTTCAGTGCCTTGAAGTGCTTTCTTGAATTTTAGACTTCTTCATTTTAAAAAATAGTCCTGCCTCCGGTTTGATTCCTCTAAATGCAAAACTTAATTAAATATCAATTCATGAACTAAGTGTTATTTATTGGTTGCAGTTTATCCTCGTGTTTCTCTTCATCCGGGACCTTCTTACGTCACTGAAGGAAGTAACGTCTTCCTACCAACCTGTCACGTGACCGGATACCCGGCGCCAGTGGTCACCTGGAGGAAGTCGTCTGGTCAGTTACCCCAGGGGAGGGCGCAGTATAACAACAGTGTCTTACAAATTTCCGATGTCCGTAAAGTTGACTCTGACACATACTTCTGTTCAGCAGTGAACCATTTAGGAAATGTTGAAAGGAAAACTCGGCTAGTTGTGATTTCACTTCCTGTGTTTATCGTCAAACCACCTAGAAAGGTGTTTGTTCCTATTGGCGGCAGTTTGACGTTAAACTGCAGCGCTACCGGTGATCCACAACCAGTCATCAGCTGGAAAAGACAAGGAGCAGCACTGCCCGTGGGGAGGAGTCACAGGACAAATGGGGCGCTTATCTTAACTGATTTGAGAGAAGAGGATGCTGGAAATTATATCTGTGTGGCTACAGGTGCAGGAGTTTTTGATATCGAGGCAATAAGTTATGTTGAAGTAGGAAAACCGAGAGGTTAGTTAAAAATAAATATTTATCCAATGGTATAATAGCGACTTCTTTTGGCTCATGAGCTTCTATTCTTTCACATAAACAGCACTTATTAACCGGGCGGGGACTGGGCCGGCCCGGTTCATAAATCGCCCGGGATTTTGTCGTTGTCGTGTCGGTAAATCGTTCCAGACCCGCTCGGGCGCTTCCTTGGCCAGGATTCAAATCACGCACTTTTGATATTTATTCGGCAGGAGCTATAAAACCCGGCTATAAAATCGCTCTTTAAATTTTATCTAAAACCCTGATTTCTGTTTAGCGTGAAATATATATTTTTGTGTTATTCAAGCGTTTGGATTGCGAAACCGGTTACTGTTTTGACAGCTCCACGCAATGTTTTTCAGTCACGCAATGTTTTTGCAGCAAGCTTTACGCATAACTGCTTTAAAAAAAACGGCTGGTAGCCAGAGCATTTTTGAGCCGGAATGCTTTGAAGATGCTTTCCATTTAATAGGAAAAATTATGTCCATTTTCATCCGTGCACAGTTGAGCTGGCAAAGTCGCGTATCAGAGACGATTGAATGTTTGCACAGCAAAATAATCTTATTTTGGTTCTTGATGTCAAAGCTTTACTTACACACTTCCCAAGACTTCAGTAAACAAAATGGTAATGTATAGCATTTCTAAGAACTATGAAGGTATTTTTGAAAGGATCCGTAAAGCCAGCAAGTAAAACTCAGAGACTCAAAGGGTAGTGCAGAATGCAATATGGCCAATCAATTGACATTGTTATAATAATTACCGGTAAGATTGAGAATACATACAATGAGTACACTTTTTCAGTTTAAAGCGCTGTTTCATGTTTTCTTGTAAGATGTTGAACGACTGATCATGATACATTTCGATTTTGACATGAAGCAAATCACAAAATCATGTGAAAGCCCATATACAGGATAAGGATTTCCTTGAAGCAAATCACAAAATCATTTGACAGCCCATATACCGGAGAAGGATTTCCTTTAGTAAAAGGTCACACACACGGCCGATCAATCAATGTTAAATGAAGGTGTGTTAAGGAAGCCGGCTTCCCGGGCCGGCTTTTTCCAGGTCATGCTCCCGCCACAGTCTGGTGAACACGTCACACGCTCACTCAAGCATGAAGCCGAGAAGCACGTAGTGTGAAGATTTCTTTCACGAAAGCATGTTCAAACACTAAAGAGTTTTTCGCTTTCACACGAAGCCCCTCTCAGGCAGAGATTTTACAAAATGATACGGAAGTTAGTCAACTGATGAAGAACAAATCAAAGGAAAGGAAGTGTCGGATGTAACATGATACCTTTGTTTTTCTCTTAGACTGCTGTGATGCCTTACAGTCTCATTAAATTAACGCCACGGATTCTACAAGAATTCTACCGCATTGAAAAGCACACCATGTTAGGCTTTGATACAAAATTTCTAAACACGTCACTCTCTGTTATTTTAATTTTCGTTAGTTTGAATTCAGTTTGACATTGAAACAGCAAACGTGATATTTGTGCTTTCCGTGCAAAGGTTTGTAACATTATACCTTGTTTTTCTCTTAGACTGCTGTGATGCCTTAAAGTCTAATTAAATTAACGCCACGGATTCTACAAGAATTCTACCGCATTGAAATACACATCACGTTAGGCTTTGATACAAAATTTCTAAACACGTCCTGCTATTTTAATTTTCATTAGTTTGAATTTCCGTTTGATATTGAAACAGCAAACGAGATAATTTTCCTTTTCCTTGAAAACGAATTTAACATGATACCGTTGTTTTTGTCGAAAACGGATGTAACGTGATGACATGGTAACGTGATTTATTTTCTGCAAACAGGGCGACATCGATTATAATACAGATATTATCGATTAATTAAAGAATTCGGTTTTTCTGAATTATGAGATGTTACAACAGATCATCTTTTCTAAAGAAAACAGCGTTGCCATAACAATAATTATTTCACATGAACTGCTGTGACGCCTTAGTGTCTAATTCAATTAATTTGCGGTTTAACTTAGCGCCACGGAGTCTACAGGAATCCTTCCGCAGGAAGAATTACGTGATGTTCATGACGTCTATTAATCTGCGCATGCGTTTAGCACAAAGAATTTTCTTCCAGAAAGAATAGTACCACAAGGAGAGCATAGTGCTTTTTGAAACAAATATATACCTTTGAGCTCTTCAATTGTGTCGTAAATAGACTTCACATTCTACTAACCACGGTCTGTTGCTCCCCACCCCCTACCCCCTTACAGAAATAATTAATTAATTGATATTAATTAATTAATTGGTGATTAAAAGTTTACACCATAGTGCTTTAGCGCCTGAGGGGTTTAGCAGACGACAACCCACCAAACCATCACAATAGTGCATTCTGCACTAAAAATGGTCAGCAAAATGAAAATGAAATCTTGGCGCGGGTAATTTAATACATGTAATTAAATTCTACCACGGCATGCAAAATTTCACGGTTTTGAAATGTTCTTAATCTTTTTGCCTTTTAAAATGTTTCTTGACCCCATCTTGAATAAAAATTCATCTAAAACATTTTTTCATGTTTCTTTCATTTTTTCAAGTTTGCATTAGTTGCCTTTTTAGGCTTTTGAAACGGGCAAGGCATCTATTTATAGATTGAGGCACCGTGTGATGTTTTTAATACGCATATTTGCGTTATTTGTCGTTGTAGTTCACTCGGCCGCCTTCTTGGCCAGGATTCAAATCCCGCACTTTTGATATTTATTCAGGAGCAATTAAAATTTTATCTAATACCCCGATTTCTGTTAAACGTGAAAGATATATTTTTGTGTTTTTATTCAAGCGTTCGACTCAAGCGAGTACTAGAGTCCGAAACCGGTGATTGCTTCGACAGGTCGAAGCTTTTTTACATCAGTCACGCAATGTTTCTGTAGCAAGCTCCTGCATTTAAAAACGGCTGGTAGCCAAAGCATTTTTGGGCCAGACTCTACTTTGAAGATGTTTTTCATTTAGCAAGAATTTTGTCCATTTTGTCCATTTCCATCCGTGTACAGTTGGGCCGACAAAGTCGTGTGTCACAGACGAATTGAATGTTTACACAACAAAAGAACCTTATTTTGTTCTTGATGTAAAAACTTACTTGCACACTTTTCAAAAACTCAGAAAACAAAATGGAAATGCAAAGTAATAATATAATAATTTCTCAAACTAGAATGGACCTTAAATCAGTAAAGCCATCGTGTGAAATAATAGACGGCAAAAATGAAAACTTGCCCTTTGGCGCGGACAATTAATTAAATTTATCACGGCATGCTATTTTCACGGCTTTTAAGGATTCAAATTTTTTTATGCAATTCAAATGTTTCTTTGCCTCATCTTGAATCTTTTTTCCACATTTAGTTGGGATTTTAAACAGCATCTGTTATCTAATATGTGTGATCTAATGCATGCCCTTTTTACCGAATGGTAATGAAGGTATTAAAATGACTATTTATTTCCCTCACTGGCTCACTCACTCACTCACTCACTCACTCACTCCATTCTGATATCAAACCGCAATTAATTTATGCGCTAAACGATAAACGTGCTGACAGGAAGGTCCTTTAAACGCATTCAGCACATGTCAATCAGAAACAAATTATTCTTTAACCTCGTTCCCAGGGGAACTAAATTGAATTTTCACAAAACAAATCGAAAGAGGATCACTTACACTTATCCTCTGGTGATAAAAGAGAATGGAATTTGCTCAACGAAGAGCATAGGCTATCAATGAGCCATTCACGTAGGAAAACATTCAAAGACGCGTTTTAGTAAACACAACATTCATGCACGTTTTTGTTTCGCGTCACATCATCTTCGTGTCACGTCATTCGTTCTTCATCTTTTTGAGTCGTGCAGAAACGCGCATCTTTCTCTCAAATTTTATTCGCTGCTTAAAATAACGCTATACGTGCTGGCAGAAAAGTAAACATATTCACAAAAAAAATTACTTAATGCTAAAAAGGATCAAAGGTTACACTTAAATATTTTTGTGATGAAATAGAATTCAAGCTACGAAGCCTGAGAGCACGAACCATCAATGACGCAATTCCCATGGAAAAATAAAACATTCACAGGGAAATAAAGTGAGATTGTGTTACATTATTGAACGCTTATTTGAAGAAAAAAACTATCAATGACCCATTCACGCAAGAAAACATTCGAAGGCAAATTAAGTGAGATTGTGACATTACTGATAGCACCTATAAACTACATCATTAAAGTTACGCTTAAACTGTTTTTAAAAATGATTACGCTCGCCAATGACGTGTTTTAGTTAACACCACATCCACGGCACGTTTTTGTTTCGCGTCACGTCACCTCGTGTGACGTCATCCGTTTTTCATCTTTTTGAGTCGAGCAGATACACGCAGTGCTCGGGCGTATCTTTTCTCTCAATTTTTTTCCGATGCTCAAAAATAACGCTATACGTACTGACAGAAAAGTAAACATATTCACAAAACAAAGGCTGTAATACACTAAACGGTAAATATTTTGGTTGTGAAAACTGAATAGCGCTACGACCCCTGAGAGCACGAGCCATCAATGACGCAACTAACGTGGAAAAATAAAGCAAAGTGAGATTGCTTTACTTGATTGGACAGAGAATATAATTCGCCGTACGAAGTCTCAGAGCATACGCTATCATGACCCGTTCGCGTTCAAAGGCAATTGAAGTGAGATTGTGATATTACTGATACATGCTTGCCATCTGACGTGTTTAAGTAAACACGACATTCATGGCATGTTTTTGTTTCGCGTCACGTCATCTCGTGTCACGTCATCCGTTTTTCATCTTTTTGGGTCGAGCAGAAACGCACATCTTTCTATCAAATTTTATTCGCTGCTCAAAATAACGCTATACGTGCTGACAGAAAAGTAAACATATTCACAAAACAAATTTACTTAATGCTAAAAAGGATCAAAGGTTACACTTAAATATTTTGCGGTGAAAAAATAGAATTCGTGCTACGAAACCTAAGAGCACGAACCATCAATGTCGCAACTTTCATGAAACATAGGCACGCTAAGCGTGCAGGAGTTATTTTTTCAATTTATGGGGTGGCTTGGGGTGAAACTGGGTGATTGTCCTGTTGGGATGGTTTATGCCATGGGTTGAGCTATTTGTGTATGGCGGCCCACGGAGTCACTTTTTGCACAAAATTTGCTTGCAAACAAAATAACTTTTAAGTGCATTTTGATACATCAGAACTGTTTTATTCAATACGTAAATTTTGATCATTTAATTGAAAAACAAAAACTAATTCAATTATCAAAATGTCACAAAATGGCACGTTCTTATTCTGTTTAAGCGGTTTTGTTGCTAGCTTTGTAGCAACCGTAACGTGTTACTTTTGTTTGTTACGGAATACTTTTGGGTTTTTGCCAAAAACTGAAACATGATATTGTTGTTTTTCTCACTTTTGTAACATGAGACCTTTGTTTTTTAAAAACGAACGTAACACGATACCCTTGTTTTTCTCGAAAAAGCCACGATTCCATATAGACATTGAACGAAAAGTACTATAATAAACGAAGTAATAAACGCATCAAATCAAAAACCACTTTCTTCGGGAAAGTTCTTTAAAGCACAGTACACCTGGAGTATTTCTTTTCTGTCAGAACTGTTCGACAAAGATTTTCGTTCATTCACAACCTAAATTCTATTCAACAAACAAGAACTAATTGAGTTATCGAATTGTCACGGAATGGCACGCTCTTATTCTGTTTTTGCTCTCGATCGTAGTTGCTTTTAACAGCAAAGTTAATACTTGTACCGGTTCATTAAATGTTTGAACGAGATGTTTTACAGTTGATTTCAGTTTACTTTGGCCGCCCGCTTTGCGAAGTTTGTTGGGAAATTGGAAACTTTGTTATGAAGTTGCCAATTACGTTGCGAGTTTGCGAATCAAATTGCGAACTTCGATAAGTTCCCAACTTCGGCCCGACTGAACTTTCGAAGTTTTGGTAGTTGATGAGAAACAAGACATGTTGCTCGAAAGTCATGGCGATTTCTGAACTCGAAGATTTTAGAGCTTGTCAAGGAAAGTTGAAGTAGCTTGAAGTGTAAGACAACGTTTCGCATCAGCGATCACGCAAGTGATTTGCCGATAAATAAATTTTATGCAGGTAGAAATTTGGTCAAATTTTAACTTTTTTGTATGAAAACACATATTTAACGATTTCTGTGAGGCATAATCTTCACTGTCTTCAATTTCAAGTCTTCTGCGTTTGTAAACCGGATGAAACTGGACGGTTTATTGATTTTAATCGAAGCCGACGCGACGCGACAGACTAATTTGTTCGAGACAACATGTTTACGGCTCGCTGAACATAAAAGTTTTTTATTTTTATGACATTTGTTTCCAACAGTTTAGCGTAGCAAAGCCCTTTTTGATAACATAATTGTAGAAGGTTTTATTAATTTCGGGCCGAAGTTGGGAACTTTGTATCGAAGCTCACAAAATACGTTTCAAATCCATGATAATTCACAACTCATCAATTAATCTTCGAGCTGAAATCTTTCAACGAAAACGAACTGCGACACGCTGCGACACATAATTTCGTCAGATTACTTCGCCTTTATAAACTGCAATTTGATTGGTTCTGATAGTACCTGAAATCTGATTGGTGTGACAAACACACATACTTCACTGACCCACTAACTGATTACAAGGACACGACGACTAAGAGCTATTTTAAAAACATAGGCACGCTAAGCGTGCAGGAGTTATTTTTTCAATTTATGGGGTGGCTTGGGGTGAAACTGGGTGATTGTCCTGTTGGGATGGTTTATGCCATGGGTTGAGCTATTTGTGTATGGCGGCCCACGAAGTCACTTTTTGCACAAAATTTGCTTGCAAACAAAATAACTTTTACGTGCATTTTGATACATCAGAACTGTTTTATTCAATATGTAAATTTTCATCATTTAATTGAAAAACAAAAACTAATTCAATTATCAAAATGTCACAAAATGGCACGTTCTTATTCTGTTTAAGCGGTTATTTTGTTGCTAGCTTTGTTGCAACCGTAACGTGTTACTTTTGTTTGTTACGGAATACTTTTGGCTTTTTGCCAAACACTGAAACATGATATTGTTGTTTTTCTCACTTTTGTAACATGAGACCTCTGTTTTTTAAAAACGAACGTAACACGATACCCTTGTTTTTCTCGAAAAAGCCACGATTCCATATAGACATTGAACGAAAAGTACTATAATAAACGAAGTAATAAACGCATCAAATCAAAAACCACTTTCTTCGGGAAAGTTCTTTAAAGTGCAGTACACCTGGAGTATTTGTTTTCTGTCAGAACTGTTCGACAAAGATTTTCGTTCATTTGCAACCTAAATTCTATTCAACAAACAAGAACTAATTGAGTTATCGAATTGTCACGGAATGGCACGCTCTTATTCTGTTTTTACTCTCGATCGTAGTTGCTTTTAACAGCAAAGTTAATACTTGTACCGGTTCATTAAATGTTTGAACGAGATGTTTTACAGTTGATTTCAGTTTACTTTGGCCGCCCGCTTTGCGAAGTTTGTTGGGAAATTGGAAACTTTGTTATGAAGTTGCCAATTACGTTGCGAGTTTGCGAATCAAATTGCGAACTTCGATAAGTTCCCAACTTCGGCCCGACTGAACTTTCGAAGTTTTGGTTGTTGAGGAGAAACAAGACATGTTGCTCGAAAGTCATGGCGATTTCTGAACTCGAAGATTTTAGAGCTTGTCAAAGAAAGTTGAAGTGGCTTGAAGTGCAAGACAACGTTTCGCATCAGCGATCACGCAAGTGATTTGGCGATAAATAAATTTTATGCAGGTAGAAATTTGGTCAAATTTTAACTTTTTTGTATGAAAACACATATTTAACGATTTCTGTGAGGCATAATCTTCACTGTCTTCAATTTCAAGTCTTCTGCGTTTGTAAACCGGATGAAACTGGACGGTTTATTGATTTTAATCGAAGCCGACGCGACGCGACAGACTAATTTGTTCGAGACAACATGTTTACGGCTCGCTGAACAGAAAAGTTTTTTATTTTTATGACATTTGTTTCCAACAGTTTAGCGTAGCAAAGCCCTTTTTGATAACATAATTATAGAAGGTTTTATTAATTTCGGGCCGAAATTGGGAACTTTGTATCGAAGCTCACAATTTGATTCAAAAACTCGCAACCTATTTGGCAACTTCATAACAAACTTTCCAATTTCCCAACGAACTTCGCAAAGCGGATGGCAAAAGTAATGACCACATTATTCTTCAAATCTGCTTTGTGCAAATGGAAAGCTAGCCTCTCCAAACGTACGCTCGAATAAGACGAATAACAAGTTAGTGTTGGGCCTTTTGCTCACGGCGTGTGCGTTGTAAGCAGGCGGGCGTTACGAAAAACGTTTTTAATCCAGGGTTAAATCACAACTCACCGATTCCGCCTCCTTCTAATCTAAAAACTTCGAACGAAATTGCTGACTACGTCAGATTGCTTCCCCTTTATAAACTGCAATTTTATTGGTTCTGATAGTACCTGAAATCTGATTGGTGTGACAAACACACATACTTCACTGACCCACTGACTGATTACAAGGACACGACGACTAAAGAGCTATTTTTGAAAAAATAACTCAAAAATAACTCAAAAATAAAAAATTCAAAGGCAAACAAAGTGAGATTGTGCTACATGTTTGGATGCTTATCTGAAAGAAAAAACTATCAATGACCCATTGGCTCAAGAAAACATTCAAAGGCAAATTAAGTGAGATTGTGACGTTATTGATATATAGCAGCTAAACTACATGCAGTTATGCTTAAACTATCAAAATATTATGCTTGCCGTGTGTAGTGTTTTAGTTAACACGACATCCACAGCACGTTTTTCTTCCGTGTCACGTCATCTCGTGTTACGTTAGTATTGAACGTTAGTAATAAAGTGAGATTGCGTTACATTATTGGACGCTTATTTGGAAAAAAATTGGACGGTCGGCACTTCATCGAATTGCAGAATTACCATGAGGTTGCTCGAAGAGCCTTTGATTTAGTCTTTTTATTTCCTTCTGTAATTTTGTTTAGAAGTTTTTCTGTTATTAACTGCGCTGCGCAGTTCTTGCTCTGCACGGGGTTTATTATTATTAACTGCGCTGCGCAGTTCTTGCTCTGCACGCGGTTTATTAACTGCGCTGCGCAGTTCTTGCTCTGCACGGGGTTTATTTTTTTTCGTTTTGTCGGTGACCTGTCCCAGACCTCCACTCGGTCGAGCTTGAAGTCACGTAATGTTTAGAAGCTACAAATCAGTAACAAATGGAAAAAGTTTCTCTATTTTTGTCTTTATAAAGTATGTTTATTGTGAACTATTCCATTTTGAAGCGTTTAGTCCATGGAAAATACTAAATTTCCACGCTTTCAAATAGAAATATAATTTAGCGGGCCAGAATCTGTGAATAAATACCATTACGTTGGTGTAAAAGAATGTGCTGACATGACAAGTTTCACTTTCGATCGGCTAGAGCTCAAGTCACGTAATGTTTTAAAGCTATGTAAGCTACCGTTCAAATCTTTGCGAATCCTTTGGTCTTTACTAAACAAATTTATTGCAAAGTATTTCTCTTAAGGGTAATCTATTTTTTTTGGGCCTGTGTCATTGAAAGGATTTTAGAGAAAAAGAAACATGCCCTGACTTGTACCGCTTACGTCATTCGGTATGCTAGGGAAATCCCCTCTGTTCTAAAAACAGCTTCAGCGTCCGCACGTGGGAATTCGGCCAGCATTTGCATATAAGAAAAATTATTAATCGCGGCTAGAACAAGTCAACCATGAAATGTACACAAAGTTTGTCAGACGATGCATTTTTACAACCGCCTATTGTAATACGAAAACCGAAACAGGGTCAAATAAATTTTGAACTGTTGAAGAGGTTCAAAAATAGTAGTAACTTTATAGAAACTGCGAAACATTTTCATTGGGCCATTTTCAGTTTTATGCAAATGGGGAATACTGTCAAAATTCTCACGGATATTTACGTTCCTTGCGTGAAGCCAGACGTACTTATCAATTGTAAAGTTTATCCTCGGAGAGCCAGGGGCAGTTGTTGTAAACCTTCGCCCAAAAAATCCCGTCGTCCGGATAAGCGTTTTTTTGGTTTACGGATCAGGATCGTGGGAATTAAATTTGGCCAGCATTAGCATATAGGAAAAATATTTAATTGCGGATGGAACTAGTCAACCATGAAATGTCACACAAGGTGTTTTCTTACCATTTTGCTTGTCAGTCGCAACATTGTTTGACGCAGATAAAGGGGATATAAGGGGGTGGGGTGCATTTTTTATTCTCCCCCATGGCTACCCCTAGGGTGGTCACGTGACCAGCGCAGTTTTAAGCTCTAAGAGCTTCTTGTTTTTTTTTTCGTTTTGTCGGTGACCAGACCCAGACCTCCACTCGGTCGAGCTTGAATCACGCGATGTTTAGAAGCTACAAATCAGTAACAAATGGAAATTTTTTTCTTATTTTTGTCTTTACAAAGAATGTTTTGTGTGAGATGTTCGACTTTAAAGCATTTGACTCATGGAAAATACTAAATTTCCACGCTTTCAAAGAGAAATATAATTCAGTGGGCCAGAATCTGTAAATAAATGCCATTACGTTGGTGTCAAAGAATGTGCTGACATGACAAGTTTCACTTTCGATCGGCTCGAGTCACGTAATTTTTCAAAGCTATTCAGCCACCTTTGAAATCTTTGCGAATCCTTTGGTCTTTACTTAAAACTGTGAAGTATTTTGAAGCGTTTGAATCAAAGAAAATACTAAAATTTGATGCTTTAGCGGGTAAGAATTTACATTTATTTACATTACGTCTGTGTCCTGGAATGTGCTAGCGTTAGCAAATTTCTACTTTCACAAGGCACCGATCGGCAAGAATCACGCAATGCTCTGAAAGCTTAACTGCTACAAATGGAAACTAACCTAGCATGTTAAGTTTAAAATGTTCGACTTTTTAGCTTTACCTATTTTTGGAGCTGTGTCATCTACGGATTTTTGAAATCTGAAGGAAGACCACTGAGACAAACATGCCCTGACTTGCAAGGATTACGTCATTGGTAAATTAATTCCCCGGGGAATTCCCATTCAGCAAAACACAGGTCTAGTGTTCTTCTCAAATTTGATTTAATTATTTGCTCCAATATTCCATTTTCGGAGCTGGTTATTCAATCTTTCAACGGTAATTCAAGACAACACTGGATGCTGATTTAAAAGATTTTTTTGTTTCACGGATCAGGATCGTGAGAATTAAATTTGGCCACCACTAGCATATAAGGAAAATATTTAATTTTGGGTGGAACTAGTCAACCATGAAATGTCACGCAATGTGTTTTCTTACCATCTTGTTTGTTAGTCGCAACATTGTTCGTCGCGGGTGAAGGGGATAAGGGGGGGGGGTGCATTTTTTGTTCCCCCCACATGGCTCCCCTAAAGTGCTCACGAGACCAGCGCAGTTGTAAGCTCTAAGAGCTCTTGTTATTTTTCGTTTTGTCGGTGACCTGTACCAAACCTCCACTCGGTCAGGCTCATGTCACGCGATGTTTAGAAGCTACAAATCAGTAACAAATGGAAACATTTTCTTATTTTTTGTCTTTACAAAGAATGTTTAGTGTGAAATATTCGATTTTGAAGCGTTTTATTCAAAGGAAATTCTAAATTTTCATGCGTCGAAAGAAAAATATATTTCAGCGTGCCAGAATCTGTGAATAAATACCATTACGTTGGTGTAAAAGAATGTGCTGACATGACAAGTTTTACTTTCGATCGGCTAGACCTCGAGTCACGTAATCTTTCAAAGCTATTATCAGCTACCTTTCAAATCTTTGCAAATCCGTTAATCTTTACTTACAAAATTCAGTGTGAAGTATTTTGAAGCGTTTGAATCGAAGAAAATACTAAAATTTCACGCTTTAAATAAATAAGCTTTAGCGGGCAAGAATTTACATTTATTTACATTACGTTTGTGTCCTGGAATGTGCTGGCGTTAACAAATTTTTACTTTCACAAGGCACTGATCGGCAAGAATCACGCAATGCTCTGAAAGGTTTAAATCTGCTACAAACGGAAACTAAACAAATCCTCTGGTCTAAACTTAGCATGTTAAGTGTGAAATATATGGATTTTTTAGCGTTATATATTTTTGGAGCTGTGTCATCTATAGGATTTCTGAAATCTGATGGAAAACCACTGAGACAAACATGCCCTGACTTGCAAGGGTTACGTCATTGGTAAATTAATTCCCCGGGAAATTCCCATTTAGCAAAACACAGGTCTAGTGTTCTTCTCAAATTTGATTTAATTATTTGCTCCAATATTCCATTTTCGGAGCTGGTTATTCAAACTTTAAACATTAATTCAAGACAACACTGGATGCTGATTTCAAAGACTTTTTTGTTTCACGGATCAAGATCGTGGGAATTAAATTTGGCCACCATTAGCATATAAGAAAAATGTTTAATTTCGGATGGAACTAGTCAACCATGAAATGTCACGCAAGGTGTTTTCTTACCATCTTGTTTGTCAGTCGCAACATTGTTCGACGCAGGTAAAGGGGATAAGGGGAGGGGGGGGGGTGCATTTTTTGTTCCCCCCACATGGCTCCCCTAAAGTGCTCACGAGACCAGCGCAGTTGTAAGCTCTAAGAGCTCTTGTTCTTGATATTTGACTCGTTTTATTCGTTTTTTATTATTTATGTGACTCGTTTTATTCGAGTAGGAGCTAATACTGTAATTTTTTTGGTTACTCCGCTCTTTTAAACGAGAAATATAAAATATATATGTTTTGTTTTTCATTCAAGGGTTTTGAGTTTCAGTCGGAACCGAACGGCGATGGAGAAATGACCTGCAATGAAACACGCAATCAAGAACTCGCGTTTGCGTGACTGCTTCCCAAAATTGACGTAAAGAGCTTGCATGTTTAAAAGCTAAAATGCTTTCTTATCTTGTTCTTATTCCCATTTTTTGGTGTGGTACATTTTTAAAAATGTTTCAAAACGCTTCTTAGTTTTTAACGAAATCTTTCTAATTGTTTGTTTGTTTTGGTCGGATATCATTTGTACTGCCATTTAACTGGTTTGAGTTCATTTATTCAACGTTTTGAATACCTAGGTTATTCAGTATTCAGAAAAAAAATAAAAATGTGAAAGCCTAAGCAGGAATTTGTCCAAGCATAGACAAACAATCCACATACTTGCGTGTTACTCAATTAAATGGTATTTTAAAAGTTTTTGCTGTACTTGCCTAATCAAGTAGTTAAACATTAACCGCCCGGTTTTTAAGCTGTAAGCTTTAAGCGTCTTGTTATATTTGAAATGTTCAATCTGCTGAAAATGGAAAGGAAAGACTTTTTTCAAAGAAAACAGCTTTGTCACGGCACTCAGCTTGATGTTCACATTCGGCGGGACGCTCAGATATTCAAAATGCGCTGTTTTAAAAACGAAGGACATTACCGAGCTGGAAATTTGCAAAAAGATATATTTTTTAGTTCATCTTACAACTAGTTAAAACAAAAAGTTAGCAGGCCTAGCGAATTTTGATTTCAGAATTTTATGACGTAATGCAGTTATTTTCAACTTTTAAGAGTTTTAGTGCACTGTTTTATCGATTTTGTGCACTTTTCAAGAATTTTAGGCGGTTTTCTGACGTTTTGGAAACATTTTGAAATCCAAGATGGCGGCTGTTTTGACATCATGATGTGTTGGTCACGTGGTGTGACGTCATCATCCCACGTGTCATATATCAAAAGATAGATTTTTGATGTAAATACTATATATCCTCTAAGTTTCATTGTGATTGCTTAAATAATCTGGAAGTTACGGAGGGGAAGGGGGCGGAATCCCCCCCTCGGTCTGAAAAGATCATGGTATATTCTTTTTTACCAAGTTGACGGAACATTTCTAATAGCTGAGTGTCAACTACAGAAATGTCAATTTAAGGCACACGTTTCTTTTTTGTCAGATTGTTCTGACCTGCTCAAATCAGGCCAGACTCAAAGTGGATTGTACTCTGTCAACCCAGACGGTAAAGGATCCTTTTCTGTCTACTGTGACATGCGCACTGACGGTGGAGGCTGGACAGCGTTTCAGCGAAGACAGGATGGCTCGGTAGACTTCTATCGGGGATGGAACGACTACAAAGCAGGCTTTGGTCAGCTGACTGCTGAGTTCTGGTTAGGAAACGACAAAATCCACCGACTGACGGCCTCTAGACCGAGCTCCCTACGAGTGGAGCTGGAGGACTGGAGCGGAGGTAAATCGTATGCCAAATATGGCAAGTTCAACATTGGTGATGAGCAGGCGCAGTATCGACTTGAAGTGGGTTCATATTCAGGTTCAGCGGGGGATGCGTTAGCATATCATAAAAACATGGCGTTTAGCACAAAAGACAGAGATAACGACAGAAGGAGCGATGACAACTGTGCTGCACAATTCACAGGCGCCTGGTGGTACAACGATTGCATCATGTCCAATCTAAACGGACAATACTTGGGAAACAAACGTGATCACCGAGGAGGCGTGTGGCAGTACTTCAACTATCCTCTTTCACTCAAATTTACTGAAATGAAACTGAGGCCGTCATCGTAGAAAGAATACGGGTAACAGGTTTAATCCTTTGATTTAAAAACTAAACGTTTCGTATGTTTTTAAATCAAAGTTTTTTCCGACATGCGTTGTCTTGTCATGTTTGTCATCGCAGTGTGGTTTTTATTTTTATTGAAGTTAAAATGGCCTAAGAATAGGAATGTCTCGATTAGGTTTAATCCTGTTATTGACGTAAATACCAACGTGTCACTAGACTGAGATTATGCATGACGATTTTTTCGCGAACGGCAAAAATTAGACTCGTACGCGGAAATGAGGCGTTTGTATTTGTTGTCACTGTGAATGCGGGATTTTTTTCCTATTTTTATAATGGATTAATTTTAGGATTCGATAAAAAGGTAAGAAAATGAAAGGCATCAAAGGTCCTCAAAGCTTTCCATAATTGGTACATATCAAACAATGATAAAGCGTTTTTAAAGTTAATTTGGATACCGTAAACGGAATTCTTGTTTAATAGAACAGTTTCCTTTGTAATCATACAGCTTATTCTAAAATGGCGGAAAATACATTATTCTTTTAATTGACTTCATGATAATTGGCCCTCATTGCCTCGATCGCATCTGCAGAATTTAAAATAATCTTTGGCTTAAAGCGAGTCCATGAGGGACAATTTATAGACAAAAGAATAATGTATTTTTCGCCTTTTTGGACAAAGGTATATTCGTAAGTGTGGTCCGTTCTAGCGAATAGTAGAGGAATTTATAGTATTGACCACTGTTGACAACTTTTTTACAGCTGATAGCCTGGGTACCAGTCTCTTACCTTTACCAGAGCGCGAGCTTCGCGCGCCTCTCGCGCTCTCGGAAAGAAAACGATTAATAGTGATTGGTACCCAGGCTACCTCGCTGTGCTCATGTTAGTCTTAGTTAGTATTTGTTGTTGTAAGTTATTCCATTTATGTTATTTTAATTTAATCCGTTCCGCTTTGATTTGGCCTGCGAGGTCGTTAGTTTTAAAACCAGCTTACCTTAAAGACTCTTGGTTTTAGGCCATCGTAACTTGATTAAAAATATGAAACAAACAGCGGTAATAAACATTATTAAAAATCGCATTTTACTAACTTGACTTTTCGTATACATTTTCAAAAGTACGACCGCTACAAATTGTTTATCTTTTTTCTATGGAACAGGCAAATAAATGTAACCTGTACCGTATCACTGGCAAACATAACCGTTTTACTCAAATTCCAATCGGTTGAATGTTACAACGTCAAAAATAACTAGTTAACAGGGAAAACTCAAACGTTGATCTTTACAAATATCTGTCATGGTAAATACGTGAATAGAAAATTTTGTAGACACGATAGAAATATATTTTTTTAAAAGTAAATTTAATTTGACAATATCTGAAGTCTGGATCCTAAGTTGATATTTTTGTGAGCAGTATCTGGCTTTTCTCCTGTAATGAGACTGAGTTGGGTTCTTCGCTAGAATGCATGAAAAGTCGGCTTGTATAGAATTAGCTAGAATGGTCCTGATTCAAACGCTGATAAGTTTAGCGCCCTGTCTAAGCGCAGCATTTACCGTGATATTCATTAAGTTTCTACGACGCATACATTTGGTTAAAAAACGATATCATGTTAATGTATCGCTGAGTTATAAATGCCGTTTAGCTCAATAGGAAGCTAAGTTAGTCAAGCAAGCAACCATTGAAACTAGTTGGGGTAACTGGAGGGAGGTAGGCACTTCTAGAAAATAAAGTAATCTTAAAAGTTCAATGGTGTAAAATGAGGTCTGATACCAAAATGTTAAACGTGACATTGTGAAAATCAAATGTACAGTTTATAGATTTATAGTTTTCAAAGTTGTTGTTAATAAATTGCATTTATTAGTTTGCATGTGTCACGGTTTTCTTTTCTTAGACGCGATAGGTCTGTGCAAGAAAAAGAATTAAGCTATCTTATTCTCGGAATCTAGACCACGTGTACAGCCGGCATATTTGATAGAATGCTTCCCGAATCTCGTTGTGTTGAATCTTTCATAACGCTGAATTGTCATTTCCAAATCAGGGAGAACTGTCTGTTTAATACCAACGGAGTTTAAAGCCTGCTAATTTTAAGATCACCCCGATCGTTTCTATCGCATCGATCGTTTGCAAATACTGAGACGATCGAAGCGATTGGAAGCGATCGGGGGTTCTCATATGATCGTCCCGATCGCCTGGTACGAGCGAAGACTCACGAAAAAAAAAAATAATTTAGTCCTAGATCCAACACAACTGCACCCATTAATGAAAGAGCAAAACTCGTGGCCTCCTATCTTTTCAGGTATATTGCAGGTATACGGCGCAGAAGGGAAAGAGAAGCTAGTACGATAGAACACGGGCGATCCAAGCGATCTTGATCGCCCCAGTCGCCGCAGACGTTAGCGATCGTCTGTGTAACGTTCTCATATAATGGCCCCGATCGCAGGGAAACTAACCAGCCTTTAGGGGCTGAAAATCGTGCTTGTGTCCCATTTCAAATTCGAACATCGTAAAGGACTTTAAATAAGGTTTCTTTAAAGTTAAGTGTCACGTGACGTTGAAGAGCGTTTCTGGATATTTGCGACTAGCATTTTTGGACAAAAAACGAGCATTGCAACTGCCAAAAAGCATCAAATGCCAGTTTTACTAGCATAATCGGCAGCCAGTGTCACGAGTCACTCATCAATATAAAATAGTATTGCATGATTTGGGCATCGACTTTGACTACGGCTATATAATATCGATCAAGTCGTTTGCTAACTGGTAACTAGTCAATACATGTACGTCTAGCGGACCTATATTTATCCAAACTATAAATAAATAAAAAATCTTGAACTTTGTCTTGCATTGGCAAGTTACCCAAATTGGTGATCATAGTATCACGTAACAAGCTAAAGCAGTATTCATTCCTCTGCGTTGTAGAATTACGGATTACTGAAACATCACCATAATCATGGCTGTTCAAAAGCAAAGTATGCCTTCCTTTGCGTCCATAATTTCTGTTTTGTCCATTGTGTTCTACTGCGCGGGCTTTTTAAGAGTTGAGCTTGAGTTACTCGAGCACAAGAAAAGAATAAACGCTCTTGAAAGCGTTGCGGAGGCCAAGCCGCCGTCAAACGATCCAGACATAATCAAGAATGCTCCTGGTAAGTTTGCCTTACTTTACAAGCTAGAGATTACAAATTGTTACAATCATACAACACAGTCATCAGAATAAAAGCTTTTTTTCAATGGAAATAGCAAAGAGTTAAAACAAATAATGAATGAACGTGCTTCATCTTATTGTGTTATGCAGCCCTAGCCGCCACGAAAACGGAAGCTAGGGTTAGCAGGTCATGTTTTCTTCAATCCAATGCAAACGACTTGAAATGCAAATAGTGAATCGACTTTATGTAATGTAATGTAATGTACCATTTTTTATATTAGAAAATTTACAAAGGATATGTTCAACTCAGAAGTCCAATAGCAAAGCGCGCGATGTCTAAAAATAGAATGCAATTGATTATACCCTACGAGACTCAGAAAACAGCAGCGTGTTCTGAGAGAAATAAAAGTAATCTAACCGAAGTTTTCGTTTTATGAAAGTGTTTTACGAAAGTGTTTGTACAAGTGGTCCTTTCATTATTTTAGGAACACTGGCTGTTTAAGAAAGTGTTTAAGGAAAACCGTCCGCCATTTCGGTTTGTTTGTCTGAGTCGTGACGTCACTCGCGCGCTTCGCTATTACTATTTTTAAAGATAATAAAATGCCAATTATTTCCGTCTCAGCCATCTTGTGGGTCAAAGAGTAATAAATGCTTGCCTGGAGCAAGGATTCCTGCAGAGATGCCACAACGAACACGCCAGAAATTATATTTTTCTTCCTCACCCTCAAAGCTAAAGAAATTACTCTAAGAACTAATAAAAATTTTATAAAAGACACCAATCTGTAAAAGGACTATTTCTTTTTCTGCCTTTGTAAGTAGAAGTCGTTTCAAATCCGTTTTCATTTCCTTCGTAGGAATTCAGTCGCATATGCTTAGTCACAGCCGTCATGTTGAATCAATCAAGAACGAGTCGGAATCTAAAAGCACAGCGGAAACGATGATCAAAATCAACAAACTTTTATCAGAGGGGAGATTGCATCTCTGTCAGTCAAAGGATGTCACGTGCTCGTCTGGTCCTCCAGGCCCTCCCGGTGCACCTGGACCAAGCGGACACAAAGGGGCCCGGGGACGAAGGGAACAGAAAGGAAGAACTGGAAACAAGGGAGATAAAGGTATTATGGGATCGCCAGGGAAGAGCGGCAAGCAAGGCATTGTGGGACCTGCGGGGATAAAGGGAGAGACTGGAACCAAAGGTGAGAAAGGAGACATAGGGCCCGCAGGCATGCCGGGAAGTAAAGGAGAGCCTGGTAAATCGATTTCATCTCCTGCTGTTGTTGTTTCTCCTGTGACGTTGACAGTGAACGAAGGTGGATCAGCCTCCTTTAAGTGTTCAGCCAGCGGTAATCCTGAGCCCGCAGTAGTGTGGAGTAAACTGGACAATCAGTCAGAAATCACTCAATCAGCGGTTTCAAGAGAAAAAGTTGCAGTTGACTAAAGTGACTGGAAATGACTCAGGAGTGTATCAGTGTTCAGCAACAAGCATCCTGGGGAATTCACGGGAAGTGGTGCGATTAGCAGTAAATGGTAAAATTCTGGTTATTGTAATTACTGAAATAAACTTTTCAATGTGTCACACAGTTATACTAATACAGTGAGACCCTTTTAGTTATAGCAAACATGTTTAAAATTTTGAGGTTACCAATATTCACATTTGAGTAACAGAAAACATTTCCCGTTTCTTTGGAAGTTGATTGGGAGCAGAAAATTTTTCCAGTTTTTCTTAAATTTTCCTTCCATTTTAATCCTGAATAAGGGTTTTATTACTCAAGCAACTAAAATCGTATTCTTATTGTAAACAAGAAGAATGTTTCCTTTTACATTGTTAAAAGGACATTAGGATACTACTACAGTGCCATGAAGTGCTTTCTTTAATTTTAGACTTCTCCAATTTACAAAATGGTCCGGCCACATTTGATTCCTCTAAAAGAAAAACTTAATTAAAAATCAATATGAACGAAGTGTTATTTACTTGGTTGCAGTTTATCCTCGTGTTTCTCTTCATCCGGGACCTTATCACGTCACTGAAGGAAGTAACGTCACCCTACCAACTTGTCACGTGACCGGATACCCGGCGCCAGTGGTCACCTGGAGGAAGTCGTCTGGTCAGTTACCCCAGGGGAGGGCGCAGTATAACAACAGTGTCTTACAAATTTCTGATGTCCGTAAAGTTGACTCTGATACATACTTCTGTTCAGCAGTCAACCTTTTAGGAAATGTTGAAAGGAAAACACTACTAGTTGTGATTTCACTTCCTGCGTTTACCGTTAAGCCACCTGGAAAGGTGTCTGCTGTTACTGGTTACACTTTGACGTTAAACTGCAGCGCTACCGGTGATCCACAACCAGTCATCAGCTGGAAAAGACAAGGAGCAACACTGCCCGTGAGAAGGAGTCACAGGACAAACGAGGCGCTTATCATCAGAGATGTTAAAGAAGAGGATGCTGGGATCTATATCTGTGTGGCTACAAGTGCAGGAGTGTCTCATAGCGAGACAATAAGTGTTGTCGATACAAAACGCGGTACCGGTACGTTGTGTGAAAATGGATTTACTTTTTGCAAAGAGGGAAAAAGGTTTCCTTCAAACCCCAACAGAGACAGAAGCGATACTACTCAGCATTGCTCGGTCGTTTCTTTAGATATTAATTTTGATGTAGTTTTGAAGTAGCGTTCGACAGCGTGGTCAAGGATTCTAGGCTTGGGCTGCAAATACGCATATCCCGGAATCAAACCCTCCACTATGACTTCCAATTAATAAAAAGGGGGTAGCCCCAGATTCGATTCCTCGGCTACGGAAAAGGTTTCAACTGGTTTTGATTGATTACCAAAAAGTGTTTTTGCTGTCATTGTTGTTTGATGATTAACCGTGTTTTCAAGTAATAAAAGATCAACTAACTTTCCAAGACAGAAGATAAATAGATGGAGAAACCTTTTTATAGTACAAAGTTGCTGTTAAAGTAAGCATCATTTTTCAAAAGCGTTACAAGTATTTTATTTACCCCAACAAATACTTAACAATTATCCTGCGAAATCGCGCGGAATATCGCCTGATACTTAGCCGACGAGGCCGTAGGCCGAGTTGGCTAAAATCAGACGATATTCCGCAAGATTGAGCAGGATAATTGTTTTATTATTCAACAAATTGTCAACGAAACACATTTTGCACATAGAAAAACTGTGATTATGCAGCGCTTTACAAGATTTCGGACGAATCTTCGCAACCTACGAATATCGCAGGATATATGTTATGTACGGATGACAGATATCGTTAACATTTTGACCATATATGGGCAGCGCGCGCATCTGTTGAATAATAATACGTATTAACCGACTTCGAGGTCCTTTTCCTAGAATACGAACAAATTTGAAAAAAACGAGAAGCGACTGAAATTCACGCTTTCATCTTTTGTCAGATTGTTTAGATCTACTCAAATTAGGTCACACTCAAAGTGGATTGTACTCTGTCAACCCAGACGGTAGAGGACACTTTACTGTCTACTGTGACATGCGCACTGACGGTGGAGGTTGGACAGTGTTTCAGCGAAGACAGATGGCTCGGTAGACTTCTATCGGGGATGGAACGACTACAAAGCAGGCTTTGGTCAGCTGACTGCTGAGTTCTGGTTAGGGAACGACAAGATCCACCGACTGACGGCCTCGAGACCGAGTTCTCTACGAGTGGAGCTGGAGGACTGGAGCGGAGGTAAAGCGTATGCCAAATATGGCAAGTTCAACATTGGTGATGAGCAAGCGAAGTATCGACTTGAAGTGGGTTCATATTCAGGTACAGCAGGAGATTCGTTAGCATATCATTATAACATGGCGTTTAGCACAAAAGAAAGAGATAATGACAGATGGAGCAGTGGCAACTGTGCTGTAGGTAGGACAGGCGCCTGGTGGTACAAGAGTTGCTACGACTCCAATCTAAACGGACACCCGAGGAGCCACGTGGTACCACTTCAGACAAAAGTATCTTTCGCTCAAATTTACTGAAATGAAACTGAGGCCGTCATCGTAGAAAGAATACCAGTGACAGGTTTAATCCTGTTAGTGACGTCAATACCAACACGTCGCTGATCTTCGCTCATCAAAGGTCATCAAAGCTCTCCATACTTGGTCCATTACAAACGATGATAAAACGTTTTTAAAATGAATTTGGATAACGTAAACGGAATTCTTGTATTTCTGTATATTTTAAGAACAGTTTCCTTTGTAATCATACATCTTATTCTAAAATGACAAAAATACATTATTCTTTCAATTCTCTTCGTGATAATTGGCCCTCATTGCCTCGATCGCATTCGCAGAATTAAAAAGGTTTGGCTTAAAACGAGGCCATGAGGGACAATATGTAGACAAAAGAATAATGTATTTTCCGCCATTTTGGACAAAGGTGTATTCGCATTTGTGGTCCGTTCTAGCGAATAGCAGAGGAATTTATAGTATTGGCCACTGTTGACACCTTTTCTTACAGCTGATAGCCTGGGTACTAGTTTCTTATCTTTACCAGAGCGCGAGCGTCACGCACCTCTCGCACTCTCGGAAAGAAAACGATTGATTGTGATTGGTACCCAGGCTACCTCGCTGTGCTCATATTAGTCTAAGTTAGTATGCGTTGTTGCAAGTATTCCATTTATGTTATTATAATTTAATCCGTTCCGTTTGATTTGGCCTGTGAAGTCGTAAAATTTATAACCAGCTTACCTTATCTTTTTTCTATGGAACAGGCAAATAAATGTAACCTGCACAGTATCACTGGCAAACATAACTGTTTGACTCAAATTCCAATCGGCTGAATGTTACAACGTCAAAATTTACTAGTTAATAGGGAAAACGCAAACGTTGAATAGAAAATTGTGTAGACATGATAGAAATATATTTTTTTGTTTCTATGCTTGGATAAAGTAAATTTAAATTGATAATATCTGAAGTCGGGAACATAAGTTGATACTTTTGTGAGCAGTACCTGGCTTTTCTCCTGCAATGAGAACTGAGTTGGGTTCTTCGCTTAAAACTCACGAAAAGTCGGCTTGTATAGAATGAGCTAGAATGGTCCTGTTTCGAACGCTGATCTAAACGAGGGCGCTAAAAAGTAAGTTTAGCGCCTAACGCAGCAGTTACCGTGGTATTTTAAGTTTCTACGACGCATACATTTGGTTAAAAAACGATATGATGTTGATGTATCGCTGAGTTTTAAAGGCCGTTTAGCTCAATAGGAAGCTAAGTAAGTCAAGCAAGCAACCGTTGAAACTAATTGGGGAAACTGGGGGGAGGAAGGCACTTCTAGAAATATAAAGTAATCATAAAAGTTGAATGGTTTAAAATGAAGTCTAAAAAAATGTGAAACGTGACATTGTGAAAATCAAATGTAAAGTTTATAGATTTATAGTTTTAAAAGTTGTTGTCAATAAATTCCATTTACTACAAAGTTTGAATGTGTCACGGTTTTCTTTTCTTAGACGCGATAGGTCTGTGCAAGAAAAAAAACATTTAGCTATCTTATTCTCGGAGTCTGGACCACGTGTACAGCTGGGATATTTGATAGAATGCTTCCCGAATCTCGTTGCGTTGAATCTTTCATAATGCTGAATTATTATTTCCAAATCAGGCGAACTGTTTATATGATACCAACGGAGTGTTGTTTGTGCTTTTCGGGGCAGAAACGGTGAAGGACTCTTAATTACGCTATACGGTTTCTTTTTTCTTTTCGTAACTGCTTAAGTTGTGTTCATAACTGTGAGGATCTTCTCTTCATTTAATCTTCACTGACCTGCAGCTCAATATATGATTTCATATATTCATAATTTCATCTACACCTTCCCTGGGTATATTACGAACCAATTTAATGACCAGCTCCCAGTTGGCTTTAAATTATGTTATTTTAATTTTATTTTCGACGAACATCTCTGTAACTTTCCACTCTCTCCGAAAAAAACACAAAACATTCCTTTGCACTTCTAAGTCAATTTGATTGTTGCGTATACTCCCGGTGCTATCAATTGGTAGCGTAGTTGGCCGAAAACTAGCCCTTCGTATTTCGTAAACGTAAGATTTCATTCACACTGAAAATCAACAAAAACTAAATCTTTGTTAGTGAACACTATAAATAATACTGCTGTTTGGCCCCAAAATATCTTCGGGAGAAACTTATGCCTGTTCTTCTTGTCAACCAACCTAGGGTTTAGTTGAACCGTTTGTCATTCTCATTACCACTTCCCTAGTCCACTTTTTTATTCCGGGCTTCCTCGATCTTAGCAATCCAATATGGCGGCTAAAACTATTCAGCACTCGCAGTTAACTACCTCTGAGTGAACGCCAACGCCATTAGTGGCTGCGAACTGCGTTTTAAAGAATCCCGGTGCAAGAGCGACGAGAATTTCGTAAATAATTTCTAAAATTTTGATTCCGTTTTTAATTCAGTTCATGACTAGGTAACTGGTGTCCCTGTGCTTGAGGCCGCTACAATCCCGAAATAAACGTAAGTTTTAATGCTAATTACGTTAAAGTTGAAAGAGTGGAAATAAACACTGACAAATAACGTATTTCAAATCGAACTTTATTCACAATAACCATACAAATGACTACAATTTCTAGTTCTCACAAATCGGCAATTGATAGCCTTGGCTCAAACTTGTTTTTGGTTCGAACCAGCTTGCACTTTGTTTTCCATTGTGTTAGATACCCTGTAGTTGATAAAACTTTAAAACAAAAACAAATTGAACCACATGGTTATTGTATACAAAGAAACAGACGAAGATGGTTGTAAATGATGAACTCTGTGGGGTTGTGATATGTATTGTAAACCTGACATTAAATTTTCCGAGTGTATGCGGCTTCACCCAACACCGTGAGTGCTGGGATTGAAGTTTTGCTCTTGTCTGCAGTAGTACTCCAGTTACAGATCTTGTCTAGATTACAGTTTAGTCTCCTTGTTCTGTTCTTGTGACTTCATTGGATCTGTTTTAGAATCTTTGTTAGTTTCCTTGCTCGATACTGCTGGAATTACTGAACTGAACTGCTTGGAGCTTGCGGCAGTCATTCCAGCTGGCAAGTGCTGAAAGGTTTTCTTCGGGGCAGGACGATGCGTTTCACTTGTGATCAAAGGTTTTGCACTGATGGCTTTTAGAGGCTGTCCTGCTGAAGAACTGACCGTTGTCGACTGAGGCGGTTGAACCAAACTGGCAGAAGTTACTAAAGGTGTTTGTTTTGTTACAATGGGCACAGCTGGGGAGGTACCTTGGAAGGTACCTTGTGGCGTGGCTTTGGGGGGCTCGTGAAGGGTAGCTGGTAATGCACCCTGCGAGGCACTTTTTGAGATAACCTTTGAAGGTTTCTCAAAGGACTCCATCGAGGGAGTTTTTGTTACAACCTGTGGTGTGGTATTTGAGGAAGTGCTGGGTGTACATGTACCCTGTGAGGGGGTGGGCTGTGTAGCAGCTTGAGCAATAGTTTGGGAGACAGGCGGTGAAGTAGAAGCTGGTACTTTTGTTCCCTCTTTGGGTTTAGATGCCACATTTAGTGTTGCTTTTAACTGTTCAGGTTGTTTTTCAGGAGAGACCGGCCTCTGCGATGGTGCATGTGCTGCGTTATTGGTCTCAGATGAAGACGTTTTTGTCGATTTGAGATCAACGCTTTCTTTTTCTTTCTTCTCTGCTTCCTTGATATTTGTTGCGTCGCATGCTGGTTTAGAATCCACGTCGGGTGCTTTAGACTCCACATCAACTTTGCTCGCCTCAGAAGGAGCACTGCTAGCACTTTGCTCTTTATCAGTGTTGCTTGTCAACAACTTGCAGTCTGTCACGACAGATCGCTGGCTGCCGCTCACACTTGCCAAAGGTGTCCCTTGCAACGGTACCTGTGGGCTGCTGCAAACTGCCACAAGGCTTGCAGCTGCTAGGCCGGGGGAGATATTTTCCAAAGCAAGGCCAGGTTTGGGGGCTGCAGCCTGGCTCGAACTTGTAGAGGAAGATGATTCCGTAGCAGAAGCAGCAGAACTTGATGATAACGTCTTGACATCAGCATCAGTCTTTTCGTCAGTGTTGTCAACTTCCATCTTCTCCGAACTGGTAGATGGAGTGCTGCTGAGCTGTGTGGATGGCAGCGGTGCAGCAGCAGCAGCAGGAGGGTAGCTTGTTGTGGCTCAGTGGTGACAGGTCCTGAGTCTTCCGACTGGCCAGAGGTGGTCGGTGGTACCAGAGCACTGGACTTCTGTTGAAGAGCTTCTGGTACATCTACTTCACTGTCTTTGCTGTCTATCATCCTGGCTTTCCTTAACCTGCAAAATAAACACAGATCACATTGAAGCATACATTTTGGACTCTGTGCACACTCTGATAGGTAAAAAAAATAATTTATAATAAAAATCTGTATTATAAGACATATTATAAGAAAGTTAAAGTCGTGTACTTCGTTGTCACAAAACCCTCCACTTTTTATTTCAACTTTGTTAGTTAAACATTGTTTTCAGCCAACATTAACAGCTCCTCGTTCCCCAGCCCATCCTGCAGGCACAGTTTGTTTATTGGCACAACAGTTTAATGCACATTTTAAAAGTAATTATTGCTGAAGAGCAAAGCTTGAGCAAAAAAGAAACGCTGCTGCTTCTTGTTTTTATTTAGTTTGATTTGCAAACTGTGATTTACTGTCCATGAGTCGCAGTTTCCAATTCAGTCTTTTTTTTTTTTTTTTTTTTTTCACAATTCATGCTAAAACCTTTGTAAATTGCGCTAATGCAAGTTCATGTTTTTTCTTTTTTTACATTTAATTAATTTTAATGACATTCAGATTGTGTTACAGAAGTCCATCTTTAGAAATGGGGAAGCTAATCTTCTTCATCAGCATTTATTATAACGTAGCTAGCAGAGCCGTGCAATCAAATTCAGTATGCGTGAGTGTGCACAAAATCCAATAGTGCACGCTGAATGAATGAATGAATGAATGAATGAATGAATGAATGAATGAATGAATGAATGAATGAATGAATGAATGAATGAATGAATGAATGAATGAATAACTTTATTATGAATAACTTTATTACGCTGGTGGCGTGAACAAATCACTTTGCCAGAAATTGTTTTCTCGCACGAGTTTTTGACGCGGGTTTTGATGTAAATTTCCACCAGCAATGTTATAAAACAATTGGTTCATGCTTTTAGCTGTGCACTATCGAGTTATGGTGGGTGCACTTGGGAAGTTTGGAGAACATTCAAGAACTAGAGTTGCTCTCGGCTATGGCCTCTAGCAACTCTTACGCTTCTTTTATGCTCTTGAAACTTCCGGTGTGCACCATACGTAACTCGATAGTGCACGCTAAAGCATGAACCAATTGTAACTAATAGCCTGAGTACACGGCTGAACATTTTGCAGCAGTAACCAAGTTTCATGTACTCACTTTGCTCGTTCCTTAGCATCAATGAGGTCCTTGCTTACATCAGGCCTTTTCATATTCGAGGGAAGCTCCACATGCAGTCTGCATGCTGAGTGAGTAAAGATCTTAGCAACGTTTCTCTCGCATTGACTTTCACCTTTGGACTGAAATGTACACTTCTGAAAGAGCAGTTGGTTTGGGTCGTGTGTGATGTCTGTTAGTGCGTCAAGGAAAGCATGGACTATCAAGTACACGTACATTCCCATCTTAAAGATCAGAGAGGCCAAGATGGAGGTGACTTATCTGGGCCAGCCCTATGGACTGTGTAGTGTTCCTGTATGAATGAAGAGTTTCTTACGTTCCTATATCAGTGAAGAATTTTCCACATTTTGGCCACACAAAACTTGGGGCGAGGGCAAAAAAACCCTCTGCCTCTTCTTATTTTCTTGCCCTCCCTCTATTTTTGCACACCCAAAATACATGATCGCTAGACCAGTCCTTAATTTCATGTTCTGTAGCATAAAATGACTAAGAGTATTGCTACATGTAAGTAGTCCGTCATGGGTTCCCTCCCAGTAGGTTCTGACAACAATTTCATGGTACCTCACGAGTGAAGAGGGTCACCATTACTAAGACCCCACATATCCAGAATACACTGCACTTACCATCAGGCTACCAGGTCACCCCTCTCCCTCACCCCCACCACCACAACAGAGACACCAATGAATACAACTTGATCTCTATATTCTTGCATTAGCACTTTACAGATACTTTTAAAAATCATTAACAAGCAAATTAATAATCTCAAGGAAGACGCAAAGCAAAGGATACGTTTAATGCAGTGTTTGGTGAGTGGCAAGACCTTTTCAGTACATCTATTCCCCCCAGGGGAGTATGTGCAGCGCAGGTTGGACACTCCCTGCTGACGACTGTTTGTGCCTTGCTTCTTCTCCTTGGCCTGTCGATGCAGCAGAGCTTCAATGCCTGGACACCCATGCTGAGGTTTGCGTCCAAGGAGCTGCGAGGGTGTCAAATGGCACTCCCCTACAGACATTAAACAAGATGCAATTTGTTAATAGGTTGGATGAAATGCTAGTCCCCATCCCAGCGGGGGGAAGCAAATTAGAATATAATTAATTTTATACTCCTGATAAACAGAGGCACTGTAAGGGTAAAGTGAGTCGCCCAAGAAATTCCAAGAATGCAACTGAAAAGACCCTATCCAAGCTTGAAACCTTGACCTCCCAAGGGTTTGAGAGTCCAGCAAGAAACCATTAGGCCACTGCAACTCCCACAAACATTTTAAAGAATAAAAATACATCCCAGGTAACAAAGGGACTATGTCATGGATATGTCATGGATTTTACCAGATTAACTTTCTGAACAGCCAAAATTTATATAGTCCATTTTTATTAAAAATTGCTATATTAGAGCACTGAAACTGTTAACGACCATCTTTGGCTGCGGATGGCTCGGATGGAAATGGATTGCAACATGAAAAAGTTAGGCTAACATTTTCAAGTTGTTTCAGCGCGTCATCAAAAAATCAATATTATAGCTGTAGGTTAAAAATAAGGTTATATGAATATTCTTAAGATGTTCAAAGATAATGTTTTTTATCAGTTTAGTTGCCTACCACTAATTTCAAAAAATCTGCGAAATCCCTGTGACGTAGCTCCTTTAATTTCTACATTTGTTTACCTGTTTCTTCCTCTTCCTCAGCTTGAATAGCTTGACAGTATTTCCTTCTTCTCTCTTTTAGAACATGCTGTAATCTCTTAAACTGCGTAATGTACAAAGAGCGCAGTCTGATCATCTTATCACGACACATCCTGGTAGCTTCCTCCACTGTCCACACACCAGCATGCCTAAAACAACATTTTTAATATTACTATGAGGTGCTTTTGACATGTACAATATATGTATTGGAAAAAGTAGATTCCCTGTTAAGGCCGATTTACATGCTACGATTTTGTTGCATGCGACATGTTTGCAACATGCTTACGACAGGCCTACCATACAAATTGTGTGGTGTAAATTAAACCTACAGTACAACTCACTTATGACTGTTGTAGGCGTGTTGTAAGCTTGTCGATGCGACAAAATCGTAATGTGTAAATCAGCCTTTACAGTTATCTGGGCTGTAGAAAAGTTGACAACTTTCACCCACTTTCAGTGTTATGTACCTAGCAGCTACCTTTCGAAATCCATCTACATGTATCTTTTGACATGCTAAGCAAACGAGACAGATCGAAATCCATCAATCACAACACACTAGCATGACCTTTTGAACTTGTTGGCTCATTTACATAAACCAACACTGATATACATTGGTTTTGATTGGCTCACTTCAAACAGCACATTGAAAGCCAATGTTGAAAGATGGACGTCAAAAGATAGTCACTATCTTGCACGTAACACTGAAAGCTGCAATAATGTGGTGAAGTAACCAGCATTGATTACCAACAATTAATAGCAAAACTCTGACATGATTAATGTTTTCCCAAGCAATTTGTGATCCAGCAAAGATTTCCAGTTGGCATAAATGAATTGTCTTTATTGCTTGTATGACATTTTTTAAGTGAAAAGAAAATTAATTTATAATCAATTTAAGGGCATTTCCACAGTTACGGACGTTACATTCAGAGTCATTTTTGAAACTTTAATCTAGCACTGGCAAAGAATAGGAAGAGGTTGTCCAATGTTACGTTGATTATCATGTTTGTGCCTATTGAGGCATTAATTGAGTTATAAAAGTTTTCCACTTGACTGGCCTATACATGTATGTTAAAATAGAGCAAAAAAGACACCGTTACGGATGTTACATAGAAAACAACCACATGAGCAAGAGCACTGGTATTAAAAGAAAATTCCTGTGAAGTGTCAGGGCTTATTGCATGAACTGCTCCAAATATTTGGAGTAGAGTAGTTGTATGAACCAAAAAGCTTCATTTCACTTAAACTCACTTTCGCAATTATACAATGCTATGTGAACTTTAGCGTTACGGACGTTACAGCCAATGTTATGGACGTTACACTGTGCGAATTATTATATTATTTTGTATTGTTGCCTTGGCCACATTTTTTTGGACATAAAAGTTCAAAATGGCTTGTATTTAACATTTTATGAATCAAACTGGTTGGTACTTTATGTTAAAGCTGTGATGTTCCAACACAGTATGAAGGACACTACATGCATTTTACATAAAGTACTCAGCCTTGAGCATGAGCATGCTCAAACTATCTGAGCCCACAGACATATACTGGACTCCAGTGGGTATAATCCATTCCTTCTCTAAAACACTGCTTTCTATGAGAATTCACATATCCAAAATTGCCTTTAACTGTGGCAAAAACAGTCCAAAATCATAAGCTTCAAGAATTGTAACGTCCGTAACGTATCGTCCGTAACATACATTTTGTAACCATTTTTAAGTCGTGAATGTAATGAACGAATTATTGCGGTCTGCTGGAGAAATTAAAATGTGTAAACTCCCTTTGGTAACCTGGCAATTTTATATTAAGTTTAAATTAAGTTCAAAATGGCGGATGAACGTGTACAAGGGCTGGTTTCCCGAGTTGTAATGCAAACTTGTGGATGTACATCAGGAGAATACGAATATTTTTTTCCTTTCTGGAAGGAATTTTTCTAGTGAGGCCAGTGCTCGAATCCACATTTACACACAATGCAACGGAAAGGATGCCCAATGCAAGGAAGCAAGAAACTTGCACGCCGAACAATAGCTTATTTTGAAAGTCCGCAGATATGAAATTATCTTCCATTGAAATGCAATCAAATAGTTGGTAAGTAATAAATCACCCTAAATAAGGCTGTATTTTCCGCTACAAATTAGTCTCACTCAGCAAGATTAAACTGATGCGTTTCGAAACAATTAGAGATATCTATAGTTGGCTTGCTTTGTCTTTCGGTCGATCATTCATTTGCACGTTCGTCAAGTTTTTGTATCTAGTAATATTTTATATTCGTTGTCACACTCTCGTTAACGAAGTTCCCAAGTACATTTATCTCGTGACTTAAACTTAAATCAAAATTTCCTCTGGCATTCGTAGCTCATTAGGTAGCAAGCCTTATCATGTTATGTGAATGATAAATTTGCTCTGCTTTTGAAGGAAAAACTACATTAATTTGTAAACACAGTATTATGCATCAGTCCCTTACAATTATTTTTTCTTCATACACATGGTCTGTCAAAAAAGGGACATATTAGTTCAACTGTGGTAATTGTAGTTCTCCAGGGGTGTATCATTGCACTCAGGTAATTTTTTGCTTTGTCAACATCCACTGAGTGCTATGGGGTAGACATTCAAAGAAATACTGAGAGAGTACTATTGTTAGCAGCTATTAATTTTAACGATTTTTTCTGAGCAAGATTTAGCGACTATATAGGGTTTTCCAAAAACTTCAAAAAATAGTAATATCGTGTAAACCAGCTTTTACTGGCCGGTGTTGAATATATGGCTAAGATGAAAATAAATGTTCAGTAAAAGAAAAAGACTACCATATTTTGACATTGAATGAATATAAATTGCATTGCCTAAAAGAACAAAGTTACCAGTATCCATTTTTGTGTTCCATTAGAGTGGGAAGGGGGTACCGGGGAGGTACTTGAAATTTGACCAAGACAAATTTTAGCAAGTACTAAATTAAGCGATTTTCGCCCAACTCACTAAAAGCGCTAAAATGTAATAGCCACTAATATAACAATAGTAACCTTAAGGTCGATTTCTGTACATGTCCTATGCCCCCCCCCCCCCCCCTCATCTCAGCCGAAAAAGGAACCTGGTTGCATGCCATGCTGATAAATAACAAATTGCTTACACTTACTGTAGATGGTTCGTTGTACGTGTTGTCCTACAGATTTATTTTAACAAGGCACATAGAATTTTGAATTAATTTATAGATTCGCCAAAACAATATCCTGCAATACAACACATCACTGAACTCTGCATGGGGCTAGGCTGTCAAGAGGTGTGGGCTGGAATGAACATCCTGCCGTAACTTGTATGAAACACATGATCAGAAAAAGAATTTCATTTCAAATTTACTCTCATATATTTTTCACAAACAGTGAATACTGCTCTCTATAAATTGACTTTTAGCAGACTGTACAGCTTGAAAAATAAAATATTTGGAGTTAATGTTATTGACTGCTGAAAACAAAGAGTAAAAGATAAACAAGCTTTAAGGTTCAGATCCTTTAATCCAACATGGCCACCAAATCTTTGCAGGATGGCTGGCAATGTATACAGATTATTTAAAAATGAATTAATAAGGCTGATTAAAATGCATTGGATGATTTTCGTGGCATGTAAAGGGCTAAAGTAAACTTTTTGGTTGCAAGTAAAGATACCAGAAAAGGAAATAAGCAGCAGTTTTCATTTGTTACATGTATCAGGCCTCTAAATTGATAATAAATTATGTTGGCTTTACTGTTTCCTGCCAATTTCAATTCTTAGAAGTCACATGTATGAGGCATCTGTTAGTTTCTTTTAATTATATGCCTTCTGTCACAGTGTCTGCCATTCTTTAACAGAGAAAAATGTATGTCGAATAATACCACTGTCCTGTATAAAATGGCTGAGCTACCTGGTTACTAATTAAAGAACCCTTTAGCAAATGTGAAACAGTTTGGTGAAAAAAAATTCCCTAGCTTCTTTCCATTACCAGCTTCGCAGCATCTTAAGGTACCTCATATCTTGTTACTACTATACATGTCTCTCTCAGCATTAATTATTTTAAGCTCTGAAATAATCTTCACTTCTTAGCTGCTTAGCTAGAAGGCCTCGATGGACTACTGGATGGTTAGTTTTCAGTTAGAATATGGAGTTATTTATCACTTACCAGCTAGAATTTTAAACATGACTCAACTATGACGTACGTTAACAGATTTCATAGACAATTACAAAAATTGTCGTTTGTCAGCAGACATTTAAAATTTATTTTGGCTAATTCTGGGCTATCAGTTTATAATATACCACATTCACGACTTTGCTCATAGAGCCTTTGATTTGGAAAATGTTGCAGTTTTTCAGGGACCTCTTTTTACCAAAGTGTTTCTAAAGAATATTAAGCTTTGTGGCAGAAATATCTTTAAAATCTTTTAAATGGTTGTTTTAAGAAATGGAAAAAGATTGTGTAAACGTTACAGACGTTACGTAATGTCTGTAACAAAATTTACTTTGTTAATAACTATTTTTTTAAAAAGTTCAGAGTGAAATTTATATTTTTTATGTATTAACTCCTTTGGGGTATTTCTTCAGATATAACTGTTTGTAGACACAAATCATTTCCAAATTTTATAAAGCAAGTTATTATTAAAAAATAAACACTTACTTTGGAGACCCCCCCTGAATGCGTTGCTATCACAAGCAAACTGAGACTTAATTTTCTATGTACTATAACTTGTCAACAACATAGTACAGGGTATGATTTTATGTCCAATCACTTTTTAAAAATCTGGATTTTTCACATTCTTACATGGAATTGCCCTTAAACTTTTTTCTGTATTAAATAAAAAATAATTTCCCTATACATGTAAATTTAACCATGAAAGCAAAGCTTGCAATAATATCTGCAAGTAAAATAATTTATGTGTGTCAAGTGAATGTGGTTTGCAGAAGAGTACACTCACTTGATGGGATCCTCCTCTTCACTGTCAACAGAGTCAGCATCACTGTCTATGTCACCATGCCATGCACTGTCCACCTTAAGGTAATCATCACCACTACCACCACCATCCTCATCTAACAAGGCCAAGAATTGTTTGAAACAGAAACACAAAAAAGAAATGAATGATGTGGTTGCAACATACAACACGATGTTTAAATCACTTAATTATTGAGAAGAAGAATTCATCTTCACAAGCTGAAGCCAATTGATGGCCAAGGGTGTCAGGTTAACTATTTAGTCTGGCCAATAGTTCAGATGAGATGAAATTTCCTGCAGAGTTCATGGTCTTATTTATTTTCAGTGATGTTGTTTGCACAAGAAGGCATGCACAACGTTTTGTCTGGGTATAAAAGCATGTTGTCACTCGTCTAGCTTTTTTCCAGACAGAACGTTGTCATTGCCACCTAGCAACAACTGTCATTCTGCCTCGCAACGTAATCAATCAACCATGACAACGAACCAACAACTGAGACCGTTAAATGCTCATCTTGAATCTGCTGTAATTATATTATTTGTCTTGGCACCTGTTGAATCTAAAAGTGAACACCAGGGCTCAAGACTAACGGTAGCCAACTAGCCAAAGGCTACTAAAATTTAGGTTTTGGCTACCAGGTTTAGCATTCCTACTAGCCATTTGGCTAGTGAAAAACTCGGGAAAGTCAACTGTTCTTGATAGAAATCAATATACCTGACTAGTGAAAAATTACTTTTGGCTAGTAAAATCTGACATGTCACTAGCCAGTAAACCAGTGAGTTAAAAAGTTAGTCTCAAGCCCTGAAACACTGATGATTTTATTCTCACCTGTGGAATGGCCATCTAGTTTATCACTCTTCTGTGAATTTGAACTTGAGGTTCTTCTTCGTTTTCCTTTCTCGTCGTCATAACTTCCTTCAACATCATCCTGGTGTCTCCTTTTCCTTCTCTCCTCCACTGCTCGACGTAGCTCCGCTTTGCGGGTATGAATGATGCAAAAGCTGTAAGTTAAACCATAGAATCTTGTTTACAAAACTGGTGTAACAGGAGAAAAACCTTCAGACAGGGCTCAAGACTAACGGTAGCCAACTAGCCAAAGCCTACTAAAAATGCAGTTTTGGCTAGTAGGTTTTGGCCTTTCACTAGCCATTTTGGCTAGTGAAAAAATCAGGCATTAGTGGCAAGAAACCGCATTTATTAAAATCGTCTCTCAGAGAATATAACTAAGTAAACTGTTGACATTATAGAATGTGAAGCTTTAAACAAGCTAGTTGACAAAAACGCATGTACATGTACAATTTTTATAGTGAAGAACAAAGCCCAATTTTGTAACGAAAAAAAAAAAACCATGAAGATTTAAGGAACATTTTACGGCTCAAGGTTTAAACATTATCTCACATTGTTTTCACCCTCCCCCCCACCCCCGACCCCCTTAAAAGAAGAACTATGCTTAAAAATTGTGGCTAGTAGAAAATAAGTTTTGGCCAGTGAAATCAAAACTGTCACAAGTTAGCAAAAAAGTTAGTCTCGAGCCCTGTTCAGAGCAAGAAAAGAAATAGTTGTGCTGCATCGGCGGGCAAGTGAAACACTTACATGTAGTTGATTATCAACTGGAAGTTGATAAAGGAGAATAACCCATTGTTAGCCAATTTTCAAGCGTAAGCCCTTCGTCGGAGCAAGAAACATCAGCTTTTCAAAATTCATTACAGTGCATGTTGCAGTGGTTTACAGGTATTCACCTTAATCAACTTCCAGGTTGATAATCAACAAACTATACTGAGCTTGAGAAGAAACAGCAGAGGAGACTCTCTCTTATCACATATTACTTACTGCGCCATTTCTTTTGATGCAAGATTCATTGTGCAAAATTCTGGCTGTTGTTCAATTTTACCCTAAGTGCAATCTGGTATTTCCCTTTGCTTTCTTTTCATTATCATATTAATAATACCATACACCAGAACAAAGGAAGATACCAAATTGTACCAAGGGTAACATTGAACCACAACATATAAAATACATGTAAATAAATACAGTAATAATTTCTTACCTTTTTGCTCTGTCAGGCAATTTTTGTGCAGGATTAGGACACCTTCTTCCATTCGACTTGGCTACAAAGTCACACGGTTTGAAGGGACTGGCTTTGTCTTCCAAGATGTGCTTGTGGCAAAAGTCAAATCCCTTCAGTATTTCCAAGTTGCAGACTCTCTGTGAGTAAGCACACAATTTACGCGGACGAACATCTGATTTCGATTCAACTTTAGCCACGGCACTTGAATCTTCGTTCTTGGATTTTTCCGTAACTATAACAAACCCAGGAGAAAGAATGAGCTTCAAGTTGTAACACACACGTGCCCGACGAAATTATAGCTAGCGCTGGCAAGTTGGTTTAGAGCTAGAGGCGTTGGAATCATTTTTTGTCGACAAAATCAACGCTATTAGCACCATAAACAATTCCAAAATTACTACCTATGCATAGATTGAGTTAGCTGCCAGTTTAGACAACACTAAGATGCAATAAAACTACATACATACATACATAAACTTTATTTATTATTAAAATAATTTAAAATATAAAAATATAATATTATATAAATATTAATATTATATAAATATATATAAAAAATAAAAAAATATTTTTTTAAATATATTTGTTTAAAACTTTTTTTTTTTAATTTCATTATTTTAAATTTTTTTTTTTTTTTTTTTTTTTTTTTTTTTTTTTCCCTTTTTCCCCCCTTTTTTTTTTCCCCCCTTTTTTTTTTTTTTTTTTTTTTTTTTTTTTTTTTTTTTTTTTTTTCCCCCTCTTTTTTTTTTTTTTTTTTTTTTTTTTTTTTTTTTTTTTTTTTTTTTTTTTTTTTTTTTTTTTTTTTTTTTTTTTTTTTTTTTTTTTTTTTTTTTTTTTTTTTTTTTTTTTTTTTTTTTTTTTTTTTTTTTTTTTTTTTTTTTTTTTTTTTTTTTTTTTTTTTTTTTTTTTTTTTTTTTTTTTTTTTTTTCCCCTTTCTTCTTTAATGATAAAATCGAGCAAGAAAGCGACGATATCATTCGTTTCGTTTCGACTCACCTTCCGCCATCTTGTTTTCCAGAACTCAGATCGCGATGAATGCTGGGAGGACGTAATCTGGTACCCAGTTTCCTCACTGCGGTGGAAGTTTCGCTGTTCTGATCTGGCGGGTGAGGGGTCGGTGAGGGGTGGGGTGGGGGAATAGTTTGCTATTGTTGGATCGGTATAACAAAGACAACAAACAGTATTACATCGTCTTTAGCAAGATGAAGGGAAGCAGTGATTTTTCCAAAACATAAAACTAAATGCAAGGCTGTTAGGGTTTTTTTTTTGTTTTTTTTTTTTTGGGGTTTTATAAAGTTAAATATTTGAAATTTTTTCACATATTTTAAATTTTTTTTTTTTGAATATTTTTTTTTTTTTTTTTAAAAAATTTAAATTCCCCTTTTAAAGAAATTTACCCAAAAAAAGGGGGGGGGGGGGGGGGGGGGGAAAAAAAAAAGCCCCGAGGTCCAACCCCTTACCCTTTTATATACAATTTTGACAGAAAAAGCACCCCTTTCGTATATCTTTTATAGAAAAAGGTAACCTTTTCATTTTCTTGACATTTTTATGTTGCACCTAATAAACTAAGACAACAAAGCCACGAGTTGTGTCTGATTAATATATTTAAATTAAAGGTCTTTTTAAATAACTTTACCGAACTTCCTACGCATTCGTACACCTAAACTTGTGAAATCCCGACCCTTTTATATACCTGAAACCTAAAAAAGGTACCCCCTTTGTGAGCCAGTCAGAAAGCTAGATGCAACAAAGCAGAGTTTGAGAATTTACCAATAATATTCTTCTGAAAATGATGTATTAGAGCAGACGTAAAGATTGGTAATCATAAAAGCAAATTAAGTTTTCACCAGTAAATATGCACACCCACCCCCGCCATCTTGTCACATGGATCCCAAATTAATGATTGCTTCACAAGTCAGATAGAAATGATATTAGCAAAAAAATAAAAGAAATAATATTAGCCACAGACGTCAAATAAGGAACACAACCATGTTTATTTATACAAAAATTCAATAGAAGCAGCAGCAAATAAATTATATTGTATTGTAAGGTTGGAAAGAATAAGAATTTTATATATTCACTAAGTTTTGTGATAAGAAAGGTGGATCATGTTTGAATGAAAAGAAATCATAAAATGGTTATATTACTGTGAAAAAAAGTTGCGAATGACACTGAAACTTAATGAAATTGTAAATAAGCAACTGCAACTGCAGACAAATTTATGGCTGTTGTTTCTCGGCAGCGTAAAACAGCAGCCAAAAATACTATCTGAGTTCACAGGCTTATAAGAGTGCGTAATGTTGTGGGTTGTTGAAAGCCTAGATTTAATCGCTTCTTAACTCATAAAATAATAACTAGCCTGACACCTACTGTAAACCCCTTTCAGCAATAAGTAAGCTGTTTGACTCCAAAACAGTCCTTCTAAAGTTTTGTATGTGCTTGGAATAAGACAAACACTCTCCTAGATGAACATTTTTCTCTTAATGATGGGTCTTTTAACTTGGAAAAGGAAAACAATATTTTGCTAAAAACAACATAGATGAAAGATTGTCAGATTGTCAGCTACTGATATCTGATCTATCTAAAAAAACCTGGTAATGGACATTTGATTTAAAATCCTTCAATTTATTTTCACAAGACTTCACTTACTTTTCCAGCTGCTAAGGTTCAACAGATTAGCTACCAAAAACAATAACATTCTTTGACCATTTAAGAAACCAATAGATTCATTTTGTAGAAGATGTAATGCAAGCTTGTTTAGAACTAAGAAATCTTCAACAATCCCTCCTTCCTCCTCCAAATAAAGGAAAAGAAATTACCGTTTTACCCACCACCACATAAGACTAAACTTCCACGTAACATTACCAACTCAATCTTAACCCCCTCTCCCTTAAAAAAAAAATCATATTTCTTTTATCATATTAAAAGAGCTATGTCCCTAGGGGGGTCCCCGGGTTTGTAATTGAGGGGGTGGTTGAATGGGGGGAAAAATCGGACCCAAAAAAATTCTTAATTTTTCCCCACATAACCAAAAAAACCCCCCAAAAAAAAAAAACCCAAAAAAAATTCTCTTTAAAATTTCCCCAATTTCGCGGGGGGGGAAAAACGCTCGTGTTTTTTTATTTTTTATATTATAAATCCCCCCCCCCTTTTTTTTTTTTTTTTAAAAAATAAAAAAATCTCCTCTTTATATCAACACAAAAAAAAAAAAATTTTCCTTTCTATCCCAAAAAAAAAAAAAAAAAAAAAAAAAAAAAAAAAAAAAAAAAAATCTCTCCCTCCCCTCCTCTTCCAACCCACCCCCCCCCCCCCCCCGCGGCCCCACAGTATTTTAAGTCATTTTCCTGATTATTTTTAAATGGAAAAAAACCTAAAAATAATAGTTTTCTAACGTAGAAAAACAACAACAAATTAATATAAACTCAAAAATAAACAAGGATGGTTTTCGACTGACAAAGATTAAGACAGATAACAAAGAACAATAAACTTGAAAAACTTTCATGTGCCAATTTTTTTTACGATTATTTTGTTGTCCATGACATAGCTCCTTTACTATATTGATGTAAATCATGGCCACGGCAATTGTGATCTAGGAGTGAATCACCCATCATACATTACTAGCAAGAAGGTCTCAAAGAACAAGGTGTATGCGGCAAAAATGTCAACAATAGCTGCAGATTATATCACAAAATAGAGTTTGGTAGAGTATTCCATTACAAAGTTCTGTACATCCACTTGTCATAATATAGTACAGTCTTCCTTCTTGTCTACATTTCCATCTTGGTCGCGAGTTTCTATTTCTCTAATAAGGGTTTGGAAAATTTCTTGTACACTCTGTTGAAGGAGAAAAGCAACACGACAATTAAAACAGCAATGGATCAAATAATATTAACGAAAAACTTAAATGTGAAACACTTACTATCTAAAGCCTTGCTTTAACATGTTATTTATAGCACAACTAATGTAAAGCGCACATTCTGATTGGTTAATTTAGCATCTACTCTTTGCCCATGGGTGCACGCTGACATACATGTATGCCTTCAACCTGAGCGCTCGCGCTGATCTGATGCGACATGACACAAGAAAGTGCCACTACTTCATGAGTTTTAAATGTTTTCTCGATTTTCCTGTGAATTTGAAAAGCTAAACAGAAGGGAAACCATTTCTCCATTATGCTGAAAGACTTTGACGTATAATGCAAGTTTGAAATAATTCAAAAGTTTGTTTGTTTGTGTAATCTTTAGATTTTCGTCAGCGTTTATGCAAGCACTTCACACAATTGTTTAAATGAGCGCGCGCACTTTTACCTCAAAGAAACTGTAATAATTCGCCTAAAAGTTATGCTACAAAACAAATAGTAAACGTCACAGCATGCACTATTGAGTTACAGATGCACTTGGAAGGTTTGCTAAGCACCCAAGAAGCTATGCCTCGGGCGACTCTTACGCTTCTCTTGTGCTTAGCAACCTCCCACGTGAATCTGTAACTCAATAGTGCACGCTGTGACGTTTACCATTTGTTAAATATATTAAACGGTAATAGGCATAATTAAACCAACAGTCGACTTAGAAAGACAGCATTTTAATATAAATTGAGATAAACAACTTTTTAATTATTACATTAAGGACAGTTTGCCATGCATTAAATCTTACGATAGAAAGTCACAGTTTTAAATTTGGAAAACATGTTTCATATGTCCTTCATCCATCGTCAGTTTTGATAGTTGGTGTGATATAAATACCACATTAGACATACAATTAAATCACAGATTGAAGTATTTGAAATTTCAACTTACACTATTTTCCTTAGCCGAGGATTCAAAGAAGGCTGCTTTCCATGAGTCAGCAAGGGATTTTCCAGTTTTATATGTCACAACCCTACAAAACAGGATTCAAAAACTTTAAACAAAGACACTACTGGGGGAAATTGTCAAGAATCTTCCAAAACAAGTACCACGAAAGAAAAATATTTATCAGTATTTTATTATAGACAGGAATCATGCTCACATTGCATTTTTGAACTGGTTCAAGTACAAGTAATATTTTCACCAGGCGAGTATAAAAACAAATTGTACCACAAGAAAAATTGAAATATATATTAGAACATTTACCTCTCCATGTGCAAATCTGTCTTGTTACCCACAAGGACCATTGGAACACTAGAAAACAAAAAAAAAATCCATCGTATTAAAATTAATGCCAACATTTATAGAGCTGTGCTAAGACAGGCAACAATTTGATGGTTCCCGTTTATACTCTTGAGATGCATGGTGGCTTGGTGGTAAGTGTGCTGGACTGCAGATCTAGCAATCTGGGTTCAAGCCCTGGCAGGGTTACTGTGTTGTGTTCTTGGGCAACTTAACTCTCACAGTGCATTAAAGGGTGTATAAAAAGGTAATGACAAACTTAATGCTGGGGGTAACCCTGTGAAGGACTAGCATCTCAATGAGTGGGAGTAGAAATACCCCTGGTCGCTTAATGTTACAGAAACTGGGATAAGCTCCAGCCTGATGGGCTACTTGGCTCAAATGCAGACTTTCTCTTACAACTGTTACCAATGGAGACAAGTTTCTTGCCTAAGAATGAAACAAGAGGACTCCAGCTATGCTTGAACCTGAATCACTTGATTACAAGACCAACACACTAATAATAAATAATTATTATTTCACCATGTTCATATGAGACCACCTTACTGGAAATAACGCTGTGTTTTTTGTAGATACTTACTAATTTTGACCTGACATATCCAGTAACTTTTCATGAATGACCTTTACAACTTCAAAACTAGAGAAAGGAACAAAATGTAAGATATCAGTTTTTGATCATACAGTTAAACCTCTCTAATACAGACACCAAAGGGACAGAGCAAAGTGCCCATATTAGAGAGGTGTCCATATTATAAATAGAGGTCACCACTATGACGTCACTTTTGCCTTTATTGACAGCTTGAAGTATTTAGTAACTCGAAATGTTCTGCAATGCAATGCTGCAGGTAAAAAATTAACACTTAGAACAAATCCGAAAACGTCTAAGATGAATAAAGCGTCACATTGGTATTTTTTGTATTTTTATTTGTTCCACAAACAGGAAATTGCATTACAAACACAAAATGTCATCGCCTGATCACCGAAGTGTCCGTAATAAGGAGGTTATAATAAGTTAATATGAATAATTTGTTCCCTGGGGCTAAGGTTTAAAGTCCGTTGTCTGTAAAGTTTGAACAAGAGATTTCATTGGCGCAAATGCTCAAAAGATATTAAGTACTGTAACCATAATTAATAATACCAAGGTGGTGGTATTACCAAGGTGATCGTAAGGCGAGGTTCTACCGTTTTACCTTTTTGCAGATGTCACTGCATATACAAGTACATATCCATGAATTCCAACTGAGTAAGACTGAGGGAATATCGAATATTCATCCTGTGGATAAGATAACATGTTGTATACAAATGAAAGTAAGAATACATAATATGAATAATTTATCAAGTAAATGACCCTGTTAATTTCCCTTATATGCTGAAAAGAATTAAGAGTCATGAGCAGTTGGAAGTGGCATTGGCACTGATTTCCTGTGGCAGAGTTTCACAAGGAGCCAGCCAACACCCTGAACTAACCAAACTCAGCCAATAATGTATGCATGCTGAACAAACTGAACTTGGCTAACGTTCTATATGGAAGCAAGTCAGCCAACATGCTGAACCGACCAAAAGCCAAATGCACTGAAATGCATAAAATCATCTTGCCAAATATACTGAATGAAATCAACCAAGCCAACAAGCTCAACCAACTGCGACTGAATTCAGCCATCTAAATAAACTCAGCTACGTGCTAAATAAATTTTCACAAATTTTCCATGCCTTATCTCCAACTTGAGTAGGAATTTATTAGCAATCTAAACCTAACCACACATGCAATCTTTTGTTTCACTTAGATTCAGAATTTTTTTAAGTCACCATAATGTTTAGCTCACAATTATTCAACAAACCCACTCCCTAAATTAGTTATTCAAGAATTATCTTACAGATAAACAATGTTAATGGGTAACCTCAAGATTAACTTCATCTTCACTTGAGGGAAATCTTTAAAGGTTAAGTACATACTGTAATGTTCAATTCCGCTATATAAAATACGTTCTACAAATAATCGCAAGTAAAATTTAACGTAAGCTTTAAACCGTCGAATTAAAACCATGAAATTCCCAATTATGAGTGATATCCGATCTTTATGTTTTAAGAATAATAAGAGCAACTAAAAGGACATCTAATTAAATACACAATAGAAACAGCGGGGTACATAAGTACAAATATTAATCACCATTGAACAAGGAGATATCGACACATATTTACCTGGCCGGCAGTATCTACAACCTCCAGAACATATTCTTGACTGTTGTGTTTCAGCTTCGTGGTAAATGCTTAACAAAATAAAAAGGCGGTAGTTAGCAATCTACAATTTACTTTAATATAATGGTCTTCCTTGAAAGCTTATTTAAAGTTCATAAAGCTTTGCAGTTCAAAACTGTTCATAGGAACCGCGACCAGAAAATTATATTTCTTCAGCCTAGGCAGACGAAAGAAGCAAAACATACTCACTATTTTCAATTGTAGGATCGTAAGAATCCACAAACTGCCCTTCCACGAACTGAATTGTGATTGAAGACTTTCCTGAAAGTTAAAAAAAAACCCATGATCAGAAAATTCATGGAGCAGAATTAAGTTTCCACAGGTTTCTAGCAAGATCTTTTCTTCAGGTAGTAAGCACGTTCCATATTTACCCACTGAACGGAAACCCATAACGACGATCTTCCTTGATTTTGGTGGTGCCATGGTAAACTACAAATTGGAGCTTTCTTTAAGGTGTAATACTATAAATTCCAGATAAAACGACGCAATTTTTAACTACATTTTGATTTTCCTAGAAATTTGTTGCCGGTGCGGAGCGGAGCAGAAATAACATCCCGAGATGCAATGCACTATCACATGCGCCAACAATGTGGCAGCGGTTATACCCATTTGTAAAAGAACGAGAAAGAATCCAGGAGAGTTTGGAAGGCAGAATTTGTTTTCGGTTTGTAAAATTTCAGTTTTAACCACGTTTCATTCATAGACAGGTAATATCTAGAGAATTTAAAGTGCAAAAATGCTGATTTTATTTTAATTCACAGTTTTTTACTAACTTTAAAAAGTGAGTAAAACTGTGATTGTATACCCACTTTTTTTGTTTTTTTTTTTTTTTTTTTTTTTTTTTTTTTTTTTTTTTTGGTTAAAAAATAAAAAAAAAAAAAATAGGCCTGTATAGCGCAGTTCAAACATTGCATGAGTTTTTTGTCTTCAACTGCTTTAATATTAAATCAGGTCTGATTAATTGTCTTCATCATCGTGCTTGTTTTCAGATTCTTTAAATATTAAGCTTAGCTTAGGCTTGTCATTCAGGGCTTTTTACTATTAGCATAGTAAAGTTTACCTTTATATTTGTAATACTAGTATAAATCAGCATTCATTGGCATACAATTATAGAAGTTTAACTATACACTTTGTCTGTGGCGATCGGTAGACGTAATTTCAGTAGAATGATTCATCCGATCTGAGATTTTTAAACACTAAATACTCTGATGAAGGTGGACAGAGGCCACCAAAAATTTAGTGTTTAAAAATCTCAGATCGGATGAATCATTCTACTGAAGTTTAACTATTTTGATCTCTTTTTTTGTAGTTTGTAATGGATCCGGTAGTAAAATTTTGTTCTGTGTTGCTTATTATAACAACTCTTCTAAGTGAAACATGGGGCGCACCGGATAAAGAACTGCTCTGTGGTGGTAAGTTACTGAAAATTTCAAAGGTAATATAGTTATTGAACCATACCATAGTTAGTAGAGGGGTCCTCTACTTACTGTTGACCATAATTAGTCTAGAATTGCTTGCAGAAGACACTAAGGTGTATGTTCGTGTGTGTTTGGGGGAGGGGGGTTAGGGGGCTCCTATATTAATAAGTTAATGTATGTGAAAAGATCACTTATGTTTTTTATATTTGTTCAATTAATATTAGCATTTTTATTACTTATTCAACTACTGACACTGAATTAACTCATGACAGTGTGCCATGTTATTGCTGATGAACTTCAATGGGAAATTTCTCAAGTTGATCCAAGGAAGACTCTTGAGGTGGGTTTAAGAGGATGTACGAAAATTATAATAATAATTTAACTTAGTAAATTCATATGATTGTACACTTCACTTTGTTTCGTACAATCTTGGATCAGTATAAGTACCGCAATGTTTCGATTTAGCGCCCGGGGTACTTATTTACTTTTGGCACCTCAAGGGAGGGCGCTTATTCGAGACAGGGCACTTATTTCATTCTTTGAGAAACAACCAAATTCTCAAAACAAATCTTTAACAATTACTAATTAAAAATAACTAAAAAAAACAGAAACTGTTACAGTAACAAATTGTTGAAAGTTCAGTTACTTTTAAAATAACTGTTCATTTTAGCAGTAAAATATAAACATGTACGGTACGGTGAATGTTCATGAGTTTATCTACACTTAAAGTGCTACTACGATCAAATTTTCGATTTCCATATTTTTTACATTTTCGTGTACAATAAGACTTTCTTACTCAAGTCACCTTGCAAATTTTCAATCCATTACGAACATCAGAAGTCGTTTTGTTTTAACGTTTATTTCCGATATTTTATGGCCGCCATTAAACTACCTTGTTCCAAGGCTTGGTTGCGAATAGGGAGAAAATGACGTCAAAGGCTAAAATACCTCACGGGTTGAAATTATAATAACAATATGTATTGAAAATCACGCGAAAAGCAACAAAAACTTTGGGCTTGTTTTTCGTGCAATTTTCTATGCTGATTGTTATTCTAATTTCAACCCGTGAGGTATTTTAGCCTTTGACGTCATTTTCTCCCTATTCGCAACCAAGCCTTGGAACAAGGTTGATTAATGGCGGCCGTATATTCTCTGGAATAAATGTTATAATACAACGACTTCTGATGTTCGTTATGGATTGAAATTTGGCAAGGTGAGTAAGAAAGTCTAATTGTTCACGACAATGTAAAAATATGAAGATCAAAAATTTGATCATAGGGTTAGGGTTAGGGTTAGGGTTAGGGTTAGGGTTAGGGTTAGGGTTAGGGTTAGGGTTAGGGTTAGGGTTTAGCACTTTAAGGATGGGGGCGCTTATTAGAATGGGGGCGTTGGTTGACAGAAACACATTTGAAGGGGGCGCTTATTTGGAAGGTGGTGCTTATTGGAAGGAGGGCGCTAAATCCAATCAATACGGTAAGCATCAAATTGTTTTGTTGTTAATGACTTGTAGGTTGAGAGCTTTAGAGTGGATCCAAAAGGAAATCAAAATACCAAGAAGGTAAGACATACATTTTCAGAGGAAAGTTACTAGATTCTCCTTACCAGTCTCCATACGTTACTAGATGTGCCAGTTGGGAGAATATCATTGTTGATTGAAGCATTCTTGTTTGCTGGTATTCACCTTCTAAATTTTGATAGTTTATCTAACATTTTTGTGAATATCATGGGATAAATGAGAACTTTATCATTGATCAAATTTCTTGTTGATGTAGGCTTAAAACCCAGGGGAGTACCTGAAGTATACATGACAGCGGGGCCAAAATATTTTTTTGGTTTGAAAATTTACACACTTGGTGTTTTTTTGGGTCAAGGGATCTGTCACATATTGCTTTAGGTCTTAAAAAAATAGGCATATTTTTGGGGGGTTTTACTTCTGAGCAAACTTTTCGTTTCGGGTTTTTGTTGCGATCAGAGGATCAGAAAAATATTCATTCGAATTGATGCCAGGTATAATTTTGGTTCTAAAATTTCAGGCTTACGTATTTTTTATGAAGCTCCGTCAAAACCCTCTATAAAGTATCATTTATACTTAGAGTAGCCCCCTGGGTCTTAAAGCTTTCTGTATTACTTGATAAACAGTTGTTTCACTGAATTTCAAAATTTGCTACAGTAACTCTATCTGGGTAGAGAGAAGTACTGTGTGAGCAATTCTGCAACTTATCTTGCCCAAGAATGATGCCTGTGTTCCATTGCCCTTGCATTGCATCCCAGGGGGGGTACTCCGGGGTCCAAGTGACGGGGATGTGTGAAGGAATTTTTTGGGGTCGAAATTTTCGATTCCGGGATTTTTTTGGGTAGGAGAATTTGGCAGGTATTTTTTTGGGTGACTTGATTTAAATAGGGGACTTTTTTGGGTATTAAAATCAAACTAAAGTGCCTTGGCAATTTAGGGGTAATTTGACTAGGGATTTTTTGGGGCGTTTTTTTTGGTCCAGGGATTTTTTTGGGCAATGTCGGAAGACTCAGGGATTTTTTTGGGTCCTGAGTTTTGCCTCCATTTGATCATCCCCGTCACTTTGATCCCGGAGTACCCCCCCCCCCCTGGGCATTGCATTGCCTAATTTCACTGAAAGACTTGACATTTGCCTTAGTTGTGTGTCACTGTTTTCTTGTTAGATTCAATATGCAAGATCAGAGACTCATCTTATAGAACAACTTGACGACATGTGTGAAAAAATGAACAATTACGCAGAATCAACTGATCCTAAAACTGGCAAGAAGTCCTATATCAGAACGTCATCACGATCTGGGGAGGCTGTCACGCTAAGCAATGTTGCTATCAGTGGCGACATAGCACAAAAGCTTAAACATGCGGTAGGTTATAGTATGCTTGTTGTTTTCAATAAATTTGCCACTTTAGAAATGAGAAGAAAACTGGAGCTAATCTCATCTTATGCAGGACTGTTGCTGAGAAAAAATCATACAGGGCTCGAAAAAAGTTCCATCTGGTCATCCACAACAAGTCGATTTTCCTTCGGAACAAGTGACTTTTCATTCTTACTTGCCTGATGACAAGTAAGAATCCAAGCCTTCAAGTTTAGTTCATTTTAGTCGCCAAGGCGACTAAAATTTTGGAGCTGGCGACTAAATTGGAACCGAAGTTGCCAGCCTGGCAACTAAAATTGAGAAAAGGATCTAAAGCGTAAGCTTAATTTAGGGACTAAAAGTTTTCACTGGCGACCAAACTTAAGCAGCAGTGGCCAAATAGCCACTAAGGAAAAAAATTAATTTGGAGGATTGAAATCTTAAAACAAGGTAAACAAAGACAAGCTTGTAACTTCCCTGGGCAAACAAAAATATTTAAGAGCTGCTTCTCTAAAGGGCAAGTTGGAATTCAAGTTTTTTCAAGGCCTGATTATATGGCTTCTCATCTTTGTTTTATCCCTGCTTGTGGTCCCACAAGCAAGTTAAAGGTAAGCCTTGCCCCAGATTTCTTTTTGTTTCTAAAGTGGTGTTTATTATTGAACAATTATTAGTGTTGCTCCAGACAGGTGTTTTCAATCCCTTCACCCCTATGTTTATACTTCCCTTCTTGAAACCCCCTCCCCCACCCCCTCATATTTTTAGTGACCTTGCTTGGAATGGGTATGGATATTCCCAAAGATATGCATTGTTTATAACTACATGTAAATTCAAAATCAAGTTTTATTATGATGGGATTTTAGCTTCTGCTGATGACCTTGCTGAAAATTAATGTTTAATATTTGTTTCATTTGGACATGAAAAAATATAAAAAGACTATCCCAAACATGGAAAGTTTTTCAAAATGTGCTCTAACTTAAAGTTGCTGAATATGAAATTGGCCAGTTTATAACATTATCTGATGATCATCCACTGCCCCCCCCCCCCCCTTCTACCCCACTCCACCCCACCTCTTGAGCATCTCTGGATCCACAGACATAGATACCGGTATATTTACATGTATGCTCAAGGCCACATTCTTTGGATTTATTTTGTAGTGTGAGAGCATTATAGAAGATTACGATGACGACATTATAGCATCATTTAAGAAGGAACGCAAAGATCCCAAAAGATACATGTGCCGCACAACCACTGGTAAGAAACTCACAGTTACATTTGCATGTTCTGGTTGTTGCCATGAACTTGATTTTTGTATTAAGTCAAATTGCTTAATTATAATATTTTGGTTTATCCTATGTGCTTGGATCAAAAACCATAGGGAGCATGAATACCAGAGCTATTCCCTTCTCATGTACAGTACCATGATCGAGTACGGTAAATTAACCCCCCCCCCCCCCCCAGTTTTACAGTAAGCCCACACAAAACTTATTTTAACGGAATTGTATACATGTAAGCCCAAACCTGTACAAAGAAACTGGCTGAACTCAAGGAAAGCTGCATCATAAATCCATAAGGGTTGAAACATTTTACTCCCCATGATTCGCATTGTACAAAGTGTTTGCACATTGGGTTCCATTAAGTACCATATTTGTAAAATCACGAGAGAAAATAAAATTGCAATATTTGGATTAAATTAACAGCGCGCGCTAGCTCGCGCTTGATGGTGTAATCTTGTTTTTGAACAAGCTTAGTTCAATAAAGTTGAATTTGGGTACAATCTCCTGTTTTATCGTCGTTAAATAGTCTGAAGAACATCCCTTGGATAAGCTTAATGCATTTCTTTAGTTTCTGTAAGAAATTTACCGTGTTTAGGATAGAATTCACGTAACTCACCACAAACCCGAAAATGTTGTCACGTGTGTCATTACGTGTATAGCACATTTGTGTACAAACTCTTTGTGTTTCCAAATATGGTACTTGGCAAAATTGAATGTTCAAACACTGTTAACACGTGTTACATGTTTCAACCCTTATGAGTTTCTGGCTGCATGCAGTCACCATCGTGACACAGACATATTTTATTTCACGTTGTAGGCTTGTGCATTAATGATGATGACGAGTATGAAGATGACAATGACGATGATGACGACGACACTGAAAATGATGCTTCAGAAACAGATCATGATGAACTCTGACCACAGTTTACAATTTATATTTTAAAAATTGTAATTTATTTTTCACACAACAAATACTTAATGCACAAATTAATAGGCACTTGAAATAGTATTTTTGCACTATTTTTCATTACATTTGCAATGATATGAGTTTATTACAAATCCACGAACAGGGAGTCCAATGCATAGCATCATGTTCAGTGATAAAGTGTTACTTTTCTCCCCTATGAGGGGGGTACTCTGATATGAAAGGGAGGGGAATGCTGCCGGAAAAATTAAAAATGAACTCCCAAAGGAGACCAATTAATCTGGGCGTGGTTGGGCGTGGCTCAAATGCCTGTTCGATCTAGACTGCCAATGCAATATGACAGCTGAAAACTATGTACAGTCAACTCTCTCTTAATGGACACCTCTATTAGACAGACACCTCTTTAAGATGGACACCTGGTGTTGGTCCGGCCATCCCTGCCATTTCTCAGTCATTTTACTGTAACTAAACTCCCCATAAGACAGACACTTCTGTAAGATGGACAGTTGGAGCCGTTCCCGATGGTTTCGTTTTAGAGAGAGTTGACTTTACAATGCAATGAGTTTGATAGAGTGGAAACTGTTAACTAGCAGTAGCCTGTTTGTTTTCAGACTTGCTATGGGGTCCTAAATAAAATAAATCAGAACCTTTAAGAAGATGGACAAAACAAAGTTCTTTACACGGGAAGCCTAGCCTCTAGCGTCACGTAATTTGAGCGATTTGCATAGTGGTGCATATTATAAGGTTTTGTATGGGGAAAAATTCAGTCCATTGCATGGGAAAATTGTGCTTGACTTTTAATAACTGTTTACCTGAACTCCATAATGGGTCTCTTCGTGTGTGTGGTTTTTTTGGGTGGACTTGAAACGATTCCTCGGAGTTTCAGTTCCAACCGTACATAATATGAGAGAATAAACCGTTAAAGTCATGCGCAATTTTCCCGTCTAATGGACTGAACTTCTCAAAACAAAACTACGTGACCCGACAGTTTAACATTTAATTATTTATAGAGCTTGGGCTACCTGTCGTCCCCTCTACCAACTATGCATGCAGTGGTTTTTAATCTGTTTTTTGTTTAGGCTGCTCCGTAGTTATTCCGGGCGCACTCATCCACACTTGTGAAAAGTGCAATGGAATTGTTCACAACGTACACAGAACTTATAAATAAATCACGCTGATAAAACATAAAATAAAATTGTAAATTCATGGAATTTGGCCAAAATGTCTAAGGCAATCGAAACGTCTGGGGTTGCTGTCCACTCCACTTCTGGCGTGTCTTCACGATCTCATTCATTTCTACAAAAACAACGGAGCAAGCGAAAAGTCAGTTGGCGCAAAACTTAACTAAAAGTCTTGATATTGTTATTTCGCTATGCACTTAATTGAAAAACGTGAAACTGCGTACAACCTAAGGGACTCTGAGAATAATCTCGATGTTCCATTCCCGTGCACTAACTATTACAAAAACAAGCTTTACATATAGTGGCGCTTTCCTATGGAACAGCTGGTCTTCCTTTGAACGTTACTCCAAAAACCTATATTTAACGTTCACCAAGCCTTACCATTCCTTGATATCTGGGGATGAATCTGTGATGACGATGGTCGGGATTGCAAAACCAGATTGTTTTTTCTTTAAAGGCTAAAAACAGAATCGAAGTATGATACATTAATGGTATGGTATCTTAGTGTTATATTATAGGTATGACATATACAATGATATCATACCTTGGGTATCAAACTTATTAATACGAGATGTCGATGGTCTTAAAGCACTTGGTATCATGACTCCCTCCAGACTGAAAATTCCGGGGGGAACTCCCATATGAAAAATCGGGGATGCTCGTCCTCTGCGCGTAGGGGTGTCCGTTATAGATTCTGATCTCACTTAGAGTGTTCAGGAAAGAACGTCAATATTTTTAGCCGTCAAGTCTCATTTAGGGTAAACATGAAGAAATGGAAACGCCCGCATTGACTGATCAGGCATGGAAAATGGTATCTTTTAGGCCCGGTCAATAAAACTTTAGCCATGCCCAGCTTAGTCTCCATCAAGGACTCAAATTTTCCGACGAGCATGCCTGTCCTCTTCATAAGAGAGTATCTCTCTTCCCCCTCGCGCATTTCCAACGTGTAATGACTAAATAATATCAGGGGTATCGAATGGTCTTTGCGAGCATTTGCGAGCATGCGAGCACGGCGTTTTTCTTTGCGAGCACAAGCATTGACAAAAGTTAGCCTTGCGAGCAACGAGCACTTTTCAAAAACTACCTCCACTAAAAACCGAGCATGCGAGCACTTGTAAATGTATGCGAGGATGAGCAAACGAGCACCCACTAAAATTTTGCGAGCATTCCGAGCAAAAGCCTAACTTTGCGAGCACTGCAAAATTTTGATAGACCATTTATGACCCCTAATATCCTACCAATAAATTACAGTGAAAAGCTAGGCCTTCACTTTTCAGTTTCTGATCTCTCTATTATTTCAGCATAATTCAGTTCTGTGGCTTACCAGTCTCAACTTCTTTAGCTTGTCTGGAATGCTTATGCCAAAGAAGCAACAAACAGACGGAGGTTTTCGGTTTCGTTTCTCTTGCCACTCAGGTGTGGTGTTGCCAGTGCGCATTGCCACCTCCCAATTGTAGTTGAAATCACTTTTGAGATGAGCCTAGAGGTTAAAACGATCGAAAACGAGAATACAATAAGTGGGTCAATGATATATGTTACAAATCAGGAAGTCCAAACTAAGCATTTTCCAGGAACTCTATCGTAAACATGACGGGCATTCAAGAGAAAAATGCTGAAAGTACAAGCTATATTTCTAACTAAGTGTTATAAAACAAACGGAGTGTTCCAGATCATTGTAATAATTTGCATTGTAATAATTTGGTTTCGCTTCCTGTCACTTCCGAAAGGTTTTAGGAATAAAAGGAAGGACTCTTAATGGTTAGAGACAACGGAACCAAGTAAAGTGCGCACGCGACACGCGACTTGTTGTTATTGTACACTTTGTTAGATACTTTAGCTACTTGCGCACCAATTTCGTCAAAAATAGAGCGCGCTGAAAACCAATCAGATTTGAGCTGTAATAATGTTGTAAATAACTTACTCGTTTTCTTGAAGCCGATCTGTCCAACAGGTCTGTTCCAAATAAATCTCTTCTAACCTAAAGAAAGATCAGTGGATTGAATTAATTTACTACCAATACATATTATGCTATTTTTTATTTTTGTTTTTTAGAGACGGACCATTATTTTTTTAGAGGGGGGGGGGGGAGGGAGAAAAATATTGAAAAAAATGGTTTGCAGGGCCTGGAAAGACAAAATAAATTGTTTGCAAACACGATATGTATAACAAAAAATAGTAAGAATTTCGAAAAAAAATGTTTGCAGAGGTGCATAAACTAAAAAATAAGTTTGCAGAGGAAAATTTTTCATCCCCCCTCCAAGAAAATAATGGTCCGTCCCTTAATGTATTTATAAACCACTCCAGTTTGTGACAGAATGGCGTTCTTCCTCAGTAGAAATGTGTGTTTTTTTTACCGTATCCGACCTCAGTGAAATAACGGTAACCCATTTTTACATTCTCAAACGGCATACATCCAGACTAGAACCCATACCACACATAATTTCTGAGAGTAGGCCTGTCCCGATTGTGCTCGGCAACGCTTGACGTTTGCCGGGAGCAACTTTTTGCGGTTCTAGCAACTTCGAGTTTGCCTTTCTGAGCAAGTTTTAAGCAAAATATGGGTTGAGGACACATATCAAGCACGAAAAAGTCAACGATTTCATAGCAAATTGCATCTTCTGCGAATTTCTAGTATGCTCATCAACCTTTTGAACACATAACCTGTCACTTGACAGCGTTGTTTTTCCTTTTGTTAGACTTAAGAGGTATTTTTCTTGACCAATGTTAGCAATTATTGTGAAGAACAAAAAATAAAGCTTTTAATCAACGTTTATATTAAACAGGAGCCCAAAAATATCAAGAAAATTAGGTATCAACCCTTTGGATTTTTTGCAAATTTTTAGCAACATTTTCGACGTTTCAGTGAACAACTTTCCAGCATTTCACGATCACAATCGGGACAGGCCTTGCCCTGAGAGAGTAAATGTATTCCGGTTGCCAAATTTATAACTCTTATCAAAATAATATGTAATTTTTAAATTTTTCGATTTTATACAAATGTAACATAATTTTAGCTTAAATCTTAGTACTCTTATATATTTTAATATTTTTAACTTCCATTTTAGGTACACTGTAAGGCTTTTAGCGACTTTTTACTTTTTAATTTTTACTAGGGCGTCTATTGATAACAGTTTTTATTATAAAAGCTGATGGAGTCACCCTATTTAAATAAACGCTTTTCTCTATCCAGATCGATGTATGCACGCATTGCGGACCTGTTTAATTCTCTCACCGTTTTCTGACACCTTTCCCGTGGATCAACAGGTTTTAGTGTTCCACCGCTGGTCCAAGCGTCATCACTGAATCTACTCATGGTGCTTAGATGACTTGACCATACCTCTTCCTTTCTCTGAGAAATAAAAATAAAAATTGTTCCTTTGTATACTCGTGTAAACAAGTAATTTTTCGGTCGAAAACGGGCCTTGCAGAACTGAGAGGGCTTGTAATTTGCGTTCAGCATAAAATTATGCGATCTTTAGTTGATTTTTCCCCCGTTGTTGAGAAGAGGTGGGAAATGGCGGCATTCTAAGTATGTACATGC